>NW_006263359.1:843050-844358 GCF_000469605.1 Apis dorsata | reverse complement strand
GGGAAAAAAAAAAAAAAAAAAAAAATAAGAAGCAAGCAGCTGGGCGATGGAAAAGAGGGACACAAAGACTGGAATGCGGTCTAACGAGGTGAACGCAAGAAAACTCCGCCAACCAAGACATCGAGTGTCGGTGGAATTTTGGCGAGGAGTATACCGGGTGTCCTCGACACGCGTGCAACGACTGGAAATCCAAGCGAACAGGAAAGGTAAAGGATTAAAAAAAAAAAAAAAAAAAAAAAAAAGAAAAGAAAAGAAAGAAAGGAAGAAAAAAAGAAGGAAAGAGGTCGAAGAGAAGAGACGAAGAGATAGAGAAGAAATAAAAAAAAGATGGAAGGAGCAAGAATACACTCGATAAGGAGAGGGACGTTGGAAAAAAAGAGCAACGGATTAAATAAGGTGCGGCAGGGCCGTCTTGATAGGTCAGCGACCAAATAATATCCACCGTTTTCTTTCCCCTTAAGTGTTCATTACCAAAAGAAACGCCACTTATTGGCGCCATTTGATTTATGGGCTAATAAATGGCGCCATAAATGTTCTTACCACGATCATCACGATCGTTGATTTTCCCTCCCGATTAGGTTTTCTTGGCACGATTCTTACAGATCGTATTGTTCCATCGACGGGTCGTTTGGCAATTTCTTCATTACGTGCACGTGCTTCAAGATAAAGATGACACCGATCGATGGATGCATAATTTTGATTAATTTTTCAAATGGATAAGATAGCTACTTCCTTTTCCTTTTGTTCTTTCTTTAACGATTATTTAACAATATAGTATAATATAATTACGACGAGTATTTTAAAATTATCTAAATAATTATCCAAGTACATGTATCATCATTTAAAAAACTTTGTATACCATTGATAAGCAAATTATCTACAATGAACATGATTAGCAAAATAATTATAGAAAATAATTTGTATTACCTTCCCCTCCCTTCTTCTTTTGTATATAATTTATACTACGACTAATCAAAGACTTTTAATCGAACGCATTGAAGAACTTAATTAGAAATTAATAACGATAATTCATTTCAATTCCTTGAGGATTTTCGTCTGGATTATATAGAGGGGACAATTTCTTCTTAACCCGCTTCCGTGTATGCTCCGAGCGGACAAGAGATTCTATCTATCGCATTGGCAGACAGCTGTAGGCGTGTTGGCTCTCGCCAGACACAAAGAGGCGATTCGGAGACGTCTCCTCGTGACACTGTCGTTGTATCGAGTCGAATCGTGTGTGTACGAGCCGGGTGTTGTACTGTGTTCATAATCCTTGACGAAGACGCCGCGCGTTAAAGCCGGATTTCG
>NW_006263359.1:839026-842687 GCF_000469605.1 Apis dorsata | reverse complement strand
AAAAAAAAAAAAAATTCGGGCCCTCTCTCATTCATTTCTTTTTTTTTTTTTTGAGTGTATATTTTATGCACGAAGTTTGTGATACACAACGAAGGTTGGGGAAAAAAAATGAATTATTTCTGAAATTTAAGAAATGATTGTTATATTGTATTTTAGATGAACATTTAAGATTTACGTGAAATTCTTTGTTCCTTTGTCCGAGATTTGTAGTTTGCATCTTTAATGTTGGTTCTTTCTTTGTTCTTTTCAATCGTATTCTCAATTGTGTGAAAAAATTTTTAATATTTTTCACTAAAAGATTCTATTAGTTTGAAAAGGACATTTATTATCTTTTAAAGAGAATATATATATATCTATATACTCTTTATCTTTAAAAAAAAAACGTATAATAAAAATTTTAGAATTTAACGTAATCACCGTAATATATTCATTATAATCGAGATATTCATATTCTTGAAAAAAGTAACGAAAAATTTATTTAAAAAATACACATAGAAATACTACTAATAAGTGAAGAAATCGTTTCGAATTCAATCTTCATTTTACAAAGATTTATAAATTCTAAAATAAAAATAATTAATAGAGAAATAAATCAAAATGCGATCATATGGAAGTATATGATTTACAAAATAAATTTGTCCAAAAAAGAAAAGAGATATTCCAACTCAATATTTTTTTCTTCGTTCACAAAATCATCATATATCTTTAATGTCTGTCAATGTTCATAAATCAACACGGATAAAACGTCGAAAAATTCGCTCTCCTAACACGGTTTTCTTGAACTTTGTACCGTTTATTAATTTTATCTAATCGAATCTGTGACGCAAAAGCGACGCGAATTTTCCAGTCCAATCCCGACGATTTCGTTCGATAGATCGGGAAGAGTGGAAGGTGTTCACTCGATGCGACTCGAACACGCTGTTGCTCGTTCAAACAAAGAAGTCTTCTGTGAGTTGCAAAGGAAACACGTTCCTCCGGTTCTACGCGCATAAAGGAACCCCTCTCTAGCCGAGAGGAGGAATTCCTTGATGGCTCGTCGTGACATTGGGACAAGGGAGATAAGATCTGGAGGAAATCAGGATGTGTTCCCATTTCCATGATAACGACCATCGAATTTTTTGTGAGATTTTCTGAGTTTCGATGAGTTTTGGGGCAGGCAGATACGTGTAAAAATGCTAAAATTTCGAACCAAAAAGAAACAAAAGAGCGTAATATTTATTTTGGATTAGGACATGGAAACCTGAATGGAAGAATTTATTGAGTAAAATTAGAATACTTTATAGTATTTTTCTTTTTTTTTTGTTCTTGGAAAACAGCAAAAAAAAAATTGAATTTTGGAAGATTAAAGAAAATCTTTTCTTAAACTTATAAATTGGAATAAATCTTCAAGCAAGGAAATTTGTAATAATTGATATTAGAGATGTAGCAAAAGAAAAAAAAAAAAATATTCACAATTTTAAACTCAAGAAATTGTTAATTCACGAAATTGATAACAGTACCACGAATTACGTTCGTACTAAGAATAACTGGTTAATACTCATTGCCACTAATCTTCTTAATCCGATAACTGATAATCGTTATCTGCGTCGATATATCATTGAGACGAGGCCGCGTGTAAATGTATAATTGTGATATAATTAAAATACTTAAACGAAAAAACAACTTTTCATTGTTTAAATCTTTTATTTAGATATTAAGTAATATCGTGTGATATATGTAATAACCATTTGTAATTTTATAAACGAAAAGAAAAAAGAAAGAAAAAAAAAAAAAAGATAAAGAAACGAATAAAAATCTCGTTCAACTCTTCGTTAAAATATAAAAAAAGAATATTTGTATTCTCCTTCTCGGTTTAAACTGCGATTAATATGATGAATTGCCGTGGATAACATTGTATCCAAAGTATCGTTGTTGAATTGATTAAAAAAGAAATATATATATATATATATTGAAAAATCAAGTGGCAATTGGCATAAAATTTAATTATAAAATTTACAATTTCGCAGTTGAATCGTTATTTTATTGCAATCATTCGAGACTTTCACGAGGAAATAATTAAAATTCGTTCGAGCCGAATTAATAAGAATGGAATACGTTTTTTAATTTACGATACTTAAGGGACCCTCGATTTTCGATCTGGGAATCCCGATGATACTTTTAAGAGACCGGTTTATAAAACTTTCACAGTGCGGCACACAACTTCGAAAGGGTCTTTCAACTTTGAACAATGAATCTAGAACGGATCAGAGAGAGGGAGAGAAAAAAGATGAAGACGAGATGAAAGTGACGAATTGCTGGATGAGAAATTAATCGAAGCGAAGAATTATTTTGAAGGAAAGATGGATCGATCTTTTCTTGGTCTTGTTTCGCACCTTATTTTCGGGTTGATCTTATATAATTTACTCGGGTAAATACTCGAGAGAACGTTTCGACATCGTTCAACTGTTGATTTACGAAATAAAAATTCGTATACACTTTTCAATTTTAAAAATCCGAATATAATTTTTAATTACCTCAAAATTGGATAATTATATCATTCCAAATAAAATCAACAAGTTTGATTAAAAAATATTTCTAACGCGATTAATCAAACCTGAAAATCTTCTAAAAAAAATATTCTTAAACCAAGATATATCTGTACGAGTTTGGATAGAAAGAGCGTAGTTTTTCGAGTTCCACTAACTAAATTGGGCAAAAAGTCAATCGTCTCGATTAAGACATCGCCGATTGCGCAAAAAAATCGGCGCGATTATCGGCGGTGCACTTATATCGAGCTTGTGGCATCCGGCCAGTGCATTCTGCCATCTTATGTAAGAGAGGTTCATCAACAAGGAACGCGATGATTAAATCTCATTAGGGGATCGATTTGGCAACCACTTCACCGTGATTCGAAGGCTGTCCAAATTAATTAGCCACGCGAACGTTGGCTTCGAAGGTCGCCGGTGATCTATCTATCATGTTCATGATCCATCGATCTTCGTGAATTTTGGTAATTCATCCGCCAGATAAATTTTCTCGTTGTTGTTCTCTCGATCGACTTTGAAATTTAATTTTGGAAATATCTTAAAATAGAGAATTGATTTTCTTTTCGATTTAATTTAATTTAATCTTTTAAGCTTTTAATTTTTGGAACAAGAGTGAGAAGAGACACTATTTAAATTATTTAAATAGATATCATGGGAGAATGGTAAATTATTTTTTTTCCCTTTTAACTCGAGAGAAAAATTAATCACATTTGTATAATTGATTATTTAAGAATCGAAGGAAACAGGAATCGGGAGATGATTCACCGAGGAATTTGATAAATGATCGATGATAAAATATCGATTACAACAAAAATGAATCACGATGACACAATCGTATGCTGAACAATCAATACCTGTTTGTTCAACAAATTAAAGATTAAGGAAGAACAAGTTGTGCACACTTCTTTGTGTACCTCGATAAACATTTCAAGTGGTAAATATTCCGGTCAATACAAATCCACATCGAGAGCTTCTTCCTCCTTCTATCGTCTAAACGAATAAATAAATAAAAAGGAATTAAAGATATACTGTATAAAAAAGAAAATCGAAATTAAAAATTATCAATCCAATCCAATTCCAAATCGGCCCCGTTTCTCTCCACACGATTTTTAATCACTCGATCGATTACGCAAGAT
>NW_006263359.1:832425-838892 GCF_000469605.1 Apis dorsata | reverse complement strand
CGATTCGAGTCTCGTTTCACCCGGGACAATCGGGAGAATTCGAGGAGGAGGGCACGCGAGCCGAGGCGACGAGTTCCAAGAAACGGCGACACGGTAGCCAAAGAACCGGCACGAGACGAATCGCTACCGAGAAGCGGTCTGTTAACCCGTTTGCAACAGCTCGAACACGATTTGCGTCACCGTGTCGGAATAGTGGCGTGGAATGCGCCACGAAGAAGCGGCGTCGAAACCTACCACACCAAGAGGAAATCTCCGTCCTTCGCGCGTAGGGAGCGACACGATGTGACGTGACGAAACGTGTTTCGTTTTTTTTTTTTATTTGGGGGGAGGGGGCAGGATCTTCGACGTTATCCAACGTTTTGAGTTTTGGAAAGATTTGCCAATCCTATATTATTAGAATTTGTAAAAGTTATTAGGCAAGCTATCGAAAGTTATTTTATTTCGTGATTGATGATGACATTTGTCACTACGAGTACAATACGTAAAAGAGAGAGTTTTTAAATCTTTTAATGTAAATAGTCTTTGGAGTTTTTTTTTTTTTTTTTTTTTTCATGGTTTATAGAATATACGATGGAAATATAAATATTTTTAAAGATCTTTTAATCGTTTTTTTTATTTCTTCCAAAGTAAATTATCAATTTTTGAATTCTATAAAAATTGTTACGCAATTGTATGACAATGTAATTTTTACGAGTCTGCAAATCGTGTTTTTTAATTTATAATTAATCTTTAAAGATACTTTATATACGAGATGATTATATAATTAAAAATTGTCGTGTCTTACGTAATATTATTTCGTAAAAAAAAAGAAAAAAAAATCGCACAGATCATTCCTCACTCGGTCAAGTTTATAACGTGTTGAAACAATGATTCACAACGATTCTTCGTATCCTATTATTTTCATTGAGTAATACGACATGGAGTATTTTCATGTTTACTCGTTATGTTAATAAACGTCAATATTATTATTGTACGCTGTGTCATTCCCTTTACAACCTGTGCATTCATTTTTTTTCACTTTCACGAAGATTTAGTTAGAAATGAATGAATGAACCTTTGTGAAAAGTGAAAGTGGATATTCTTGAATGCGCGAGTGAATCGTGAGTTTGAGATGAAAACTGCTTCGAACGGCTCGAAGCCATTTTATCTCCAACAAGATAAAATGGATTCTTTTTTTCTTCCAACCGTTATTTTAACGATTCGAACGATCGAATGGTGAATTTTTGATCGAAACTTTGATCCCATACTTTGACACGATCTCTTCTCAATTACTTTTTTATTATTATTTACGAATTCCACATCGAATTAACAGATTCGTCATCGTTACGACATAATCTCTCATAAGATCTCTCACAAGATCGATCGTTGCATCTCATCAGCCCCCATTTCATTCACCTTCGCTCGAGAAATCGAGCCATCATCCACTTGTCCTCGCGATCGTCGCTTTGCTATTCCGATCACAATCGGATACACAGCACGAATCAGAAGTCATCACAACAGTAAACAACGATTAGTCATCTCACGAACTTAGAAAACCTGACCTCTCTTCCAACGGTAACTACATTCATACGCATGTGTACATAACGCGTGTACATACAGGGTGTCCTTCTAAGAAAGAAGCGAGAATCAGAATCCTTTTTAAAAAACCGTTTTTAAATCTTTATATATTTTTTCTTAATAAATTTAAAAGAAACGAGCGAATTTGATCCCAATTTTTAACGAATGAATTACAGTTTAAAATATAATAGTAAGAGAAAAGTTGAAATTTTGTCGTTTAAATTTTCAATCAATGAGAAAAGAGAAATTGAACACGGTTGAAGAAGAAAATGTTATTAAAAAAAAAAAAAAAAAAAAAAAAATTGTTTTCTTTTACACCCTGTATACCAATGCAACGCTCAGATTCGAAGAACAAACGAGTGTTAACAGTAATTCCCAGACAGCGAGGGGAGGACGATTATGTCTAGAATGAATACAGATATATGCACACACATGCGTGCATGAGCGTGTGTGTGTGTACGTACGCGTGTGACATCGCGTATAGTTTTAGCGCAATGATGTCACGCTGTTGTAACGGATCGTGACGCGGTACTTTGATTGACCGATAGATGTTACAACCGCGAATCTCGTTTCTGACCTAAACGATGACGCATACGAGACGCTGTGACGTTTTGATTAGACATAATGCATCTTGCTTTTTCCCAGAGGTTCTCATCGGTTCACGATGGTAAAGTCCAATTCTCTTATCGTGATAACGATAACTTGAAGATAAGACATTGTTCTTTAATAATTTTTATTATTTCTTTTCTTTTCTTTTTTTTTTTTTTTTTTTTTTTTTTTTTTTTTTTTTTTTGGTATGTTTCTTGTATTTTCATTCAGAATTGTATTTAAAGTTTATGTAAATTTCGATCATTATAGAGAGAAGGTTATGAAACAATCAAAATTTCCCTCCGTGGCGTCCATGATTCTTTCGCGTAGTCACGTGACTGTATAAAGCAATACGATTGGATACGAATACAATTGTTAAGAAAGAAAACATTTTGGAAGTTTTGAGGTTAAGAAAATTAAATATCTCAAATTAAATTTTTATTGTGCAATGAATTCTATCGAATAAGGAATGAAAGGAATGAAAAATTTGGAATCGATTATCAAGCTTGTAATAGTTTGAATAATTGTGTTGAAGCAGGTAGAAATGGAGGACTTGATATAATGAAAATTCTCTGTTTATTGGTATAAATTGTTTGCTTCGAAGCTGGAAATATTGAATTTAGATAACTTGACACGTGGTCGGAGGTTTGTTGGCTTTAAATCTTTCTTAAGTATTATTGCTTCGGTTGGAATAAAATTTGTGTGGCAATAAATTGCAACAGACATTGCGACACCTGTTCCAAGATGATTTAGTATTAGAAATGAGAAAATCTTCTCATTTTTTTATTCAAATTATCCCAATTAAAACATTCTCCAATTGCTATTATATATTGTGTAAACAAGCTGTTCATAATTTTTAAAAATATATTTAAACTTGAATAAAGATATAGAGTTCTGTTAGAACATGTATAACATGAACTTAATTTTACACATTACTCATATTGATACGATTAAAATCAAAATGGTGCGATAAAAATAAATATACGTCTTATTGAAATAAATGGCACGAAATAAAAATAACTAAATAGATACGATCATATTTCATATTCAAAAAAAAAAAAAAAAAAAATAAGTAATACGATAAAAATAAACGAATACAAAAACTTTGTACCTTATTAAAAATCGAGGTTAATTTCGTCAAGATTATCTACACAAATTTAAAATTATCGAGTTTTCTAATAACAATATCGTCTCGTTCATAAATACATAATTCCCCAAATAATTTCCAGAGAAACAACGTAATAATCATTGACTCTGTCAATGAACGGCTCCAATTAAAGCCTAAAAAAAAATATATATAAATAAAAAGCAGAGAGACGAAGCGACAGAAGCAAACGAAGAATCGGTGAGTCACTTCTCGTCTTCAGCCGAGATTAATTTGTAAAATTTTGAATTCCCTCCCAACACCTACTCAAATAGAATATGATGTCATTCGTATGCGTCAAACAGTCATCGCGAAAATATGCGTAATTACGCGAACGAGGGAACTTGTCACTTGTGATCTCGATAACGAGACGACGACGTCTCGTTTAATTGCTTCCTTGGTATCTCTAACTTTCCCTCCACTCGTATAATGCCCACTTGAATCAACACTGCTAGACGTTCCATCATAATGTTGCATAAAGTTGCATATAAGTTGCAGAGGAAGATATATTTCATTTTATTTCCATTTTAATTCCCTTTGAAAAGAAATTAATTATCTAACTATGGTTTAAAAGTGAAAACCAACATATTCCAATAATACGATTGAATGCAATCGTGATAATTTGAACCTTCCAACCAATTGCAATATCAAATATTTTTTTTTAATTTTAAAACTGGGGAGAAACAAATACAAGAATGTTTGAAAGAAAAGGAAATCTTTTGGAAGAAAGAACGTTGAATTTTTGATAGAACAAAATGAGATGCTAAAACGAATATATGTAAATATGTTTGAGCGAAGAATCTTGAAAGGGACGTTCAATGTCTGATAAAATGTGGAATATTCAAAAATGGATTAGAAAAGAAGAAAGAAAAAAAAAAAAAAATAGAACAGAGATCAGGATAAGAATGAGTACTCACCGATTTGAGAAAGGCGCCCCTGCCCTTGTAGAGCAGGCTGGTGTGAGGCCTACTGCTCCCATGCTTATGCAGCATGTTCAATCCTCTGTCGACGCTCATTCATAAATCTATTTTGACCCAACAGCCACCAGAGCAAATCGTTTCGACGAAATTGATCTTTAGATCCAGTTCTACTAATTCGAAATTTCTACTCGTCCCAATTTAATGAAACCAAATCCTTAAAGGATTTTTTTCAACGAGATTTTTTTCACAGATCATATAGGAATATCTCGTGACACGCGATGTGGCCACATTCGATTCTTTGGTAGTTAATTGTGACGGCACTGCGGAGCGAAGGATTTTTATTAAAATTTGAATTATTACAGCTTCTTTGATTTTAGTAAGATCGATTCTTTCGCTGTTTCAATTAAATTCTAGAATGAGAAAAATTGGAGAATGAGCTGGTATCGTGTAAGGAAGAGAGAAAGGGATATTGTTTTAATAAGTTGTTGAAAATTGCATCAGAAGATAACGATTTTGTTTGGGCAGGATCAAGGTAAACAAGTCGATCGATTCGATATCTATAGGTTCTCACAATAATTCTCTGGAGAACAGCTGTTCAAATAAAAGATGTTTTCTTCTAAAAGTGAAATACTGTGAACGAGCATGCATGCACTTCGTGGAAATTTTATTTGAATTTTACCGTGTTTGAAATATTTTGAAGTATAATAATTGGAAGTTTAAGAAAATTTAAGAGAATGGATTCAATCGAAGATCTCGATGCTCATTAAAGATTTGAAAATAAATATTCTTTCGTACAGAATAAACACAATGAAGAAACGGATTCAAAGGAACGAAATTACGATAGAAATTTTTATTTTGCGCGATTGAAGTGAAGCCATTTGATCGAAAAAGATTAAAGAATTTTTTTTAAAGATACTATAAAAGGTATTCTTTTTCAATTTTACCAATCATCCAGATATTGAATTTCAAATTTAAGGATCGATAAAATTCTTCTTCTTTTCATTAGCTCGCAAATACAATACAGTTTTAGAATATTTATATTTATTCCCTGTACAATTTTCTAATTCATTCGAATCATAAAAACTAGAGTAAATCTAAATTTCGCTCAAAATCTCTTCGATTTCCAAGCAAAAAAAAAAGAAAAAAAAAAAAAAAAAAATTAAAAATTAAAAATAAAATTGTTATAAAAAAAAGGGCAACGCAAGAAACTTAAGAAAGATACTTTAAAAAAAAAAAAAAAAAAAAAAAAAACGGTTTATCAGCGAGGCTTTATCAGCTTCGATAATATTCGTCGTAAAAGAGATGGCGATAAGGAACGGCAAGGATTATTTTCGTCACCCAACGGCCAATTTTGGCGGTCGGTTTTGTATATGCATCGAAGCCGCTCGCGGCGAGAATCGTAACGTCCGCTTCCGGCCGGGGAAGTCACGTATCGAGCACGCCATCGTCTCGCGTGCGAGGTTAGGAATGCACGTGGCTTTTGTCTCGTAGCCGGCGTCGAGACGCGTCTCTTCTCCGCTGCATTTCTATGCAGCCTGCCATGCGGAAGTGGCGCACGCAAGCCGCGTTACGCAACGAAAACGCTTGCTCGATCAACGGTGGTCCATCGTGTTCACGTGCCGACACCGAAACAACTTTTACAATCTCCCTTTCGAAGCTGGGAATAGGAATGAAGAAATGGAAAGGAGGATTTTTTAATTCTTTAGAATGGATATTAGAAAATATGTGCATGCCTTGTTATTCGAAATGAGAGAGGAACGAAACGAAGGATCGCGTCGACACTTCATATTCGAGCCGCCATTTTAATCACTTAAACACCTAGGCGAACAGCGAAAGATCCCGATCCCGCCGAAATCCGATTATAAAAAAAAAAAACCCTCACACCTTTCCAATCAAACCTTCCAATGCTCCCAAAATGAGAAATTTGCACCACTATTAAAAAAAACCTGCACACGAAAACAAAAATCTAAATCGAATTCACTTTATAAATAAAAGATAAAAACTCAATGCGCCGTATTACTCAACAATGATCGCTCGGCCTCGGTTCACCGCGGACTGTCGATCGCCACGCTCCGTATATACCGTATATACGGCGTTAAGGTGATCGAACCGATACCACCGATCGCTCGTGCGTGTACCATTCACCGTGGAGTCGCGCGAAAGAAATCACCTTTACACCACCAGGCCACTATCGGTTTGGTTTACGGTATTATGATCGACTCGTCGACGGTTCGATGACGAGCCGTGGCGGACTACCG
>NW_006263359.1:818127-832185 GCF_000469605.1 Apis dorsata | reverse complement strand
CCGTTATCATCGGCGGTGCGCTCAGCGTTATCAGCCGGCACGAACGGAGACGAGGTGAGAGAGAGAGAGAGAAAGAGAGAGAGAAAGAGAGAGAGAGGAATCAGCTGGTCCCACAACGGCAAACAGCCGTTGCGACCACGGTGGAGCACTTGTGGGGGGAGGGGGGAGGAGATAGCAGTTTCCGAGGAATCGATGATTCATCGATCGTGGAGAGGGAGCACCTGAGGAGACGGACGGGTTGAGACGGTTCTCCGGAAAGGATGTAGTCCAGAGGAGAGTGGATGATGTGTTATGGAGGGGAATTTTCTCGAAAAGAAGCCTCGCCCCTGAATATTTGAGCAAGGAAGGTGGAGGGGAAGTGATAAAAGGAGGAAGTTGGGTGATTTATTGAGGAATTTAGTCTTTTTTTTTTTCTTCTTCTTTTTCTTTCTTGCAAGGAGGAAGGAATATTTTTGGATAATTTATTATCGGGATTACGTTTAATTTTTTATTTTTTATTTTTTTTTTTTGGTTTGATATTTAGTATAATTTTTGTGAGTATTTTTTAAAATTAACGATTGGCCATTCATATTAAAGGTATCATATTAAAACAATAAAGTTTAGGATAATTTTGGAAGAATTATTGGAGCCAAGCTAAATTATCTTATGGATTGTCCTTCTTGGATGGGGATTGTAGAAATAAAATAATAAAATCTGAGGACGATCTCGCCAAATAATCGATTCTTTAGCTAATAAATGAGTCTTTCCTATGCAACCTTAACACGTCCTTTCCACCCACGATGTCGCAACTGATGAATAATTAAGCAGTGTTCTCATTGAAGCATCAGAACGCGACTTGATTAACTCTTCCACGAACTCATAAACCGTCTCGATAAGGACCGATACCGACCTTATATGGAATCCTCATCGATCGTTCCATTGAATCCACATCCGCTTCAAAATTCCACCCTTCTCTCGCGAGATCGAATCATCTTCACAGATCAATTATCGTTACGATCAAAAGGAGATTAAACCAGATTTTTTCACCATCGAAATTATTATATTATCAGCATTTCTCTTTTGAAAAATGTACGAGAGAGTCGAAATTTTTTAGAGAGATTCCTTTCTCTCATTTAATTAAATGTTGCTAACGACTGGAATCGAAATATATCCAATTATTTTAATTTCTAAAATTCGTGTCTCAAAAGCATACACACCTGAAATTCTTATTCTATTAATTGATAATCTCCACTATTGGTGATTAGACTATTATATTGTTATTATAAAAATATCAGAATGATCCTCATTACTCGATTAACTTAAAAATATTATTGCTATCACTCACTTTCCTCTCTCCCAAAAAAAGTCGATTTCCTTCTTTCATCCTTATCTACATTACATAAAAGAGCTTTAAAAAAATTATTTACAAATATTTCCAACAAAGAATTCGAGCAAGATCTTGAATGGACTAATCCTCAAATAGTATTTCTGTCATTCTACCCCCCTAAAAAGAATCAATTTCTTTATTTATCCACCTACATTACATAAAAGAGCTTTAAAAAAATGATTTACAAATATTTCCAAAAAAACTCGAGCAATCACTGCCTCAGATCTTGAATAAAAAAAATAATAACGTTGTCATTCTAAATAGAACCGTTTCAATTTCTTTAACTTCTTCTTAACCACTTACTTTACATAGAAGAAAACGTTGAAAAATTATTTATATTTAATTTATTTTGCAAAAAAGAATTGGAATCACTGATTTAGAGCGAGAATCGATCGAAGCTTGAATGGGCAACGACTAATCGGTCCCATTCAGTTAACTGGCGCGATTGGGAGGGACGCCGGTCGATTCATTAGGCGGTGACGTAATCGTCGTGGCGAGTACTATGATCGAGTGAATTGTGCGGTGCACAAGGGATGCACGGCAGCGTACAGCGTTCGTGGCATCGCGGAATCTAATTGACATCCTTACCGCGAAACTCGAGGGTCAAACTTATTTGTCAAGTCGCCACACGATCCTTTACCCCTCTTCTTACTTCTTTCTTCTTCGCGGTTTGAATAAAAGTTTCGCGAAACGGTTGATTACCGATTACGTTGGATGGCAATTGAGATATTTTTAATTTTCCATCTCGATGCGTCATACGTCGTGGAATAAAATGATAACGCTACGTTAGCGTGTAGTGTTGATGGATGTTGTTACACCTTTACATTCTCGTTCAATTATTGATCTTTAAGATGATGCGTTCAACTTTTTCTTTTTTTTTTAATATGTTATTTAATATGTAAAAGTATGTTTGATTGGTGCGTATAGAAAATGTTAGTTAAATTTCATCCTTTTGTAAATTAAGTATCGATTTAAGGGAGAAGATATTCAAAAATGTAACAAAAGTTACTTGTGAAACTTTAGATTTAATTTTGGAAAATTATCGAGATAATTTTTGATCTCTTGTTATCCAGATTGATATTCTTTGTGAAATATAAAATAGAATGATAAAGAAGATCGTTCATTATATATTGTTTGGGAAAAATAACAAGAATTAAAATATATTCGGAAATACGAAATGAAGAATTACGAGGAACATTCTGAGAATTTGACGGGGCATAATAAATTAAATTTTCTCGAGCGAGTGATATAATAATTACTCGGAATGTACTCTTATGCAACAGTTTCCAATGCATCTGAAAATGCTTCGCGCGAAACAATGTTTGTTTAGCTGGCTCGAATGATTCATCTCCAAGTATAGATGACGTTGGTCTGAACCGAGGCGCTTAATATCTCGCGAAATTAATTTCTCGGCATATCGAGCGTTTCACAGATTCGTTTTGACCCGATTCCACGAAGGCGGAAACCTTTCGTTAAGATGGGAACCTTGAACTTGAACTCAAGAAGGACGATTAGGTGTCACTCGGAGTGGCGTAACTCGGGTGACTCACTTTCGAGTCAAGGATGTCACGACTCCGTATATCCATTTAACCAGTTTTCGCCAATGTATTTAAATTGTTTTTATCGATCACGATTAAACGTAGACCATTTTTTTCGATACACGCGAATTGCACGATTCCTCCAATTTCTATTTCGAATATAAAGAGAAGAATATTTCGTGACTCGAAATCGAAATCTTATTACTAAGGGACAATTTTTCGCTCATATGTATAAAGATAGGAATATATTAGAAATTTCCAGAAAAATGAGC
The DNA here is from genome assembly GCF_000469605.1 of Apis dorsata. Lineage (NCBI taxonomy): Eukaryota > Metazoa > Arthropoda > Insecta > Hymenoptera > Apidae > Apis > Apis dorsata. Next base: position 829,009 of record NW_006263359.1, on the reverse strand, counting down.
AAAAAAATTACTAAATCCTTTGATCATACATGCGAATCCACGATAATTTTAAGAAAATTCCATGCTTCAAAGTTACTTTCGATCGCTAAAAGTACGTTTAAAACAAAATCGATTGATTCGATCATCACGAAATCTTCTACTCTCCGATATTTTCGATCCTGGATTTATATAAAAAATAATTTCATGGAGATACAGCAAGATATTTTCTTATCAAAGAGAAGTTTCACTAAGCGATTTCCAAAAGAAAAATCTTCTACTCTCCGATATTTTCGATCCTGGATTTATATAAAGAACAATTTCATGGAAATTTAGTTACTGGAGATACCCCAAGATATTTTCTTATCAAAGAGAAGTTTCACTAAGCGATTTCCAAAAGAAAAAAACCCCTCTTATTCCTAATTTCTCTCGCATTTCCCCTGTGCGGCTTAATTAATTGCGCGCACACAATTTGCAACATGGTAAGACCACTCTCCCAATGAATTTCCTCCCTTTCCCGTGTTATTTGTCAAACGAATCGCGTCGAGAGAGAGAGAGAGAGAGAGAGAGAGAGAGAGAGAGAGAGAGAGAGAGAGAGAGAGAGAGAGAGGGAGGGAGAGGGAGAGAGAGATCGCGAAAGATCTCTCTCGATCGAGCGTGGTAATGGCGTCGTAAATAACGCGTCCCCCGGCCGAGCGAAGATTAAAAGGCTCAAGATTAGAATATGTTCGAGAGTTCGATTGGGTCGGATGTTTCGCATAGCGGCCGGTGCGTCGAACCTTGCCCACCCGTTCCAAAGATCCCGCACCAGCCTTCCTCTATTAGGATGCCGGCCATACCTTGGGAGGAGCACGCTCTATAAGAGGATACCTCCCCCTCTCCCCCACATAGCTAATCAAATCTAGTTATGCTACTCCATGGAATTCTACTCGACTTTCGCTCGAACTTCGTCCTTTGCAAGGTTTGTAGCAATTAACCGGTTTAATTATTGTTAGCTTATGCCAAGCAACGTGTATTCGCTTGAAATAGATTTGAATGTTTGAATGGAGGAATCTTTAAGGGGATGTATATGTATATAAGTATAAGATAGGAATGGGATTCTTCTTTTTTCTGGAATTGGTTTTTATCTTGGATAAAATTTGGCAGAAATTGAACCTGAAGAGCAATGGTTAATTTGATGGAGTAGTAAGTATAATTGGGAGGAAAGTGAAGGAAAAGTGAATCGAGATTTATCGTTGAAAATTTGCGAGCGGAGGGGAGGGGATTGAAAAAGATTGGAACGAGTATAAAATGTATGTTGAACAATTAAGATCATCGAGGGCTATTCAAACGATCGAATTAAACGAGCGATCGAGAGCTCAAGAACACGTATCTAAGTACGCGTTTCTAGGTGCACGTTGCCCTCCTCGTGTCTAAATCGAGATGCACTTCAATCGAGCAGTTCCTGCAACTATACTTATATTTAACGAACGCAGCTTAGCGGCTATTTATTTCACGATTAATCAAGTTTCCGCTCAATTATGGAAATAATTCTCATATCGAGTCAAAGATTCGTCTGTTATTATATTTCTCAAGTCTCTGATCAAAGTAATTAACGACACTCTAATTAAGTTTATTTTTTTTAATTAAATTTCTTTCAATACATTCGAATTATTTATTAATTCAGTTCATCAGTTCGTTTCAATTTTAAAAATGATTTTTAAAATGACTTCCTTCCGATAAAGCAAAGATGCAACGAACGATATCGATGACGATTGATTAAATAATTCATCGATAATTGAAAGATATTAACAACTGTTGTACAACTCGTCAGGAAAAATTCCAGGATGAGAGGAATACAACACCGTATTTTTCAAACGAGTTTAGAAAGCGACGTCCAAATGAAATTCGTCGAGAACGTAGTAAGTCGTCGGTGAATTAGAAAGTCGTGACGCATCGCGGTTTCACGAAACCGGAAGAAACGATAGCGAAGCTCGCGAGACGCGTGACGAGCTCTTCCGGAAGTAATATTCGATTGATTGGGGGAGGGGAGATCGACTCTTATCTCGCTATCAACGAATTTTCCAAGTCATTCTCCCCTATTAGATATCTACGTGCGATAATTTATTTGATTAAATTTCATCATAAATATTATTATTTTACGTAATGAAAATAATCTTTTTCATAAATATTTATCACGTTATATAAATATACATCATATTTATGTATATTTATTCAAAATTCGAATGTATATCGAAAATATAATATCTATGCGTTACATTATCCAGTTCTATTTTTTAACCACGTTCATAAAAATTCTATTTTTGCATTTAAATAATCTCTGCATATTATTATATAACGCGCAATAATTCACATTACACCTCATATAAAGATACAATACTAGTAATATTTTTGAATTAATCGTCTCGTGGACACGAAAGCTTGTTTAAAATCAAATTTCGTATCCCAATCAACGTATCCCGAAGAAAAATAAATCCGTCTATTCGATCACGACTATTAAGCTTGAACAAACACGTTTTAACGGCGCGATAAAATTATTCCACGCAAGATTTCAACGTTCTCGAGAAAGTCGCCCCACGTATCATGGCGTTTAAATTATTCCGAATTATATGGCCATTTCGATCGAGCCGTGGCCGATGTTTTGGCGATATACATGCGAGCGGCGACAAATCGTCACGAAGCCTGTTTCCATTCGGGACACGATCCGCATCGGTGAAACGAGCCTCGATCGTACGTGTCCCCCTCGAATTCTTTCTCACGACACGACACGACACGACACGACACGACACGACACGAGAGAGTAGCGGCCAGCTATGATTCACGCCTTTTATCGAGCCACTTAAACGCGTGGTATTCTCCAGCCGCGATAACAACCGCGAAACGTGAACGGAAACGGGCAACACTTTTATCGTTTTCTAAAACTATTTATGGAGTCTTACGCGGAAACGGATCGCTTCCTCGATTCCTCAAATATACACGTCCATCTTTGACAATGCTCCAAGATGTTTAAAATTCTACCAATTTCTCTATCAAAGAAGATTATTTTTAGTTTTTTTTTTTTTTTTTGATAGACGATGTTTTGGAACGGTTGACGAGGAAGGCAAAGCGAAATTTTAATATTTAATTTGATCGAGTGAAATAACGTTTGAGTATTTGAATTGATGAAATATTTTGGAGTATGAAGAGTGTGTATAATTAATATATTATAATAATAATTAAAATTATATTATATTGTTTATAACGAGTTCATATGATTCGATCATGTTGAAGGAATTACAGTGCATAAAATGTATTCTTTTATTTTAATTTAAATAATTTATTTTATCTAGAAGATAAAAGTATCAGAGTTTTTAAATATAGACAAAGAGGAAGTTGTAAAAGTGGTTGATAGGAAACGACAAATATTACGTAAATAAATTCTACTACTAAAGATTATCTACAAATGCCTCATTCATAAGTTCTTGTGAATGAAATCAATTTCAAACTCAAGGACTTTTTTACTAGAAATTCTTTTTTCAAAACTCAAATTCGTACAATATATGATATGCTTTTGTTCGAGATTATTCCTTATAATTTTTTTACATACTTTTCTTAAAAAATAATTTTTCCATTCTAGTTCAATCGCCGAAAATATCCTCGAATTTTATTCTCAAATATATTCCTACCTTTGATAAAAATATTCCACGACTCGAAGATCAAATATTTCTTTAATTCTCATGTCTTTAATTTCGAACATTAGTGATCCAAATTTAGAATTCTACTCTTAAATAAAATACACACGTTCTAAAATTCTTTTTAACCATGACAAAAAATCTAATTTCGAAGAACAAACTTCGAATTTTCAAGAACTTTCCTCCTAGACGTATCAATATTCTGTTCTAATCTAAAAATAAAAAAGCAAGGATGACTATCTATAAGATTCGAATTTTAAAAACAATATTAGAAAAAAGTAAGTAGTCTCAAGAATTTCCCCATTACTCCAATCCAAAGGTACAAATTCGTAGAGTAAACGAAGATGACTATCAACGTGGAAGAATCGAATTTTTGAAGAGAGGAACAGGTGATAGATGGCACGATCCATACCGATGAATCATAAGATGCGTGAGATTCTCCCCTAAGGGAGGAGATACGAGCACGATCAAAGTGATTCACCTTTTCCCGCCAGCTTATCACCATCTTTTAAAAATTCTTTCACGCATATGATGTAATCAACACTCTCATCTATGGAAAATTGTTATCTGGTCAAGGAGAAGAATCGATCCTATTAGTCAGCGTGAGATCGAAGCGAACCATTGAGAAATTTTTACGCATATTATCGGTGTTACCATGTATTTATGTAATTTTACGTGGGAATATAGCGCGGAAAAATGATAAAGCAGAGCTGAATCGATCATTTTCAATTAAATTATTAAAGTTTTTCAAAAGTAAAGATTTTGGATTGTCGTTTAATTTTTTTTTTTAGCAATTTTATAATATAGAATTATCACGGTTTGATTCCCCTATGATCGATTTCCGCGAGAGGAGAATACGTGACGTCACATTATCCCCACTACTACTGCTGAATTAGGCAATGTCACGTGACACGATACAACGCTTGGCTTTGGCGGACGCCTAGTCACGTGACCCAGCAATGGCAGTCTCGCGAGAATTCATTGTAGGGGAATATTTTCCTGTGAAAATTCACTATAAGGACATTGAACTATTTTTTTTAGAGAGGATGGATAGTTTGCAATAGATCCAATTGTTTAATGTTTTATAAATTACACATTAAAATCTGTTAAATGTGTAAAGATATATTGATATATTATGGATTAATATTTTTAGATGAAGGAAATAAATATATTAAGAATTATTTAGGAATAAATGAAAATGATTGTCTTCCCGGAGGCATGAAAGATTCCATTAATATACTATTGCAGGATTTGTACTATAGGAAATTCAAATATGAATGGTTAAATTAGTTAAGAGTTAACCATTACAACATTATGATATTTTATAATTCTTCATGAATGAGATACACGTAAGTACTAACTGTCTATGTGCTAGAAATTCAAAACTTAAATATTGATATTAAATGCTTGGGTGAAATTTAATCGCCCGGACATAAACGCCGGTGGTGTCGATCATTTCTTGAATTTCAATGCTATTCTGAATGTATAATGTAAGATGCAAGGTTTGTATTAATATCCTTGACAATTTTCTCGAGTGCTAACGATATTGAAAGAGAGAAAGAGAGAGAATTATTCTTTTGAAAAACGTAACAATACGACTTTGGAATTTTAATTTTGTATTAATTTAAATCCTCTTTTATATAAAATAAATATCTTGCATAACAAATTAAATTTAATTCAGCTGAGAAAATAAAAAAAAAAAGGTAAAACTAATGAATATACCAGACTGATTGTCTTCCATACTAATTCCTTCCATTGCTAATTTTTCACGTGTATACGTGTGACAAATTGGCGCGAAATTCTGAGAATAATTCCAACTCGTTGCGTATTTTTCCGCGTAAAGCGCGGCCAACGAGCACGCGCAGCATGAACGAACGAGCCGGATGAATGGACGAGCTGTGAATCATTCGTGGAGGAAGTTCAAGGTCGTACGTTACGATACCGAGCCACGTGCTTCTGTATCGTATTGTGCGTGTTATCACAAACGCATAATGCAACACACGGCCATTCAAAGTTCTTCCTTCGTTCACCGCGTTTCTTTACGTCCAAGATGTCGATGACCCTTATGTATATGGAGTTCCTTGGATTCGTTAATTAATTGATTTATTTATTTATTTATTTATTTTTGGGGAGGGAAGAGGGAAGCATATATTGAGATTTGACAAAGTTCATGAAAGGGTTATTTGAAAAATAATTTTGTGAATAATTAGGTATTAACTTTTTGATATTACATCGATAAAAGAAGAAAAGTAAAAATATAGTCTTGTTTCAAATAATTGTAAGGAAATTTACAATCTGTTATCTTCATAATTGTATTAATTCCTACTACATTTATGAAAATTCTTTTCTTATTTAATATTAACCCTCAAAGAATCTCATAAGTGAAACTCATAATCTCATAACTTTTGGAAAATAATGAATCTAGCCAAACTTTAACCAAACTTGACCTATTTAAAAAAAATAAATTACAAACCATCATACAAGCAAGCATACAAAAAAATTCAATTTCTAAATCATCCTTCAAAGCAACTTCGCGACTCAAACACAGTTAATCCAGTTCCAATAAATTTTTCTCCAAGGATAGTTTGATCGATTGAGAAGAAAAAAAGGAAAAAAAAAAACATACTCCAAACTCACCATCCTAATTACACGTCTCGAGCGTGATAAATAGCCGAATTCTTTTCGTCGGATGCATTCTTCGCGCCTTCACCGAAGTGATTCATACACGCACGACCGTTGCACGCGAGTCGAAGACCGAAAAATCGAGGATCCACGAGAGGAAGAGGCGGTGGCAAGAAATTCGGTTGAGTCACTCACTCCCTGGTTGGCGCATCGAAACGCCAACTTCCCATACCGGGTAACCGGCCCTTTGGCGAATGCCGGATGAGTCATCGTGGAATTCCAGACGAGAGGAGAACACCCCTTTCTCACCTCTGGGTCAGTGGACATTATCGCGTCACTCGGTTTTACTTCGAGCAGATTTCTCTACGACATCGTCGCCTCCCACGACGAGGACGACTTTTATTTGGAAAGCAACAATTTAGAGTTTTCTTTCGTCGAAAAGAGGAATTATTTTGAAAAATATTTCGATTCTATTTTCGAGAAGTTTGACTCGTCGATTAAACTATACTAATAGAAAATGGCCCAGGATTCTTTCTTCATTTTCGTATCCAAAAATAAAAGTATAGAAAACTCTCTGGATCGAGCACAGGTTTTCGATATAAAAAAAAAAAAAATAAGAGGAAAGTGATTAAAAAAATTGCAAATATTAATCTTAAATTCTCGTAAATTGTTAATAATTCATCCACGCGAATAAACAAGCATCTTTCGTTTAAAAATTCCTGTTTCTCAACTCTTTCTGATCCTCGAATGGACGAGGATCGCGCGTGGCTCGATCGAGTTTCGCGACGCGCGTAACACCATGAGTCACCAGGCTGTGAAAGTCGAGGGCTCATCTCGTACAGCGATTGTTGTACGCATACGCGGCATGAGAGGACTAACGATCGGTTCACCGTTACAACGACCAGACAACACGGTGCGTGGCGAGGCAATGGCACTCAGGCCACCGCGAAATTCCATGGAACTTCCGTTCGCGCGCGTTCCAGAATTCTTAACGAGATGAATTCGCGCGACCGAGACTTCTCGTTTCTCCGAGAAGCGAGAGAACGTGTTTTTAATGGAAGCAGTTCTTTCGTAAATGAAAATTGTATGATAAAAAATTTCTTGCAATAGATATTAGAAAATATTGAAGAAATAAAAGAAAAAGGGAATCTTTTTAGTTAAGTTCTTAATGTAAATAAAAGAATCGAACGATTTAGAGATGCGTCTTCTAAAACATCGCAGAGAATAATGGAAAAATTTTCATCTTTTGATTTGATCGTTCCACGTTAACTCCAATTTAATTCGAATGATAGGTTTTCACGAGGGCGACAAAGGAATAACAGATGCCTACTACCTGCTCGTTTCTTTCCCTTTAGGACGATTCAAATGATAATACTCGTCTCTGGTTCAAAATTCAATGGAAAGGAAGATGGACTCACCTGAAACACACAAAGAGAAAGATTTAGATATGATTTATAGAGAGTTGTTCGAGATTACAATATGATTCTAATTACGTTCCTACGTCCAAGATTTTTAAAATTATTCATAATATTTTGATTGAAAAGTGAATATTCAGGATTAAATTGTACACGCCCCCTCGAAAACAAAAAATCTTTGAATCAACAAAGAATTTTTAATAATATAAAAATATCCATAAATAAACCTTAACAGAAATGAAAGAAGAAGTGAATCTTAACAAGAAGGAAATCAATCGTTGAACAAACTCAACTTCCAAGCAACTTTTAATGAACTTTTTCTCGTTCGAAACTTTTGGAAAAATCATTTTTTGCAAAATCGAAAGTTGAGGAGGGCAGCATGGAAAGGAGAGCAAAGAGGAGAGAAAGGGGTGCGCGTGGGTGTCGCTAATCAGCAATGGCGCCACTCGAGTGGATTATCAACCTGCGAGAGTCTCGAGGCCAGTTGAGTTCGCCGTCGAGAGGAAAGGAAAGAGAGAAAGAGAGAGAGTGTTGGGCAAAGTGGAGGACAAGACGAAGAAACGAGATCTGTAAACTGGGATGTAAATGACCGCAGTCACGGTTGGTTACGTCAGACAACGGTGTGAGCGCACCTTTACGATTGAAAAATCGCTCCACCGATTTGTTATAATCCTCTGAGAAAAATTGAGAGTCGATATATATAAATTGGGATATGGGATTAATCGTTGAAGCTTTGAATGGGTTGATTAGAAAAATGAAGTTTCGAAAATGATAAGGAATGATTCAATAATAAAAGAAGAAAAAAAAAGTGACAATTATTGAGAAAAGTAATCATCGAAATCTCGAAGGAGTTGGTTATTAGAAGAAAGGAAAAACTGTATTTTAAAGATATTTTAAAGATAAAGAAAGTTTATAAAAGTTTCTTTCTCCAACTTACAAATTATATATCTAAATTATTTTTATCTTTCTTCCATTTAATTTTCATAAAACATCAAAATTATAAAAAATCAAAAATCAATCAATTGTTTAGTTTAATTCTTCTTTCAAAAGAAATAAAATTTTACCGAAATTTAATTGTGCAATATTCTTGAAAATTATATATTTTATGTTGAAGGAAACTTATTATTGTAGCAACCAATCTCTCGACACGATATCTACTTGCGAAAAATTCTTTAGAGAATAATTTCTCAACAATTTACACCTTAATTCCAAAAATATACAAAGAAAAAAAAAAGAAAAAGGAAAAATTACATTAACTCGATTGATAATTCACCGAAACACACTATACATGTAGAATTAAATTCGGTTTTTTACTCCCATACACTTTGAATATAAACCGCAATTTGGGTCACGTTACGTGCCCCACAAACGTATCGTGAATTAAAGACTTGAAAAAAAAGCAAGCAGAGAAAAAAAGGGGGAGGGGGAGGGAAAAAAAAGAAAAATGTCAAGAGCTCGACTAACGCGAGTTAATGGTCGTCAGATCGTAATTGCGGACAGAAATAGAGAGAAATAATGGTCGAATCGATTAACCGCAAAAAGGACACTATCATTTTTTCTTTTTTCTGTTTTTCTCTCTCTCTACATGTATATTTGTACGTGACCGTCGATGCCTTTTCGAGCAATAAGAACGTTCCTCCGTCAAGCAACAGGATTTATGGAGGAAATCTCTAATTGAACTGCTCGTAAACTGTTACGAAACGCAACTCTGTTCCCGTGCCCAATTGTTCTACCTCGTAAAAACTTGTTCGTTTGCGCGTTTTATGTATTAATAAAGAGCGTGTTTCAACGAGTGTCCTTGCCGAAATTCGCTTATAAATGTTGCTCAGTTTTACGATCGTTTGTATTCTTTTTTTTTATTTTTTTATTTTTTATTTTTTAAGTTTAGAAAAGAAGTGGCATTAACTTGGATTAATTGTACGATTTACAATTGAAGAATTTGTTTTTTTTTTCATATTATTTAAAAATTGTTTCTTTTTTGGTAGAAAATACAAAAATTCAAAGTTCGATGAAATTAATAAATGAAATTTTGAAGAAAATAGAAATTGAAAAATTGAGAATTCGTTTTTTTTTTTTAAATAAAATATCAAGAATTGTCAACGATTGGTGATTATTTTTTTAAAAAATTCAAAAATAAATTCGAAAAGCTTGATAAATCTTTTAAAATATAAATATTTTCCAGGAAAGAATTGATAAAAAAAAATTCAGATATAAAAAAATTGTTTGAAAATCATCCTTTTTGTAAAAAATATAATATTTAAGTATCGACGAAGAATGACTGAAATAAAAAATTTTGAAAGAAGTTTGAAAATTGAAAATAGAAAAAAAAAAAAATTACTGCGATTTTATTGAAAGAGTTGGAAAAATATATTAGATTTTTTTAATAGATTTCTATTCACTTACATCATCGAACTGCTTCGCAATTACACGAGTTATGCTCTAAACGTGTTACAGAATCGAGAAACGCTAATAATGTTACGACGCTCTTAATTACCGTCGGCTAACCGCAAAACCACGTATTACAGTCTATAAATTTCCATTGTCTTGTTATCTCGATGGTATTTCAAACGGGTATAAAGAAAAGTGAAATAAAGTTTTAATAACCTGACAATAAAAATGGCGCGTTATTTAAAAACATTCTAACACATAATTACTAGAATTCTAAATGCAATAAAAACACGATCACGTAAAAATTCGTAAAAATGTTATTTAATGTAACTTTATTATATAACATTTATTTTAATTATTTAATTGACATTATTTATCATTCTAACGTATAATTATTAAACTTCTTCTAACACCACTTCACCTCTATAAAAATTCATCTAAAAACACGATTTTTAATTAAATCATTCAATTCTGCATTATCATCAACTATATTTCTATTAATATATAATATAAACTTGGGAAAAAAACGAACGTAAAAAAGATATTTATGTACAAAGCTAAATGTAAAGAATATGTACATACAGACCAACGGTGTCGATACATGGAAAAAAAAAAACGGATAATTAGGCGGTTGAGTTCAGTGAGATGGTAATAAACCGATTAAAGAACGGATACGAAGTTGTATCCAGTTGTTACAAAGTAAGATATAAATGCCGTGATAAACGGAATTCTCCATTTGCCAAGGAAACCGGCGTTAATTACTTGTCCGTATTAATTGCCTTTAAGTAGGACAATTTTGCAGGACGATCC
>NW_006263359.1:804972-817913 GCF_000469605.1 Apis dorsata | reverse complement strand
AAAAAAAAAAAAAAAAAAATGTTAATTTTCGTTTAATCGCTGGACGCCTTGCCAAGAGAATGATATTTAATTGGGGTGGATATCGAGAGAAACTCGTCGATAATTTTCAATTCACTATCTTTTTAATTTAATCGAGGTATTCGATGATCGGAGGGGAATTCGAATTTTATCGAAGCTTTTAGAAATTTTTTTCATCGAGGTTATGGTTTTAAAATTAATATTTCAAATAAAATTGAAAATTGATTTCCATTATTTTTTTTTTCTCTCTTTTTATTTTATAATATTCCGACTGGCATTCTATAAAGTGAGGTAGGCAGACGTGTGTTACGTTTCGTGTTACTTCCATGCTATCAACTGTTAATGCATTTCATACGTGGAAGAATGTAAGTAGATGCAAATTTAATCTCTCAACGCTCTCATCATTTCAATCATTCTCGTTACAATATCGTATGGAATATAAATTTCAAAAAATTTAAAGCACGATATGACATTATTTTTTAATAATTTTCCCCGGACAGATATTTCATGCACGAATCGTTGCATTTATTCCACCATTCTTCCGTTCTAATTAAAATCACATTGATCTTAATTTTATTTTAAATTACTATTTTAATTAAAATAGTAGTGATATATTTCGTCTTTCACGTGTCTGCATCCATTCTACAAGTTTTCCATTCCAATTACCCTTACAATCATCAATCACCAATAATTAACATTGTATATAAAATGAAAGCAACATTTCCAAACAGTTTTCTACTGCTTAAAAAAGTAATCCAAATAATCCTTTCAAAGAAACAATTACATCCGTTCTCTCTATTTTCAAACTTCCTTCCTCAATTCTTCAAACCAAAAACAAGAAAAAAAAAAAAAGAAACGTGCACCTTTCATTCAAAGAAGATGGCGTCTCCACCCATCAAACGCATCATTCTGCGTTATCGAGGCATCGATCGACATGCACACACATACACACACACACACACACACACACATGCACCCTCGATAAACACCACCACTCGAGACGAGTGATCCCTCCATTGTCTGTTGAAACGTGTAATCTTAGCGAGCGATGCGTCAACGGGTGACATTTTCGCTTCTGCTAACGCGGCACGCCGCGTGACATTTCTGCGACAACAGAAATACGATTCTCTCGAGGGGACAGAGAGCAGGATACTCGACGCCCACCAGGAAAACCGGTCGCGCGAACTCTGCCTATCTCCAAAGAGAAATAGATCCCGACTCGGGTGAAACGAGAGGGAGGGAGGGAGGGAATACAAAGGCGGTGGTATTGGAATCGAATGTGCAATGATGACGGAAATATTCGTCGTTGGGAGTAGTAGGTAGGGCTTTTTAAGAGAAATTTTTATGGGCTGTGAATGATAAGAAATCCTGTGATGATGGATCCAGCGTGTTGGAAGGGAATCTTTGAAATTCGAGATCGGTCGAAATTGGGGGGAAAGAAGTAGTATAAGAAATTTTTACGTGACGAGTCTGAAATGATGATAAATTTTACGATGGGAGGAGGCAATGATGATGGAAATATTTGTTGCGAGAAAGGGGAGATGGGGATCTTAAGAAATTTCGATGGAATATCAATGATGAAGGGGAGAAAAAGGATTTATATATAAATTTTTCGACAAGAGATTAAGATAAAAGATAGTTTCGACGTAGTTAGAGTAAATTCATTCAAAAATTTCCGTATGAAATGCTGAATAGGCATTCTTTCGTTTCGTTTTCTCGAATATCAAATGATCTAATTATAGTCAGCTGAGGAATTAAAAAAACGAGAATATAACATTTCGTGTTATATATTCATAATATTTTTTTCGTATAGGAAGAGTAACTCGTCATATTATCTCGTTTAACAAGTAGATATAATATCAGTATGTAGTTCTGAAAGAGAAGAAGATGCACGTGACGTACGTACGTCAATTCAGAAACCGGAGAAAGTACTGTTTTGAGTTGTAAGATAATAAAACGTAGTATTACGTTTTCAATAGTCTAGGCACGTAACGTCGCATATAACACGAATATACGAAAACATATCTATTTCTACCAATTAGAAATCTCTTTTTTTATGAAATTCTCTCCTTTTGTAATTTACTCGAATGCTTATAAATAATATTTTAATTTGAGATACTCTCAATACGTTCATTTCATTTCGAGAGTTATCTCGAAAAAAAAAATCTTTCAAAAAGATGAACATTTGAAAATTAAAAAATAAAAACTTCATTGTAAAGCAAAATTCCAATTCTCAAAGAACCATTATTATCTAATTTCCAAATAATTTCCAACTTTATCCTCCTTACCTCTCCTTGTCCAAAATTCTTATAATCTAACACGATTTATCTCCAAATTTCCAAATAATTTTAAATTTTATATTATACCCCTTCAATCGTCCAAAGTTCTCATAATCGAACGAATTATTTAAATTTCCAAATAATTCTCTCAAATTTTACACTATACTACCCTTCATCAATGGCCTAAAATTCTTACAATTTATTTCCATCCAACAAAAATTCGATCCACTCGTGGACCGTCTCGGTTTCACGATTCCTTCGAGAAGATAAGCCGGGAGATGGATTAATGGGATCACCAGCCGCGTAAATAATTCTTTCATTTCCCTCCGGGTTCATTCATACCCTCCCTCGCCGCTTCTTTCCCTCGTCGCCGAGTAATTACCGTTGTTGCGCCAGTTGTCTCCTTCTCTTTCGCCTCGAGAGAGGCGGCGTCCTCGAAGCGGCGAAGCCAGATTAAACGCATCCGGTTCACGCACCGCTTTTGTGAAAGCGTCGAGACGCGCAGTACATATACGACGACGTTCCACGAATCGTTTCCAACTTCGCCGGGGATATATTGTATGTGCTGCAAGTAGGGACGCTTCCGGGCGTTGCACGCCGGACCGGAAGTAGCGGCGCCCGACACTCGAGTTCCCCGAGCGCTATTGCGCGGGCTACATCGCGGAAACGGGAAGAGGATATACAACGCCGTCGTTTCCGTGGTTGAAGCGCGGGCCCTTTTCCTCGTTTCATTTCGAATTTCATTTATAGCTTTCACTATAGTTTAATGTAGTATAATATAGTTTACGTGTCTCTAACAATTCGTTCAATTTTTTTTTTCGATTTTGTTCAATTGCTCAGGATTTGATTAACGTGAGAAAATTTCGAATTACGTGATGTTATTTGGAGTTTTGAATATTTGTGTACAATGGTGTAAATTAAAATACATCCTTACTTTCAAATATGATGAAAATGTAAATACACTTCTCTTAGTTTTATTTTTAAATAATATTAAAAATTTGATAAGAAGTTTTTTCCTTTAATCCTATCAATCAATATTCTATAAATTCTAAAAAAATCCACAATTATTAAAAGTATATATCGCTCTCGAGATGTATCCCACAAGCTTGTCCCAAAGGCTCCAAGAATTCCAGAGCGGTCTAAAAACCTATCAAAAAAAAAAAAAAAAAAAAAAGAAATGGACCACGAAAACATCCCCAACTCTCGGCAATTTAGTAACAGTTACACTTAACGAGCAACGCCTGTCGCTTGATTGTCTCAACGAGGCGCCTCCTCCACCCTTTTTCACCATGCTCACCTCGAAACAGACGGAGAAACTGTCGGTTGGAGTGGAAAAAGGAAACGGTCGGTATATACAGAGGCAAGAGGATTCTTGGTGGAGAGAGAGAAAGAGAGAGAGAGAGAGGAAGGGGGGAGAGAAAAGGATAGGAGAAAGAGAGAGAGCGAACCGCCCACAGAGAGCGGATGCTGGGTCGACAGGGTCACCTCTCCGGCAAAATGAATCTTTTATGCCTCGCTTTTACGACGTCCTCGAGAACACGCCGCTCTCTCTCACCGTTTTCGTTTCACGAGACTGGACCAGACTAGCGAGCGATTAACCCGCTCGCTTTTACGCGGCGACAGTGTATCGAGATCTGCGAAGGATGTTTCAGTGTATAAAAGTCGTTTGAGACTAAGAACGAAGAATTTAAGTGATTTTAATCTGTCAATTCGTACGTTTCGAATGTTTAAAATGTTTGGATATTTGAAATTGTAGTGCGACCAATTTTTTTTATAAATCTTTTGCACAATGTGAATGCACGAGAAATTTTTAATATATCATTCAATGGACTGAAAGAATAATTTTGTTGAATAGATTGTTCGTAATAATTTTTGAAATTTGAACGAGTTTAACGTGTGTGTGTGTGTGTGTGTGAGGGAACGAATATTCGGATATTGAGCATTAAAAGCGTAAAGGATAAACTTATGAAGAAAGAGTTAACACGAAAAAATTGAGGAATATTTGGTTATTAGCCAAATATAGTTTCTTATTTAATCTGTTCTATATTAAAAGCTTTTGACGCGAGCAAAAGCGAAAGTGATTCATATGGGAGGTAAAATGTGAAAGGCAGGCATCCTCTTTTAGTAGGAGGACATTGATATTAATGCCGCTTTAACGATCATGAAGCATCCATTTAATGAACGTGATCGTCGCGTGCCACGAGCCACCCTGTTATTCAATTTAATACAGCACCGTCGGCTTTCGATCCCTCCACTTACGAGGCAACGTTTCGTGTTACGTGTAACAGAATTATAGTCTTGTCAGATGGCGATTTGTTAAACTTATCTTTCGAGAAAATAATTAAAAACTAACGTATAATTATTTTTGTAATTATTCATATTCTTAACTCTATAATAAAATACACGTATCTTTATATTTTTATATCTTTATCTTTATATTTATATTTTTAAAATTGTAACATAATATATCATAACAAAGTGGAATATTAATAGTCCGTCATCGATGTTGGTTATTTTCAAATTTTAATTTGAAAATAAATATATATTTTTCAAATATATAAAATATTATTTTATAATATCTGGATTTAATATGAACTACAATCCTGTCAATTATCCAATTATTATCCAATTAACGATTAAAGATACTAATTGATAATGATTTTGCGCTAATTTTCTTCTTTCATAATTGAAAATAGATTACTAATTACACTGGACGATAATTAATGAGAGTACTTATCAGTCTTACTGTCTAACAACGTAACTACGTCTTTATTTTTTTAACATAAAAGTTTTCCAAGAAATCTTTTATATGTATCTTTCTAAATATATTTTGTAACATTTTTTTAAACAACCTTCCCACTATCAATTGGTCGGTGAACCAAAAACAAATTACATATGAAAGTACGAACGATCCATCCCGACACATCCAATAAAAATGAATAGCAAACGAGGGAGACTAACGAGCAACAGAAGAAGAATATTTCGCGCGAATGTTTTCCTGCCACACGGGAAACGTTGCTAAATTTAAACGAGACCTAAATTCGACGCGTTTAAAACGAGACAAAGTCGAATGCAACAGCCAGTTTCTCGTCGACGTCAGAAAAATTGGACACAGTTGGGACACGTGTTTCACGAGGCCATTTTTGATTACTTTGTACTTCGAATTACCAAACAATTTTATCATTGTTTCGTGTATGAATTCCAAATACTTTTTTCTTCTTGCTTTAGAATTTTATCAGTTTAAAAGAAGATTATTATAGTTTCAAAAATTGGATTTAATATAGTAGGAGCATATGATGTATTAGAAAAAAAGAAATTTGCTATAAATCATATATAAATTAAAGTAATATCTACTTAACCTCAAAACTCAGAACTAGTTCAGCAAATTTTATATGTTCAAGATAGTTAATCTCTGAATTACATACTTACATTGGTTATTAGCGAGTTATACGCTTATATATTAAAATTAAATTCTTTAAAATTTAAGAAAAATTAATATATTTTTATAAAATCAACAGATTAATCGATCGTAAAAGCTAATTTAATCTTTATATAAATAACTATAATATTTGGATAACTATTTTCACATTCTCTTTAATAATTTTTTCTACTTAATATAATATATAATATACAAAAATTGTTATTAAAAAATATCTTATATAATAATTACGAAAGTATTTCAATAATAGATCGCGATTTATGAACGAGAACGTTGAGAAACACTGCCATAAATGGTACTAGAGCAGAGCTAGGAATTCGTGAATAAATAGATCACGTAGTGGAACCTTTTTTTGGGTGAACAGAACCGCAGGCTGAGTTTAACAAACTCAGTCTGGTTTCAAGTTACGTAAGCCATCGGGAGTTTGCGAATCGCCGGAAAAGATTACCAGACGTAGCTGGTCGAAATAACTTTGGCGACTGGCCAGCGAAAAAAAATGTCGGTTCCACGATTGTTTCGCGTTCGCGAGTTTGCTTCGCGATGAAACACGGTCACGTTCATGGTCGTGGGGAATGAACATGGCGGAATTCATAAATTTCGACGAGAATTGTGAAACTAGTTTTTTATCGTATTTACTTTTTCTCACGAAAAAATGTTAGGTTAGGTTCAGTAATATCCATCATTAATTTAAAGCGTATGGAATGTTGATCGAAAACTTAAATTTGATTTTCGTTATAATTTGTCAATTTGAAAAAAAAAATTCCTATATTTGGTAAATTTTTAATAAATTCATATTATCTGATATTGTAATCTCTAATTAAGTTTTAAAACAATGATTACTTAATAATTTAATAATTTTGATTCACGTTATACAATTGTAAATATTCAGTACGATGAAAATTTCTTTTAAATAAATGATGTATATCCGCAAACTTCATGCAGTTCAATTATAAATAATTTGAATATCCTATTACGTGTATACGTTGAACCTGAAAGGATTCTAACCTAACGTGCATTGCTATAATATTATTCCAAGAAACTTTTGACGTAATACTAGCTTTAGAGAAGCTTTGACGTAGTGATATGCGTTTTCGAACCAAGCCTAGCAGAGCTCCGACAATATCATTGTCGATGCTATTTTCATTAGATAGGTTAGATAGCTTAGAAAGGTTTTGATATAAAACTACGTTCAGACAGATCAAACTAGAAAAATATTACGAATATCTTTACTTCCGTTGAATTTTAAAAACATTTTGTGTATGAAGAGAAATTATAATTTCCTGTCATCTGATGTTCAATGTTAAATTTTACCTTATTTTTATTCGATATTTTTGGAAAAATTTGATTTTTTATTAATTTTCAAATAAATTTTTATTAATTAGATATGAATTTCTTCTAAGAATGCAAATATTAATAAAAGAATAAAAATTTCGCGTAACTAACCTCTCATTTATTCGAATGGAAAAAATAGATTTGAATAAAAACACTTCTAACCAAACTATACTTCACAAGTGTTCTTTCGAAGAACGACGTAACTGGTAGAACCGTTAATCTGATGAGCAGGCCAAGGAACCGAGAATCAGGGACATTGCTTATCGTTAAATCGAGAAACTACCGTAGAAATAGTTGGCCATACTCGAATACCGTTCTTGACTACGATTAGGACAGCACAGGTTATACGACTATTTGTATCATATGTTAACTTTACGAGTCTAATAAAATTTCATTTATATCTAGATTGATCGATGAACAATTTATGTAATAAAAGATTACTGATTTCCTTTTAATGCTTGGAATTTCAATTGTAATTCATATTTTGACAAATGATTTCAATTAACAAGAATTCACTTTATCACTTACAAACTAAAATTTCGTTTGAAAAGTAAGGTTACAATAAATGCGATTCTAGTATACTTTAAGTGGCGCGAAAAAGAAAATTACGTATATACATATACGTATGTATATATTTTACTTTGAATTGTGAATTATGACATGACAAATTATGCTTATTTTGTCTTCTAATTTATAACGTAGTTCAGCACGTGCTTTTAGATAATAAGCTTAGTATAACAATTTAAATGAAGATATTCGGAATAGATACAACTTGTGAATATAAGACGAATTACATTGTCACCGATATTGAGAGGTTAAAACAATGGCGTGAAGTGTGTCGCTAAAGATGGCGTGCAGAGTGTACATAACGTTTTCGTGAACTATATATAGATATTATCATACGAAAAAATTGATTTGATATTTGAATTTGGATCGAACTAAATTCGCGAAATTTTACTATTATTTATGATTCTGGACGCATTGTTCGAAATATCGAGGTTACCGAACTGTACGTATAAAGTTCAAGGAAAAAACTATTTGCAATATATGCATGTTTACCTTGCTATGTAGACCTGAGAAGAAAGTGCGTCGTGGCGCGGAGTACGACGACATGTTGATCTTGTTGACGACCATTGTCATGGCAGTACCGAAACGTGTTCCCTCGTTCGATCGATTTCTTTCGTTATCTTGGCTTTCAATTGGCACGCAACACGTTGTTCCGTGCCAGCATTGACGATCTTTCACTCATTCGAACAGTTCACGCGTGTATTTGTGTTCATATACTAACAAATTCAACGATTCACTGTCTTCTTCCTGTCACACAATCAAACGAATTCTAAAAACGCGGACAATTACCGTACTTCTCTGTCATCTTTCGATATTGACGAATCAAATGCTCAAATAAATCCACTCTGTTTTCTATCTAACAAATTTCTATTAGAACAAAATACTTTTCTAACACTATATACATCGGAATATAAATTGATTTGAACAACTTTAAGAGCAATGAAAAATCAAAGAGACGAAATATCAGAGAAGTAAAAACGGAAAGCAAGAACACAACTAAGACGAAGTACGCGCAACACTGACTGCGGCGCCCGGTGCACCACACTATATAGCCTCCCCCACTTAGCGATAGCGTGACCAATGAAAAAGCAGCTCGGTTCTTGCAGCAGCTGGGCGCGTAGATACGAATAGTGGTGGCGTATCTGGATGAGCGGTAGTTTTGCCGTGACCTTCGAACTTGGAGGGCTGTGTCTAGCGTGATGCAAAGCAACCATAAGAAGGGATAGAATGTCTATCATTGGAGGCTATTCGTTGGAAATAATATGAAAAGTCTGTGGTAGGGTAGAAAGGCTGGAATATACACGAATGACGACTTTTATCGATTGGTAACTGCCGCCATAGATCTCTTGACATCAAGATTTTGTGTTTTTTTTTTTAAGAGTATCAGCCATTCTTAACTTGATAGATGGGTAATCATCGAAACTTGCTAATTCAGAGAAAAAAATCTTAAATGACAAGGAAAATTTGGTAAAAAAAAAAAAAAATATTATTTAAATAATGATTCGATCCACTTTGCGTTTAAACACGATGTTATGTAATATCGTATTCAATCGTAATGTCTTGAAAAAAGTTTCTGGTAAATTTTTAATCTTTTTATCGAAATACCATTTTTTTAAACATGTTAATTTCTATAAAACCAAGATTTAAACTTAGCTTTTTGTGAGAATTCAAATAAAACGAGTCTTAAACACCTTCAATATTTGATTTTTAATACCTGTAGGCTAGTTTTGCGTGGGTTTTGGCACATTTCACGGATTCTCGACGAATGCATAAATTCGACTATATTATCGCACACAGAGTAATAAATATGCTGCATCTCAATGTCGAAGTTTTACGATATATTTCATTTAAAAACTTATTATTATTTCATTGCATTACATCATTCTAAACTGAAGACGAACTTATTAGTACATATCGCATTTTTATTGAATACATTATTTGTTTTACAATAGCCGATAAAGATTTCCAAATTCTACTATAAATTACCTACTTTTTTTATAGTACTTGAAAATCCCAATATTAGATATAATTTCCCAATATTTCACTCAAGATAAAAGAAATAATGAAACCAATATAATTTACCTATACAAGCAACTCGTACAACAATAAAATATTTTTCAAACGGAAATATTCTCTATCCAAGAAAAGTAAGAGAAGGATTCATTTAAAAGCTTCAAGATTCTATTATAAAAGTTTACATGAAAATTACCAAGTCTGCAATGAATAGAATAGAAAAAAAAAAAAAAAAAAAAAAAAAAAAAACAAGAAAAACACTTCACCCATGAATATTTCCATCTCGTTACAAATCACGTAATGGATAGACAAGCATCACAAGCTATGGAGTAAAAGCGTCACCTTGCCAACAGCGATTCTGACTGTTGATTCTCCTCGATGATAACCATGATTTCCACTAGATACCAGACCTGTAATTTTCTGTGGCAACTTGTACGAGTGGTATGCAAACGAATGCCACCGCCTGGGAACATGAGAACCGCCCTTCGAGCCTCGCAACGTTTCCCATTTGCGATATTGCGCTTGTATTTCGATGGTAGGTATTACGAAAGAGATCGAGATGAGGAAGAGTCAGAGAATTATTTAATTCATTACGTCAATATTCAAATTCTTGGTGTCGTTCAACTTTTGATTTTTTGGTAATGAAACCTGGAGTATAGATAAATCGATAGTAAATAGGAAATGATTTAACTGAATTTTAAATGAATCGTTAAAAGAAGAAAAAGAAGAAGATATACAGACTACATCTAAAATCAAGTATAATACTTATTTACTGGGAATTGGATTAAAATAAAATCTTTCTTGTCAAAAGAGGTGTTCCAGGACCACCTCATCATCTCGGTGACGTGTTTCTAGAGATTTTATTTCAAGAAAAAAAAAAAAAAAAATTGCTCGTTAATTTTTGACAAACCCTTCACGGAAAGGGCGCCAACGGGTCGGAAAAATCCCGACGTTGGCAAGAAACAGCTGTCCCAATGACGAAGCTGGGAATGTGCTTAAAGGGGTCAAGGATCGGTGACGATGAAAACTGTGATTGTCACTTTCTCAAAAATTGAGTTTCGGAAAAGAAAAAAAAAAAAAAAGAATCACGAAAAACGAATTGGAAACAATTTCAAAGAAGCGTGAGTCAAGATTTTATATTAAAATTATTACGGTAGAAACTGTGATAAAAATTTAATATTATCCTTTATCAAAAATTTCAAGAGGTTTGCTACATGTTTAAATTGCAATAATTAAAAAAATTTTCGATTCAACATTTTCAGCCGGTAACCGAGCGGATGTTAAACATTTAACCGTATGTTTAATAATAAACTCGGAGATGAAGTACCCATTGGAGATGTTTGTTTCCCGGGAACGTGGCCGAAGAACACGTCGCATAGTGTTTCTTTTCATAGTAACGTCTAAGTTGACTCACGATCAGTGGGTCATGCAAACCGGAAGCGAGAAAACGATCGGGCCCATTAGATGGAAACGGATAGCCTGCGTACGAAATTAAACTCGTTTCCTCGAAACAAAGTCGCCTGGCTTTTCTTCCACAATCCTAAAATTCACGAGTTTCCTTTGCCTCTTGGAAGAAACGAAAACACTGAACCGCGGCTTCTCTATTTCGAGGACGATCCCTGACAGAAACTGTATGCAAATCTTGTTAAAAGAGCAAAAGATTTTGGCTTGGTTTATGAGACGCCGGTTTATTTTCTCGAATAAAATTCTGAAATTAAGTACGTAATTTTTTTTTTTTATTGTAGGCAATGCATCAAAAAATATTTGTTATTCTAAACTTACACGAATTCAAAAAACAATATATTATGGGTTAAAAAAATTATCCAAATATAAGGATATTCTAATATTTTTATCACAAATTTATTTTACACCAATTTCTTCTTCTCTACTACTAAAATTTAATAAAATATTGTATCATTTAAAACCTGAGAAAAAACGATTTATCTTCTTGGCAAAATATGATAAGATCCGATAATTATTACAATAATATTAATTTTAATTTATATCCTACAGAGTTTCCCTAGAAAAATTTAACGAGCAAATTAAAAAATGATCCATAGAATTTATTCGACGACAGCTATTCCGACAAACCTCCCTCCCTCCGTGAACTTTGACACGGTAAATCAGGAGCAGGCGTCGGCGAATCGCGCTCGCCCGCGTCCCGACGCCATTAATTTCGCCCGGAGCACGATGATGGAGCCTTGGGGGGGTTCCTATTTGCGACCACGCGAAAAGAAAACGCTTCACAGGGAACGCAGAAGGGAAAAGAAGACGAGGGTACGTGAACAGGCATCGGCGTCGCGAAGTCGCGTGTAAATTTATCTTCGCGCGAGTTGTACGCGCGGCTTTCTTCGTACACCGAACCCTTCTGTCGATCCTAACCTTTCAGGGGTGATCCACCAACTTTCTCGAGTTCGTTGCCACCGATCAACACTTTTATTTAAATACAATTTTGGCCAAGGATTACCAATACGATTGGTAAAAAGTGTTTGAATATTTGAGGATTAATTGTATAATTATCGTATATGATAACATTTGTATATGGATGATTAGATCGTAGATATTTATGAAAATTTGGTACACCGTGTATATTTTGAAGATTTTTGGACATTTAAATTTTCCATAAATTTACGGTGTAAAATAATAATTGCATTTCAATGTTATTTGTATATTTCATTTGTATATTCCTAGAATTAATGAAAATCATTTATATATACTTGCATTTTCAAATTGAAATTATTCTATATCTATATTATTTGATATTGATAAATATGCTTATTTTAATTTATTTTATTTAATAAATTTTAGCTTCGTTACTATATCTATATTATTTCTAATTGATTCAATCAAATTTTTCTATTCAAATTACAAAATCTTCAATTCTTACTTAATTATCTAATACCATAATGATATCTAATAATAAACGCAGGATTATTTTATTAAAAGAAATTCTTCCAATGCTTCCAAAGCAATGCCGATAGCAACTACAATATCGAAGAACGCTCGAAGCGATCGATTATCGTCCTTTATGGCGTGCAGACGTTTTCGCGCTATTCGAGAAAAACGATCTTGATCGGCATGCAGACGGAAATAGAGGGTGCGCGAGAGGAAAGAAGACGAAACGATCGTTAATGGCACGTAATACGCGTTATGGACGCAAATTACCCGGCGTAACTGTAATTTGCGCCTTTTTTTTCTCCACTTCCCTCCTCTCCTCCGTATCGTCATGATCAGGTTGTTTAGTTACGTAATTCTTGTGCAATAATTACCGATGTTTGAGCAATTGACCGCTT
>NW_006263359.1:801403-804726 GCF_000469605.1 Apis dorsata | reverse complement strand
AAAAAAAAAAAAAAAAAAAAAAAGAAAAAACGTTTTGCGCCAGGTTTTGATCGATCTTAAGAGTTTGGATAAATGCGTTACGAATGTGATAGCTATATATTGATTGAAAAATCGTCGTGGATTCATTGTGTATTCGCCACGTGTGCTCGAAATCAAGTTTTTTTTGCATTGTATTATTTTTATAATAGATTAAATCTGTAATGTATACTTTAATACATCATAACAAGATAATTGTAATTATAATTGTATAGTGGAGAGGAATAAATATGTACAATTACGTTTCCATCTCGGTAAAAGTCAATTTTGTCGAACGTGCTTGATATTTTTAGTAATCGTAAAAATAGTCTCTATCAAGATAATGGGCTTGATTATTTTAACATTAATATATGATTTATTCATAGTCAAGACTTTAGTTATATTCTATTTCTTCGCGATGGAAATTAATGTTTGTTATTTTCCATAATTTAAAAATCAAGATTAAATTTAATAAATTTTGATATTTTTAATAAAATTAAATTGAATCATAATTCTACATAATAAAATTTAGAATTTATTCAATCATCATGCAAGAGGATCTTGATTATTACTAGAATCAAAAACTAAATAATATCTATTTTTTATTCGAATTAATGAATATTAAAAGAATCTTATAATTTTATTCGATGATATATAAGTAAAAAAAAAATTATTTTTTCCTGAAAAAATAATTAGAGAAGCATATATTTATATTTTTTTTCCTACCATTAAAAATTCCAAAAAAAAAATCTATTACCTTCCAAGATTTAAATGATATGATTCAAAAAATTATCTCGTTCCTTTTAAGTTCCTCCGAGATGAATAATATCTCTAAAATATGGATGAAAATGGCCGATTGAGCTGGAAGATTGAGTAGCTGAATGACTAACGTCTCCTCGGTTAATGGTTCAATTGTTCGGCTCGCTTGGCAAAATTTAGCGAGGATAGAAGGAACAAGAGAGAGCGTGTTGTTCACGCGTGAATTTCTCGCATCGGTCGCGTGACAAATTACCTCGTTAATTCGATCAGCGCGATTCAATTTATTCGCTCTGGTAGCGGCTGATTTTCCGCTAATCTCGTGCTATTTTGTAGCTGCCGCTCATATCATTCGTTGCATTTTATACCATGATATAATCGATTATTAATGCTAGAAGATCTGTGAAAATATTATCCTTAAAATATATCTGTCTCGAGATGCATCAGTTTTTCTTTAAACTATTTATTACTGGAAAGGTTAATTAATTTTCAATATTAAAAAAAACTTATATACTTATTGTTGTGTTATACTTATTGTTAAATGCCATATCTAGTTCTGATAAAATACCAATTTTAGTTACTTAATTTTAGTTAGTTAAAGAATAAAAAAATCAATTCATCGAAGAAAATAAATTGTCAATTTTTTTTTCAATGGTTTTTAATCATTTTAAATGATTGTCATAAACGTTTATTAATTTATCTTCTATCAAAATATCATATACTTTTTAATATAAAAATTCTACAACCAATAATTTTTTACAATCATAAATTCTTTTTATGAATAAAAAATCTAGCTATTATTAATAGTTTCATAAAAAGTGACATAAACTTAAATAAAATAAAAAATAGTGAATAAACATATGTCAAAAATAAATTAAATCCTTAAGAATTATAAAAAATTATCAGTATCTAGTAGAATAAAATCAAGTGGATAGAGAATAACTCATTCCATTTACTTGCAAAAAATACTTATTTGTTATATAGATTTATATAATAATATATGATAATTGGACTTAATAAAGACTTTAATATTTATATTTCTATTAAATTAGCAATTTTATTTGTTATCTAAATCATATACTATGAAACTAAATGTTAATCCATTTTTCATATATACAATCTAATATCTTATTTCAATATGTGTATATTTACAAATAACTTTTATAACTATTATAATATCTTAATTAATTTATTAAATATCTTAATTTTATGATGATTTCAATCCAAATCAAATATTAGAAATAAAAATATAACAAAAAATTGTAATAGTTTTAACCTAACCTAGTCTAATCTAATCTTTTTGGAAATGACACAGTAAACGATCCACTTTAAATAATTTCATATATTAATAATATAACAAAGAACATATAAGATTATGCTATTAATACCTGCTGAACAAATTCTACAATTGGTTGAAATCCAATTATTCTATTCAATTTATAACCAACGATTAAAAGCGACGTGCAACAATGTAACATAACCGAGGTGAATATGGCTGATTTTGACGGTATGTTGGCAACCATGACGGGTCATGATTAAAAAATTACCAGCGAGACAGGTGCGTAATATAACCTCCAGAGGCCATGGTATCGGCTGGAATTTTGCCAAAGTTACGCAAACACGTTGCCAACGATAGCGAATATTCAAGTATAATCCCGGCTCTGCCAAAACGCGCGAAGAATGAAATTCTTGGTCGGCGGAAAAAAAAAAAATCGAGCCTATAAATTATTCGAGGCACGACGAAACTTTTTCGATAAACTTTAAACATTTGTTCATGATTTTCTACGTGATGAGAAATCGAGAAATATGCGAGAAAAATTTTTGTTTAATTTTTTATTAGCAAATTGGAAGATTATTAATTGCAAAATACAAGTTTGCTTTGTCTGGTTAATTTCTTTACGGATAATTTCGAAATAATTGATTGGTTGCGATATATCTTTGTCAGGTATTGTTAAATTTTAATTATTTGCGTTAGTAGACATTTTTGACCGATTACTGACCAAGCTAAAATTTCGGGATCAAAGACCATTGCTAGAGAAAAAACTTAATAAATGTTTTTGTTGATTTTTTTGTTTATGTCTATTAATGTGTCAAAATTAAAAAAATAGTATTAGACATAATATTATTTAAAATATATGAAATATACAGATAATTGAATATATTATTATTACGATCAAATTATTTGAATATTTATAAAAAATATTCTTAGACTAGAACTGGCATTATATATAAAACCAACAAAAAGGAAATATAAAGATGAAAAAAAATACCAAATTCACGTAAACTCATAGGTAGCAAATACTTCTTCTTTTCGAATCTCTATGTCATGCTCTTCTTCTTCTTCTTCATAATATGCTTCTTCCTCTTCGATCTCTTCTTCGAAGTATAACTCGAGGATCGCGTCTTCAGCACCCTCAGGGAAGTATTCGTCTATCATCGCTTCTGCCTTTTCATGATCCTCCGTGATGAAGTACGGCTCAATGCTGGCAAATGACAGGAAAGCATCTTCGCTCACCCGCCGGAGAATTATCACGAATATCTCGTTCCCAGTT
>NW_006263359.1:796992-801088 GCF_000469605.1 Apis dorsata | reverse complement strand
TATATATATATATATATATATATATGAGATAAATGAATATTTTGACTGTTTCATCTAATATACAGGGTGTTAATATACGAAAGTAAAACAGACTTTACATCATCATTCTATCTCTACTTTACCTCATCTAATGAAAATTTAAATTATTTATAATTTAATAAATAAAATTCGACCAATATCTTTATACATTAAGTTTTGTTTTGATTTCTAGATCCTCCTATTAACATATTATTAAGTATTATTATATTAATATCCTGTATATTTTTTAAAAGAGAAATAAAGGAACCTTTCTCTCGAAGTCTTCAGGGGACGATGCTATTCGCCTTGCGATTGGCGGAGCATCGAATTCGAATGCACCAAAATATTCGATAGCGTCCGGGAAAAGGGCACACGTCTCACTAAGAATGGGGAACTTTGAATAATAGAATTTGAAGGCGCAGAATGGAGGAGGCGGTACAGGTTCCTCGTAAGGATGGACCAATTCCATATAACTGGCGAAGAGGCTTGTGTACACGTGCACTTTGCTTCGGGCCTGAATAATCAATAATTATTCCAAAAAATCATTTTTTAACCGTGTTTCATTTTTTTGAATAAGAAACAAGACTTAACGAAACGGAATAAAATTCAAACGTGTTAATTTTCTTCTGATTTCTGAAATTTTGAAATATTCTAATAAAAAAATTAGAATTTCTTAGATTATAATATCTGGGATACATAGTACCAAGAAATAAAATTCTTAAAATCTTTTTAATAATGATCTATTAATCGCTCTTAATCTTAAGAGAAGGTTTAAAAGAACGAGTGTGTTAAATTCAAGGAATACCTGAGGGGGTACCCAAACAGCGGGATGGGTGCGAGGAAAATCCTCCTCGTCCTCAGGATCAGGCTCGTGAACGTACACGTGCCTCTCCATGTAGGAATCAGTTGTATTGAAAGGAACAGCATTACCCTGAAGCAGTGGCTCTTTGCTGGTTAACAAATGTATCAGATAATTCTCTACATCGTTGATCTCTCGTGTAGGGCACCTTTTAACCCCCTTAGGGCACTCGAAGGGAAAGGCCACGGGCCAATCGGGATGAGGCCGTCTACCTTTCAGTCTCATCGCTATCGTTCTACCATCGGTCAATCCTGCACTTATTACGTACAAATAATTTGAATATAATTATCCTTCCATCCACAAGATTTCCATTTCGTTTTATTCCATCAAATCAGAACGTCGATTATCTAATAATCACTTCGATTATCCACGAACACGTAGACAAATTAAGATATTCTGATCATTAATTATTATTATTGTAATGTAATCTCTCTCACGAGTTACGTATTCTTTTATATAATATAAAAGAATGTTCATTTCGACGTCGATTCGGATAATAGACGTTCCATCAGTATGCACGATTCCATAAATTTTGAAATTTTTTTCAGCTCGAAAAAATGCACACCTGCTACAATAGCCTTGGTAATCTCCTCGTTGCTCTCGACGAACATCTTCTCGATTATTTCCTCGGTTAACTGTATTCGCATCTCCTCTAGCACGTCGTAGTTCTGTTTGAACAGTGTATTGACCAATTCAAGATACGGAGGGCACTGATACTTGTCCCTGTGCCGTCCCTGCTCGTCTTTGAACACCCACGGATAGAAAACCAGGGCGGTGAACTCGCTCAGCTCGAATATCATCTGAGCCAAGAACGCCTCGTACTTCTCAAGCCGCTCGGCCTCCTCCTTGGCACGTTCGCGTTCCTCGATTGCTTTTCTTGTTTTATTTAATTTTCCATCCATTTTTGAACTCCACTAACTATGCTCACAGATAATACAGTCAGTCAAGTGTTTTATTATCCTACGTTACAAGAAAAATAACTCTTAACTAATTTTTTTTTTCAGTCCAGAAATATTTTATTAGATTATTAAAACCAAATTCACTGGGAAAAAATACGAAGATATGTAAAAAGTTATATTGACACAAGAATACTTAAAAAAGTATCGAAACTTTGTTGATTTTCTTAAATATCTGTAATCAATTACATATAATTACATATAATTCGCAGAGTTAAAAATGAAAAAAAAAAATTTATGTAACGTAGAATACGAATACTGACTGACCATATCGTGGCAAAGTTTCAAGAATACCTGATGGCCTCCTTCTCCTGCCACGCAACCTCTTCCTCCGCGGTCCTAGTGCTGACAGGTTGCTGCATTTCCGGCTCTTCCTTGTACTCGACACGTTTGATCTCGGACATTATCAGTTTTCGAAGCTGGGGACAGTTGGCGCCGAACATCAAATTGACCATTTGACCATTTTCGAGGAACATCCAGACCGGCTCGCTTCTTTCGCGGAATCGTTCGAGATCGCTGATGTGATCGTTCTTCACGATCGCGTAGCTGATCGCCTCACCAACTTCCATTTTCACGCTTCGAAGCATGCTCACCATCGCGATGCACGGGCCGCACCACGACGAGAAAACGTCGGCGAGTATCAAACCCTTTTTTTCCAACAATTGTGCCCAATCCTCCTCGTCCTCTATCTCGACTTGGAGGACCGCCTCTTTCCTTCTCGCCATTTTGTTACAGTGTGTTTGTGATAGATTTATCCGTTAATTTATTTATTTATACAGGTTAGCTGTTAAACTGCCAACGATAGATTAATTTTAATCTCTTAATTACTTCATTCGTGGCCAGTTTCAGTAATCATTGATTATTTTTTGTTTCAAAGATATTTTTGTACAATGTGTAATATTTATATTTTTGAGAGAGAACGAATCGAGGATTATTAAGCAATTTAATAACGCGATTATTACGTTCTCGATCAACAATTTAATTTTGTGAAAACGAAACATAGTCCAGAATATCCGAATTCTTGATGACGAATGGAAAATTTTATTTTGTACGCGCAAAAAGATACTTTGTACACGTAATTTGTACACGTGTTGTAGTAAAAATCTTCTTGCATCTTCCTGTGGATACGAGGAGAGGAAGAGATGAAGAGATCGAGGCCGACGATAACACGTCTCGACGGCGTATGTCGTCGCAACGACGATCCTCTCGTTTAGTCTTACGCCCCTAATTCGCGGTCTAGCCACGATAATTAGTATGTTCGCGATCCTACATCAGTGGAACTTGACATGCCTTGTTTTTGTTCTGTCGGCAATTTACGATCCCTGATGGTAGACCATGTTTCAGACTCGTGGAAAACTGGTGGAAAATTGTGGACAAGTTTATTGCGTTCTTATGTCAGTTGGTTTTTAAGCGAAGCTTTAACCCTTTGATTGAGTATTCCGAGAAGGAATATTTGGACGAGTTGTTCTGAAAACTTTACCATTGCTCCTTCTTTTTCATAAGTTTTCTTCAATTCGATTCGATTTTATTTTAATTCTAAACAAATCAAAAATATTCCAAGCCTTTCGATTATAATTACATAATGTTCAAAATTCACAATTTAATTGAAGAAAATTTCGACTGCCATCATCGATAAACACAGGTGATATAATCATCTTTACGAATTTAAATTTATTCGCGTTTGAAAAATATCGATCGAACGATGATTCAAGTTCCAGTAATGGATGGTAAAAATTATTCATCTTGTTCCTAGGAACGAATTCACATTTTCTCGAATCACGAATTGGACAACATTGCACGAGGAAGATCGAGCGGGATGGATGGAACGTATCATGGAACGTTAATTACGCAATTTTCGCGAGATAAATGGCGACTGAAGTGGCTTGCGTGAAACTGAAAGAATTAACCGCGGCTGTATCCTTTGTTTTTGTAATTCTAAGCTTGTTTTGTCATTGTTACGTAATTTCCTTGACGATATTTTTTCTTTTTTTTTTTTTTTTTGCGTATTATTAGATGGAAATATCGGAAAATAATTATGAAAGATGTTTATGTACATTCTTGTTCATAAGTCATGGAATTTTAAGCACAGGTAAGTAATATTTATTAAAATAAGTTTGTCGTAAAGATATTAAAAGAATATATGATTGATAATGTGCAATTTGATAACTCAAGGTAGTTTGTAATATTGACATAAAATATAGAGAGATAATTATCAAAGGGATTTACACAATGCAATTTAATAAATTTATCTAAATATATTAAT
>NW_006263359.1:794382-796794 GCF_000469605.1 Apis dorsata | reverse complement strand
AAAAAAAAAAAAAAAAATTCTTCTTTTTCAAATAATATTTATGAATATTGTAAAGACTTGATAAATATTTTCAGTGAAAAACAATTTTTTAAAAATCATCAAAAGATTTTGAATTATACTATCTAAGGAATTTATCTTGCCAATAGTTGAAATTAATTTTATGTTGAATTCATTTTAATCTTTAATTCAAGTATTTAAATTCGATCAAGATAAGTTTGCCACAATAAATCCTTCGAACTTTCATTTTCCAACAAACTCGTGTTATCGCGTTAAAAAGTATAATAACCTTAAAAATTTGTTTTCCTTCTTACGAAAACAGGAAGAGATCGTGATTTCCGTGTTCGATATTTCGTAATTGCAATAGCTCTCGAATTTCGCTTCGATCCACGATTGCACAAAACATTCGGACGAACTCGTTTGAACTTGCGACTGCGAAACTAAAAGTTTCCACATTGTTGAGAATTCCAAGTATTTTTGATCAATCAGCATATAAATCGAAAACTCGAACATATGAATTATCCACGTGAGTCTTATCTATTTACTTTGTTTAATAATTTTTACATGTGTTTTAAATCACATATAAAAATTATAAATTCATATTATCTTGATATTTTTATAAAAATATTACAGAATATTAATTAGAATATTGATTTTAATCACTTGCTCTATAATTGTTTTCTCAATTGTTCTAAATATAACTTTAATTTTGATTCGTTTCATTAATTATAATGAAATATCAAAAAAATATGAATTCATAATGCAAAAGATTAATATTAAATAAAAAATAATTTTAATTATTTGTTAATATAATACTCATACAATATTGAAATTATGAGATACAAAGTGACAAAGTAACAATGTATAAATACACAATACATTGTAGTGTATTAATAATGATTACAATCGTAATTATTCATAGATTGCAATCATATGAAAAAGACATTCATATTGCATTCACAATGCATCTATATTTTACATTATGCTAACTTATGATCAAATTTATAGTTACAAGATACTTGATTTATAGAATAGCTTGATACATCAATTGAAATCTTTAGTAGAACAAGTTCAACTAGAATTTCTATTACCTCATATATATGTTAAAAACAAATATATTAAACACATTACAAGTATACTATTATTTGCAAAAAATTAATATAAAGCTTTTGCAAGGTTTTCTATAATCGAGTTATAATAAAACACATTAAAATACATAAATCCTCATTATAATAATCGTCTAATTGTAAAGATAGAATAAAATCATATAAAGAAATCTTTCTATTTCTACAATTAAATCCGCGGATATATAAATGAGGAAAGCACAAGATAATTATTTTAGTTGTCGTTACCCTCGATTGAAAATATCATTTTTTAATTGCAATGAAATGTCCTGGATTTCCAATAAAAATAAATGGTCTAGGCGACATTCTAATTAGCTCGCGTGCAAAAGTCTTGTTAACCCTAACATTGAAACGAAGAACTTTCATATTATTTCGCTTTATTTCAATCAAAGGCTGTGGATTTTCATTTTATTGCGATTAAAAACGATTTTAATGGAACTAATAGAAAAAAAAGTTATTGGAATTAATCAAAATTGTAATGAAAAAGTTGTATTTTTTCCTATGATTTCTGATTCATAAAAAGAATTACAAGTTTATATAGTAAGATTTTAAAATTACACGTATTAAAATAATGAAGATAGATATAGATCTATTGAAATTTTAATAGAATATGATTTTTCTTTTTTTAAATTAAAAAAATATTTCTTCTCGTTTGAGAATGAAAATTACTTACGAAAATAATATGCATTTCGTATTCTAGATTAATATTTTTCCAATAATTCCATTACAAGATAACTTCAATCAACTTATTAGATCATTATCTTAAGTCATTATAAAAATGAAGAAATTATAATCTTGTTTTGAAAGGACAAATTACCGGACAGAAAAAAAAATCCAGTAAAAATTCCAAAGACCATCGATATTGAAATAACTCAAGACCCTCTACAACAGGGTACATATATTACAAATCACACGCAGTATCCTAGCACAGCGTACAATTACTCTACCATCCGCAATGTACCACGATAAATTTCTTTACGACCTTTTTAAAAACCAATCTACGCGCTTCATCATACCTATTTCCAACGTATCCCTCCTAAACAAACAATAAGATACCCATTAAATCACCATCATCATCATCGCAAACGAGCTCTCTGGAACGAGCATCGGAGCAGGCGCGGGAAATCTCATCAAACTGGCGCGAAAAACAAATCACTCGGCCACTGTCTGCGGTAGTGGCATGGCAAAGAGGACGCAAGATGGCCGACGCCGGGGCTATAAAGACAAATAGAAGCGAAACGAGCCCAACAAGGCCTAACGACGCGTATTTGCATCAGTCATTAAGACGGCC
>NW_006263359.1:774875-794166 GCF_000469605.1 Apis dorsata | reverse complement strand
TGGACAAAAGGACACCCGCCGCTAAAGTGACGCTTATCGCGGCTTGTGAAAGCGTATTTTCTTGCGTAACGCACGCTCAGACCTCTTACGGCTTCTCTTTTCTCACAGATGCGTTCTTATGTTCTGCCGAGTTGAGTTCCAAAGATGGAGCGCGGCAATGATTCGTTGGAAGAAGAGAATTTTTAGTAGTTATGTTTATAGGTTATGTTTTCATTCACATAAGTGTTTAGTTAAGTGGTTGTTGCATAGTTATTGCCATAATATGATTTCTGATTTGTAATTAGCATTATTTTAGTTAGTTATTAGTTATAATTTTGTATAATTATTGAATCCAATCGAGATTCTGTCTATGAAGAAACAGAATCATAATTGAATGAATTTGAACAATGTAGAGACATAAATATAATTAAAAAGAATATTGTTCATGAATTTTTCTTATTGTTTCATTAATATCATCATTTTCATTCTATAAAAAATAATGAAAGTGATGAGACAATCATATTTAAAAAAATTTTGATAATTAGCACTATCTAGGTTATTTGTATTACAGATTAATTATATAAAATGAAATCTAATGAACCGATACATTATTAGAAAATATTGTTTCATTTAAATTCTTAGAATATAAAGAATTTATTAAACAAATGAGAATAATTGTTCTTAATCAATTAATTAAATGTTTTTAATCAATTGACAGATTTTTCTCTTTGTTTTATCTATCTATTACCTTACCTATTATTCTTTGTGTTTTTATGTTAAAATAAAAAAATAAATACTTCAATAATAAATTTAAGGAATGAAGTAGTATCAATCATAATTATTATATCATATTATATCATATTATTATATTTAAGATAATATTATAAGATGAGAATGGAATAAATGAAAGTTAATAAAAATTATTAAGCAATTAAAATCCTTATGTTTGTTTAAGATTCCTTATATATTTTCATTAAAAGGAAATCATCACGAAATTAATATAAGCATAAAGATATTATTGAAGTAATTATTTATCTCTCGATATAAGAATTCTAAACAAGTATAAAAGCCCATCAATTCATCAATACAATTCATCAAATCAATTCATCAATCAATCATCAATCTTCATATATTCCATTCTTACATTATAAAAATTTGCCAAGTGTTTAACCAAGTTTCCTCTTATTCTATTGGCATTGAAAGTATTGATTTGTAGAAGATTTTGTTCAGAGCTTTCCTCATTTAAAATCCTCATTTAAAAATCTGACTTTTAACTAGCAAGAAACAAAGCGAATAAATTGCCTGTTATAATTCTCCATAGAGAATAACGTGTGTCACCATTCTTCGTCGACATTCGTCCTTTGCAATTAATGTCACGTTCCTGGAACCGGTGCAGATGCATTAATTCCACGCGCGACGAGAAAAATCGCAGATCGATCCTCGCCAGGCCTTCGACGACCGCCCACTTCCAGACACAATCACAATCGTAAAACTTAGCGAAATCGCGGTGTGATTCATTATTAACGTGGTTAAGTTAAGTTAGGTTAGATTGTTTCACGAATCGCGAAGGTGGAGCCACTTGTCTGAACATTTATCTTCGCGATGACGAGTTTCTGGAAAACAATTCCTATCGAACCTATTCCGGAAAGGATGCGGGAGAATAAAATCTCAGAAACATCAGAATAAAATCTGAGAAATATCAGAATAAAATCTGAGAAACATCGTTCACCTGGATATCGCCTCTTTCCTCGAATAAAGCGTATTAGAGTGTAGAGAAATATAAGGATCGTGAATTATTTTTAAAGTTCGAAGAATTCTTTTGTTCTCTTACGTGACTTTTGTTGATATTATGACTTATATTGAGAGAAAATGGTTATGTTTTTTTTTTCTTTAAAAATCTTTTGCTTCTCAGAATTTTGAGAATTTTTATATTTTGAAGAAAATAATTTTTCATATTGAAGCTTGATAAATATATGATAAAGATATTTTTCATGAGGATAGTCTTCGAATAATGAAAATTTATCTATTCCTCGATAATTCTTAGGTAATCTTCTTTGATTTCGAAAATTTTCCACGAAGGAATAAAATTGGCCGCATTGCCAACTTTACAGGTGTTTTTAACAAGTCTGGTTTTCGCAGTTCCCAGAATCGAGCTCGTTCCATTTAGAACACAGTTCTGCTGTCAGAAACGATGGTACGCGACAATCTTTTATCATTTAAATATTTTATAACTGCACTTCCGTTGACATCACGAAAGATCGACAGAATTGGGCGTCATTTCTGGGATCGTAAAGTTTATAGATCAATCAACTTGTGAAACTTGTTGGATCAAAAGATGTCGCGTGTCTGTCCACTTCGAGAAATCTGATGTGTTTTGCTTTCGACTTGTCTCTTTCTCTGCAAACAAGTGTTATCAAGTTTCTCAGATAAAATAGGTTGAAGATCGAGACTAAACTCTTGGATATCTTTAACGAACCTTGAGATGAAAAATTTGGAACACAAAAGATATAAATACTTGAATTTTAAATAATCTCGAATAATGTATAATTATATTTGAGCACAAGAATCTCTGATTTAAATAAAAAGATAATATATCATCAATACAAAAAATTAACTATTATTCGTAAGCATCGTCGTAATAATTTTAACAAACAAACAAAAATTCATTTTCTGTTTTAAAAACAAAACTGGGATAACGTTATATATATATAGAAGAAAAAAAAGCGAGAAATTTTTTAAATTTTCTTTTCATTAATATATGATTCATCCAATTTCTTTTCGCAGACGATTTTCATCGCCACGTTCGCAGGACAGTCACCGGGGGATTCCAAGTAACGAAGCCGGGACTTTCCTCGTTTCTCCAAGTAAGTCCAGCAAATCGTGTCAAGCGTGCATCGCACGACAATCGCGAGGCGTGAGTCATACGAGCGCTTTCGATTAGACCCTACCCAGGATCGTCGTACCGCGATTATTAATGCGCCTTGTTCACCAAGCCGCACGAATAAATATCGAACATGCCTTCTTCATTTTCGAACGGACCGTCATTTCTCGATATTAAAATCAAATTTTGCTCGAGGATCGAGAATCGAGAGACATAGAGAGACACAAATAACATTTCCTATTCGAATCTAATCGTTTCACTGACTAACAACTTTGCGATTGCGATATTTTTATACTTATTGCCATTTTCGAAAATCGTATCGTTGGAAATTGTGAATCATGCGTGGAAACGTGATATCCTCGAGAGAATAAAATTAAAAAAAAAAAAAAAAGAACAAAATTGGAGAAGAAATTTTTTTGCACTGCAATTAATTCAACTTCAAGTTCGAATAATATTATACTCGATAACGATGATGATAAACGAATTACTTGAAAAATATTCAGATAAATCAATATATGCATCGTATAATTTGTAAAATTAATTTCGACGTTTCTAGATTTTACGATTAACAAGTTTATTACAAGATCCAATCTGCAAGTAAATTTAATCCGAATACCGTTTGAAAAAAGGCAGTAAACTAATTTACACACCTGGTACCAGTGCGTATAAAATAACGACAGTAAAACAGTCCAACTCCATATATAGGCGCAACAATGACCCAATCGTCGTCACGGTCCAAGGAACAAACAAAGAGGTAACAACAGCATCCTCTCTTTCCGCAGAATCTACTTCGAACATCATATCATATCCCCCCAACGACAATACCATTTAAAATCATATTCAATAATCATATGTAAAACAGGTTATCAATCATCTTATCAACACCAGGAATCACCGCAACCAACCAACCAACCAACCAGCGCACCCAGAGCGCAGAGAGCCCTTGACTTCATTCCTTCGAGACAGGTTATATGAAACGTTATGTCTACCCATGAGAAACGGGGAAAAACTCGTTGGAAAATCGACCTTCTACCGTTTTCTTTCTCCTCGCGCGTTTTCCTCGTGCAATCGTAATTAACCTGAATCACCAGCCACGGGAACCCACGCGCACCGACTCAACGACGCCATCAATGTACGTACAAAAGGGGGAAGAGATAAGCGAGAATCGTGATTTTTGATCGATCCAAAAATGATCCGAGACAGTTTTTCATTATTTCCGTATCGTTTTTTCACATTCGTCGTGGAAAAAAGTTGGAAAAATTCGAGAAAAGGATTGAAAAAAAAAAAAATAATCGAAATCGGAGAAATGTAATCTCTTCGAATTGATCGAAGAATCGACGACGAAACGATCGAACGCGCAGCGTTATTTTTAGACGGGCCATTCCATTCTCCCTATTGTTGTCGTTTCTTCTTTTTTTTTTTTTCGTGATTAATCTCGCTTGAGATCGCTCGCGGATTATTCTCGCATACTAGCCGCATGCTAGTAATGGGATCCGGAAGTAATTTGTCATCCAGCCAGACGCCGCCACCGCCGGCACGACTGAAATTAATTACCCTTAACCCCGTGTCTTCATCGAATCGTTTCGTTCCCGGCATAATCGTCGAATGCTCGAATCGTTGTAAATCGCTTGTGAAATCGAACGATTGAAATTATCCAATTACGAATATTATAAATCCGATCCGCGCCTAGTATAGTCCGCAGAAATTAATTCGTTCGTTACGAAAGTAGTTCTCATCGCGAGGACGATCCTTAATCAATGATCGTGAAATTGCAATAGCGAAGGAATTGTCCAATTAATTATCCTAAAAGAATACTTTGAATTTTTCACAAATTTTAATCGACGTTGGATCGTTGGAGAGAATCGAGTATTGAAAATGGAAAGAGAAACGCACGAAAACGATAGATTTTTGAATTTTGTTTTTAGCGCCATTGACCGCAACGCGATATCATCGTGTAATACCTGGCGACTGGTATCGATTCGATTCGAGACATTTTTCATTGAGCGGCGTAGCACGACACCGATACGAACCGTGAAAACGAGATACGTTACTCTCGTGTGGGTTTTTCGGTATGCGGCGTGAAATTAGTCGCCTATTTGTCATCCTCACTCTATATCTCGCCCTCATGAATATTCGATCGAGACGAACGGCTCGATGCAACCGTGATACCTTAAATCTCCTTGTTAATCGGATACTTCCAGCCTTTATAAATATCGTGGTCGCGTGGGTCGCGTTAACTTCGTTCTTCTAAACTGTCACGGGGGGGGGGGAGGAATTCATCTTCCCATAATTTATGCTAATTTTAATTTTAACTCCAATATTTTCCCAATATTTCCAATATTTGTAAAAATGTATATGTATTTCCATCGAATAAATTTGTTCCAGAATTTTACTGGTACGCGTCTGACGTAGACGAAAAATTAAAATTGCTCCCCCTAGAGATCATTCATGTAAATAAATTAATCATCTCGTTTCGTCCACTTTCAAACTCGTTTCAATTCGTATTCCTTTCGTTCGTCCACGATTCAAAAAAAAAAAAAAAAAGAAATAAAAAAAGAGAAAAGAGATAAATGAAAGGTAAAACGGCGGAACACGTCGTACGGCGCGAGCAAAAGAAAAAAAAAAAATATCAGGGACGTAGCACGGTCCACGCTGCGCCCTGACCTTACGCACACGACTGAAAGACAAAATGGTGGCTCTGGTGGGTGTTGGTATGCGTCTCCTACGCTTCGACGGGAA
This sequence comes from Apis dorsata, assembly GCF_000469605.1. Taxonomy (NCBI): domain Eukaryota; kingdom Metazoa; phylum Arthropoda; class Insecta; order Hymenoptera; family Apidae; genus Apis; species Apis dorsata. The sequence continues at coordinate 788,567 of NW_006263359.1, read as the reverse complement.
TTGATGTTTCCGACGATTACGCGTTTAAACACCCCCCCTTCCTCCCTCGAAACAGGAAATCGCCGTGGTCGGAGTCGGTGGATCGTATCGATGAACGAAAGTGATTCCAAGACGGTCTTCTTCTTTCGCGTGGACAATATTTTGTGTCGTTTAATGATTAATTAAGCGAACGAAGAAGAGCGAGTTCGAGACCTTGATGTACCACGGTGGTCGAGGAGGAGAGGTCCTTGGAAATTTCCCGAGTGTTGATGATGAAAATAATCTCGTGGATGTTTAAGCGTGAACCGAATAACCAGATTGTTTTTATAGAAAATATAGTTACGATGTAATGCTCGTGTATTATTTTTTGAATTGCTTACATTGTACGCGAAAAGAGTTTGTTTGAACGGTTTGTTACATGCGATAATGCGCGAAAATATGAATTGTTTGTTTTTAATTTTCGTTAAGCGATCCTGTTTTCGAATAATTTCGCGGAAGGGACAAAGAATTTTTTTAATTCGGTCGGAAGATAGTTGTTGCGTAATTGTAATTAAGTAAGGTGATAATAGAACGTTACGTTGATAAATATCGCGTTTAATAATCAGGTTTCTCTTTTTCCCGCCAATAAACGCTCGGTTTCGACTATAATTTTACACGTTCAAATTGCATCTGTAAATTATACACCTATTACACAATATTTCGCAGTTGTGAACAGTGAACAATTATGCGAATAGGTTGCTAAAAAAAAATAAAAATAAAAGAAACAAATTATCTAATATATATATAATTCTCAAATAAGTATTATAATATGATTATAAACGTACAATTATAAGTTTTGCGCATTTTTTGCGCAAAAATTTTACAAAGATTGTCGAAAATTTTACAATTACTCGTTCGATTAATTCTAAAATTAACCCAGATTTTCTAGAATTATCATATAAAAATTCCAAATTAAGAAAAGAAGATTGATCTCCATTGTGAGAAGGAGGATTTCTTCCCACGAAGGAATGGAAACGCTCGCTCGAAGAGGATGTAACAACGAGGCTAAGATGGAAAATTTATTAGCATTTCAATGATAATCCTAGCTCGAGCTAGACCACGTGAATGAAACCTTGATGAATAATTTACTAATAGCTATGTAATAACACCGTTGGAGAAATTATCAGAAATTGGAATCGATCTTAAAAAAAAAGAAAAAAAAAAAAGAAAGCAAAATTAATCCAAGCTTATCCGTTATTATCAACCAGATAAATAAATCTTGAACAAATAATCTAACGCAACGGTATAATAACAACCTTAAAGAATCGTAGAATCTCGATCGAGAAAATTAGAATCTTGAAGAAGGGAAAAGGAAGCACGCTACCAGTGATAGTAAATTTGTTTGAATTAATCAACAATTATTGGACCAATAACCATCGTCCATGTTCTCCACGCCCAACAATTTCCTCGTTCACAGACAATTCTTCCATTCAACGAGTCTCCACGAGCGATACCTGATAAGCTATCATTTCCATCGCCTAGTAATTTTCATCAGTATTATTATACTGGCGAATCACGGATTCTTTTCCTTTCCTTGACGTTGAAAAATCCTCGACGCTCTTCCTCCTCGATATTCCTTTCTCGCTTCTAAGATCATCATAAATTCAATTAGATTAACCTTCAAAAAAAATCGAAATCTCGAAAGAGGAAGGTGGAATCAAGCTTTTATGGAAAATCTTAACCAACTTAACTCGATTCGATAATAAAAATTCAAAAAACTCGAAAATTCGTCGCAACTTTCCACGAAAAACTTCGAACCAACCATCCACTAAATCCATTAATTCGTTTTCCACGAGATAAAATCGTGGAAAATACTATGAATCCTTTCCATCTTCGATAAATGGATTAGCCAAACGTCGCATTCGCGGAAGGTAGAGAAGTAATTCGAGAAGATATTTTCGCGAAATAAATCGATAAAGTCACAAACGAGGGAATATCCGGACAAATGTGGGGGAGAGGAGGGAGTGAAGGGGTTAAAAAGAAGGGAGAAGAAGATAGAGAGTCTCGGTTAAGCGGCAACGAGATATTCGTCGAATAAATCACGCCGCCTTCGTAAATCTCCACCGTGGTTTTGGAGAATCGGACTATTATTAATGGCTGGGCGTCTTGTTACTTCGATGACTGCACGACGCCGTTTATTTATGGCGTTTAGCATCGGAGGAATTCCTTTCGACTTTTGTATCTGGCCCCCTCAGAATTCCAAGCGGAAATCACTTTGATCATTTCCTCCCCTGTTTCCCTCTCCTTTATTTTTGTTAAATTCGAGTTGAAGTTTGGCAAGGAATTCGCACAACGTGCAGGCAGTTCAATCCAGAAGGAATTCGACTTTTTTCTCTCGTTTTTATTTTTACTTCTTTTTTAATCGATTCGAAGTTTGGCAAAAAAAAAAAGATTTTTTTATGAAGAAAATCGAAATCGTCGGAGGGAAAATTTCTCTTTTATCCTTATTTTTACAGGAATTCGCGAAGGATATAAAATTGTACATAGAATTGCGACACGTTGAAACATATCAGCAAGAGAGAATTTTTGTTTCACTTTCATGCTTTTCTCTGTAAATCAAAGGAGACAATTCTCTTTTGAGCAAAGAGAATATCGAGAATTTTAAAAATTCAGAGAATCGAAATTGCGCTTTTTCCTTTTCTTCTTCTTTTTTTACTTTACTAAAAGTAGGACGAGCTTGACAAAGCCCGTTGACTCTTTATGGCCACGAGTGCGCAACAACAAACAAACACATAAATTGGAATTTTATCTCAACATCCATGAAACACGCTATAAAAAGCGCCCAAGAGGAGATCTCCAGAAGAAATTTCTTTCCAAATCTCTTTTCATTCGCGTTAAAAAAAAAAATGATCTCCTCTTCTCCCCTAAACTCGCAATTTACGGCACGAGCTTTGACAAAGCTTTTTAACGGGCATCGGTTGCGCAACAGGCAACAATTGAACGAGATCATGAATTATGACAACGTGTTGCGGTCAATTTCAGCAAGTTTACGTTCTGCCAAATCGAGGCCAGCCATCAATTTCAACGTTCGTAGAACGCGTTCTAATTGCAAGACAAACAGAACTCGTTTCGAGACACCGAACGTTTCATTGTTGCACCCCGTCGTATTCATTGATTCGTTCCGTGGCGAATGGCAAACGAGCGTGGAACGTGTACGTATATACCCGATTCATAGTAGTTGGTCGTCGTGGCAAAAGGTGAGAGGAATCAAATACCCGTCGATAATGTTATTCTTTAACAATTTGGAGCATTGAAATTCGACTCGAATTGAAAATGATACTTTTTTACATTCACAGTAATTCCATTAATTATTGGATTATTAATAAATAATAAATGACTAAAAAATTCAATTTATTATAATATTTATTGGAGTAAATTTTTTCCTCAACATTTTTTAGGATTAATATCCATACCTCGACGATATTCAGACTATCCAGATTCATATCCAGTATCAATTTTTTAATCATTTCTATTTTTGAATCAATATTACAATAATTATCAATCCCTAAAAATTTAAATTGCCTATTTGTGATATCCGCAGAGCGAAACAAATTGAAACAAATCTGTAATTTATCTCAAAGTACAAAGTTAACTTTTCTTTCTCCCTCCCCCTCTTTCTCTCTCCTCAAAGAAGAAAAAACAGAGGAAAGGAGAGAAACAAAAAACAATGAAAAATGAAAACAAAAAATACGAGAAAGTAGTGGTGAAGAGAAGTAGAAGAAGAAAAAAAAAAAAGAAACTTCTGAAAAGAGCGTTTAATTCCTGGAAAAGTGTGTCACACGATGGACAACACAGTGTTTCTCGTCTCTCGTTCTTGCGAATTGTGAAACATTATTTACGACCTTGCCAGCAGATGCTGTTTGTAGGTGTACGGCCACCAACCAGCAATGGCGAACCGCAAGGATCGTTGTTCATTGTTGCAGCAACAATGGTTTGTCGCTAACGGCGTACCGACCACTTGTCCTTGCACACGTGGCGGCCCAAAAAAAGAAACCACGAGGAGTTCAACCGCGATTCGCCATGGGAAGTGTTAACCTTAATAACGAGCTTTCAACCACCCACCATGTTGGCCTAATTATGGCGAGTATATATTCACTTTTTCTTTTACTTTTTTCCTCGCGATCCCCAAGCAGGAATTCCCCATCTTTTGCTTACTTTGATCTCAAATGAATAATTTCTGGTTTCTTAATATTATAAGTATTTTAATAAGTGTTCACAGTGTTATGTGTTATAAATGAATAGATACATTTATTAGTTTGGGTCTTGTAGATTTTGGAGATTCGTGTGGAAAATATACTAATTTTCCTAGATCATTTTTAGACCATTATAATTCATTTTATTCTGAATTAATTTGAATAAATAATTAATGTCAAAGTAAGTGAACTTCTCTTTTCGATGCTGAAGAAAATGTTGAAATAACAGTTCTAATCTTCTTATTAAAAAAAAAAAGAAGAAGAAGAACCTAAAAGCCTTGAAAAATTCTCGTCGACTTTTTTCTTTCTTATCCAACTATTATTTATTAAAATGTCGTGCATGGAGAATGAAACCTCGAGATCACGCGAGTCGATATTCAACGTAGATTCCTCGACTCGACGAGGGAACATTTGGTTAATCGTATTCTCTGGAATCGGAGAAGATGCGGCAAAAAGGAAGAGTAAATAACTGGGATTTAACGATATTAACCTTAATCACGAGCTTTACACCTACAACGATGACCCAATTACGGCCGGCTGATACAACACGCGCGTTATTGTAATCACTCATTCCACCGGTTAATCTTTTTTTTCTTTTTTTTTTCTTGCCCATCTCGTGCTTGTTTTCTCCTGTCTTAACCACTGATAAATATCAAGTGCAAGGGAGTTGCCATTAAAAGAATCTCTCGAAGAAATGTTATCTTTACGTTGCGTCAATCACGTATTTATCGCGCACACGAAACAAATCGACTCCATCCGTTTATCTTATAAACGATTATAAAAATTATTCCAAAGTTAGAATTTCTCTTACTTTATTATTAATTATAACAATGTATTGAACGCTTTGCTTTCCTGATCACGTCTAATCGTTATCTTCGTTAATACGTATCGATTCTTGTACACCTCGATTTTTCCAAAAGAAGAACGAATTCTATCGCCATAAATTCTCCTTGACCTCACTTGCCACCACGAATTACGCGCACTCCACGTATAAATATACTTTCAACGCGTTCTCGAACTCCATCGATTCTATTACTCCTCGTATCCCCCGATGCAAACATAATCCAGCGATTCTTAGCAAGAACTGACAGCGTTCAAATAATCCTCGAACGCTTGGTCGTATTATTCTTAGCCAGCCTAGCATCTCAAACTGACTCGCGTCTCTCAGTGACAAAAGAATCACGCGCAAAAGGAATGTTTATAAATAAATATAATCCGGAGAATAGAAATTCGTGATTCATCATCTGTTCATTATTTTCGGATAATATTTTCCCTCTATCCTTGTTTCTTCCATAGATTCTTCTCGATATTATCGTAAGTGTAAATTTAATTTCTTTACAATCGGAAATAAGAGATAAGGATTGAAATAAAGATTTATTTTCAACGTACGTTTACTTTTTATCTCTTTTTTTCGCGTTCATTTTCACGAGAAAGATCAAACGCGATATTATTCTTAGTTGGATTAATTTTATGAATTTTATTTTAAAATTAGTGAAAGAGATAGGGGACTTGGGGAGAGAAAAAGAGAGAGAATAGCGCGGAGAGAAGCGCGGTTCTTTTGCGTTTTATGCACGAAGCCGGTTGCATAACGCGACGCCCCAAGGTTAGCGCCACTGTTACGTTTTTTTTGCTCATTAAACAGCGCGAGAACAAAGAGGACAACGGGGTTCGGACGGCCGCTTCCTCTGCGTCCTTCCCTCCTCCCCCTCTCCCTCTTCTTTTGCTCCCCGTTTTTGCTCGGGACAAGCGAAGCAATTTATAACTAATTTGCACACCATTGTTCCACGCGTTCGAGCGAGCCGAAACGATTCCCATTGTCGTTCGTCTCGCTTTGAAACGAGGTGTTGTGAATTTGAAACGACCGATTTAACTTCCGCCAAATATTTGGTTAATCCTCGCCGCAAATCACGACGAAACATCGTAATGACATTGTAATCGTTCATCATCTTTTATCAGCTCATCGAGCTGAGTTTTTGAGATAAAAAGATAAATTTTTTTTTTAGGAGGATGAGTATCTTTTTTTCTTTTGATACGAGAATAATGCTGGATGATTTGTAATTCTATGATAGATAATTTTTGTTAAGCTAAGGATAAATATTATTTATTATTATCCAACAGACGGGTAAGATGATTAATAAAATTGCAAAATACATCTATCTTTCGCGAGCATTAAGAAATTATTTATTGGATATTTCGTAGGACGTTTAGCAATTAATGAAAATTACAACGTGTCTATTTTTACAAACGTTGCGTTACACGTGTAATCGAATAAAATTGCGGAGAAGTGAAACGAAGGTGAGACATGTCCATTTGTTAAACGATTAACTATCTTGGTAAACTTACAAGAGTATATCGATAGAATACGGAGATAAAGAAGAATAACAGATAGAAGAGTCTTCAGCATCGATTATTATCGAACTTCCTAACTTTCCAAACTGAACACGAAACATTGAAGAAAAATTTAAAAACTTAATTCCCTACTTCAAACATAAATGAAATATTCTCAATAAAAGGGGAATCGAAAGAAAGAAGATACGAATTATCGAATAATCGTCTTTCATTAAATCAACAAGCTTCCTTACTCGACAAATGAAAAGGAATGGCGAACGACGAAAATAATTAATTCCATATTAATCTGAAATTTCATCTGAGATTTGCATTGAGAAGAAGAAGAAGAAAAAAGAGAGAATGCAAATTATTCGAAGGAAGACGGAATCCGATTCCATTAATCCATTCAGTGGGGATCGAGTTAACACCGGTTCAAGCCGGCTGCACCCTTTGTTCTTCGTCGCATTCCACGCGATGGGTCCCCGCACGTGCGAGCGAAGCGTCCCCGGAATGGGGTCAGAAACGAGAAAAATCGCCGCTTTTACGTACCGACGCGGTGCAAGAAATCTCGTCACGTCTCGTGCCGCCCGTGTCAATCGGGACTAACTAGGAGACGACTCCACTCTGATTAAGAGAACGCACCGACTCTTCATCCAGATCTCGATCCCTCGTTAAAAGGCGTGCTCTGAAAACCTCCTCCTCTGGAAAATTCTAAAAAAATTCCCCCCCGTTTTTAATTAATCGCGATTGGATAATGAATGAACTCCTCTGGAAAATTATAATAAAAAAATTCCTCCCCGTTTTTAATTAATCGCGGTTGGATGATGAATGAACTTTTTTCGAAGTTAAATTGTTAATTTGTGAAGAACATGTAAAGAATGTATTATTTCGAAGATCGACGAGTGTGAATTTTATCGATTACGAAGTTTCGATTATTCTTTCGAAACGGGAGATGTAGTTGAAGATATAACGTTCAAGTGACAACCACTTAATAACCATAAAATTGTGTATTTATTGCACGGGATCACCGATACGTAGTAGCTTCAAAGACCTTTAACTGACTAAATGGCATCTCGTATTAGCCCACTTTGTGCCACCTTTAAGCGTCGTAAACGTCCATTAGATATTACGCACGTAACACGGTATCCGAGGACGCGTGGGCAGAGAATGCGCGCGAGACAGGCAGACGTGCCTCTTTGCATTGTCTACGAAACACGATCATACCCCCATTCGTTTCCCCTTTGACACGGGAAAAATCTCTCCAACGACGAATCTCTTAGAGATTATGAATCTGCTCTAATTGGGCAATTAGATAAGAAAAAATGGAGGACAAATTTTGGACAGGTAGGAATATTTTAATAAACAATTTTAAATTTAATTTTCTTAAATCTGAAATATTTATATTATATCCGTTTTGATTTAATTATTATATGGATTGTTTGCACGAAATCTTTTTTATTGAAAGTTTCTCGATGGTAAATATCATCAGGATTACGATCCTTGTTCGAACGTGTATCACGTCCGACGAGTTTATTATACAAAACTGCATTAAGAACACTCGTCGAATGGAAAACGTAGCAGCGTAAACAAAGCGAATTCCTGCACGGTAGCTCGCAATTATCGCGTCGTGATAATTATCATGGATAATTGTCGGAGAGAAACTTTATCGAGTTTATATCGAGATATATCTATCCATCTATCTATCCATCTATCTTTCAATATGAATTACGTGAACGCAACGAGTTATAAAAGAGCGTTGCTTCGAGCGTTTCTATCTCTCTGTCATTATATTGCCACCGCTCCTTTATTTTCGCGATATCGCAACGATATCCAAATGAAAATTTATATTCGTCGTTCGTAAAATTCGAATAAACGTTACGCAAGAAGAGGAAGGAAAGAAGAGGCGAATTTGATCCGTATTTCGAAGCGATCGTGACGAGATGTCCATCTTCATCTTCGGGAATTAACGTTTTTTTTCTCCCCCCCTCCCCACCGATTCGTTCGAGCAATTTTCAAATTGAAAATTCGCGTGTAATTGAACCGACAGCTCCCTGCCCTCGATATAAATTGTTTACTCCCGTCCATTTGTTAACTTCGAATCGACCTGGCTAAATTGAAACCTATTTAGATCCCTCTTTCCGTTATTCGTATTCAATTTTAAACATATTGCTTCTTAAAGCAATAAAGAAAAAAATAAGATAATGGAGCGATAGGAAAATCGAATTTTCGAATATATTTTTCCGATATATTGGAAGTATCATGTTTATGGGAGAAAGCTCATAATAAATAAATTATTATAAACACGTTTCGAATAATTTCATTAGATTAATAAAAACAAAGCGTTTTCATTTTCAAGCCAATTATCTCCCACGCGAAGAAAGATTTATATTTTCAAGTGACTTGCACACAAAAATTCAAAGAGATAGAAGATATTATAATTTGAATCGAATAGAAAAGCTAATTCCATTTCTCCAATTGAAAAGATTTATATCTCCAACCGAATTCCATTATATATATAACTGGAAAAGAAAGCTTTTCCAAGCGAATTCCATTATCGTAATTGACTATTGTAATTCGATTCCATTGTTTTTCACTCGAAAACAAAAGGTTTGCAAGCGAGTTCCACTGTTACAATTAACTTATTACTTATTAGAATTCTATTCCATTCTCAACTCGAAGACGAAAGGTTTACACTTTTCGAGCGAATTCCAGCGAAACGGTCGGTAGTCGGGGAGGAAGATGCGGAGGATCGTGGGCGTCGTGGTCGGTTTTCCTCGTCGCCATTGGCATTTTTCAGTCGGCGGCGCGTCTGATGTCTGACGTCGCGCGGTTCTCGAAGCTGGAAACGATGAACGAATCTGGAATCTTGGAGGATCACCACGGTTAATTGGCCGAGGTGACTCGAAACGGGGATGTCGACGTATTTCACGGCGAGGAAAAAAGAAAAAGAAAAATGTGTCGAACCGTAAATAAAAGCTTTCACTCCTTCATGATTTTACTGTTCCTTGCATACACGAGCGAGATGAAATAGGAAATGAAACGGTTTCTCCTTCGCGGAATTCGATGAAATTGAGATGGTTAACTGGTTGACGCGAGTTAAATGATGGATCGCGTTTTGATTGCATTTCGACGGAAAAATATCTGAATCTTAGAGAGATATGCAAGTGAAATTTCTTGACAAGTCGTTATCAGTTATAACGAGCACTTTTATACTTTTTCAATTTAATGTAGCATTCTATTTTCTCTCTGCAATAATTCCAACACTTATCTTATCCAATTCTCTAGAATCCCTTCCCACTATTATACGCTATTATAATTGATACTGATAAAATCGCATAGATCGTAAAGTATTATATTATTTGCAAAGGTCACAAATATAAATGTACAAAAAATGCTATTATTCTAAACATTTTTAACGCAAAGAACAAAGAAAGTTCGTTTCGAGAGATAATATCATCTCTTTCGAGCTCCATCCATTTTTTGATTTATTCTCATCTCATTTTTTCTCGTTTCATCAGACGATAAATTTTGAACCGAGCCAACTTTTTCGACAATTTTTAATTTCCTTAATTTCCTCCTACTTTACATGTACACATTTCAAGATCTACATTAGAAGAAAAAGGAGCTCGCGCTTCGATTTTATCGTCGCTTTCGAACACTTGTTTCGTTGTCAGTAACAAACGGCCCACGGTTGAGCCGTATCGAAAGCCAGAATTTACGATTAGATCGGCGAACGGTAGCCTCGCGGCTCGAATTTCACGGCTGTAAAGGCTGGGAGGTTGAGAGGAAGGGATTGCGCAAACAAATCAAAGATTCTTTTTTTTTCTTCTTCTTCTTCTTCTTCTTCTTCTTCACGATGCCGACCTGTCGACGAAATACACGCGTTCATGGCCCACGGGTAGCAATAGGTAAACGAGTATCACGGTCACGTATTCGGTCGTGACGATTTTGCTCGGCCACCAGATGTCTCTCCGCCGGTGGAAAGGTATGCGACTTTGTTCTCTCCGAGCCGAGAATTTAACACGTGGCCGAGGCTGAAACCTCGTTCATAGGAAGGAGGAGGAGAGGAGATCTCTCGAAAAAAAGAGAGAGAAGAAGGGAGAACGTTGTCCTCGAAGCCTTTGCCCTCCGTGCCCATAAGATGTCCACAATTTTGACACGGTGGATTTTAATTTTTCGACGGGATGGCATTAAATTTACGAAGATACGAAATATTTTCCAGAATGCGATAATGGATAATGCAATTGATAATAAAAAAATTTCGAAGCAAGATCGATTTTTCCCTAAAAAACAAAAATTCAAATCGATCGATTACTTTCTAGATCGATGGAAAAGAGTCTTTTCTCTCCACAATTTTGACACGGTGGATTTTAATTTTTTGACGAGATTAAATTTATAGATCGTGAAACTTATAGATACGAAATACTTTCCAGAAGAAGATCGGATAATGCAATTGATAATAAAAAGATTTCGAAGCAAGATCGATTTTCCTCCCAAAAAACAAAAATCCAAATAGATCGATCATTTTCTGAATCGATGGAAAAAAGCCTTTGCCCTCCCATGAGATGTCCATAACGGTGGATTTTAATTTTTCGACGAGATGGGATTAAATTTACCAAGATACGAAATATTTTCCAAAACACGATGGGATAATACAATTGATAATAAAAAGATTTCGAAGCAAGATCGATTTTCCCCCCAAAAAACAAAAATCCAAATCGATCGATCACTTTCTGGATCGATGGAAAAAAGCCTTTGCCCTCCCATAAGATGTCCATAACTGTGGATTTTAATTTTTCGATGGGATTAAATTTACGAAGATATGAAATATTTTCCAAAACACGATAATACAATTGATAATAAAAAGATTTCGAAGCAAGATCGATTTTTCCCCCAAAAAACAAAAATTCAAATCGATCGATCATTTTCTCGATGGAAGAAAGCCTTTGCCCTCCGTGTCCACAATTTTGACACGGTGGATTTTAATTTTTCGACGGGATAGGATTAAATTTACGAAGATACGAAATATTTTCCAGAACACGATAATGGATAATGCAATTGATAATAAAAAAATTTCGAAGCAAGATCGATTTTCCTCCAAAAAATCCAAATCGATCGCTTTCTGGATCGATGGAAAAAAGGAGGAATGCGGCCAAAGACACCCCATACGATCCCCCGATTTCCTGCGCGAGGAAGGGTTGGAGGGAAAACACGAGCGAGGACATAGAGACAGGATCGCAATTAATAGGTGGAAACGGAGGTGCGCGAGGTTTCGAATTAGACTTGCAAAGCACCGGCGACGTCCTCCGCGTGTCCACCGCGGCCCGTGCGTGCGCGCCCCGTTTATTAGCAAGTCAGATTTCAGAATGGAGGCACGAGGCTTCGCCCCGGCATCGCGGAAAATCGCTCCGTTTATTTGCATCGGGCCGCGTTTCGACGATCACGAGGAAGATACGCCGATGCCAGGCCGATGAAAATAATCCTAGGCCGCGTGCTAAACTTGTTGTTCCACGAATCTACTCCCAGAGCCCTGTCGAGCGCACCACTTCGAGCTGTTTGCTCGTTCCGCGAAAAGGAAACACGCATTCGATAAATAATCGAGTCGAAGAGGATTCGCGGTGTTGCGCGACGAGGCCAATGCGTGGACAAAGATTCCAAATTGAGAAGGAATAGATTATAAACGAGGAAGAAAGTTTGTGATTATAAATAGAAGCGTTAAATATTATAAACACGTTGCTAAGAAATTGTTTAAAAAGGAATATTATATAATCTCTATAATCCTTCGAGATATTCAATTTTACTCGACAGTGAAGGAATAGACACGTGTACAGTTCTCTTCCATCGCATATTTTGGAAATTATATCATTTTTAAATAAAGCGTATTTAAGAGTTTTTACAAATTTTTAAAGTCGAAGAGTTGTTCGTTTTTCTTCGACAATCTCCTCTCGAGATCTTCGGTCTCGGTCTTATAGTCCGATAGACCGACTGACAGGCTTCAAGGTTTCCTTCTTCCTTTGGTGAATGCGAATTTTACGGCCGGATAATCGCGAGGTAGATGACTATCTAACGATACTTTACATGTGACTATTATTCGTATCCGATGTAACGCGCCTCGGATTTCATCGTGGAAACCGAAACGTGATTACAACGCATTGTTGCAAATACCCGTCTTCTTCTCCCGAGATCATGGTTGATAAGAACGCAAGGCTGTTCTACTCGCCACGTAATCCGAGATTCTTAGATCCTAAATCCGTACGAGCGATCCACGATCCATCATAACGTGTGTTTACACCAACGTAAGTAAGCGATGGACTGTTAAACTGGCAACTACGATAACACGATTCGTCAAGTTTCCTCGATATCTCGTGGACACGATTTTTTTCTTTTCTCTTTTTCTTTTTTTCTCGATTAAACATCGTTTCCAAGAATTATCGTACTATACTAAACTCGTTCCAATAATAAATAATAGCTACAGATATTATTGGAACTGTTGAATTTGGTAGATTTTGAATTTTTTAATCGTTTCCAAGAATTATCGTACTATACTAAACTCGTTCCAATAATAAGTAATAGTTACAGATATAATTATTGGAACTGTTGAATTTGGTAGATTTTGGATTTTTTAAAATTATTGAAAATATATATTCGAGTTGAGTGTATAGATATAATTCTTGAACGATGATGAATTTAATCAAGAAAAAATTTTAAAATAGAGAACGATATCACGCGGGACAATTATCCTTCATTTTCGCAATTCCTTCGAACAACAATGATAATGAATTGCTCCAACTCAGAGAATTAAGAAAAATTGAATTTCTTTATAATTCACGTATAATTGTACGTAAACAGACACGGTATCACTTCGATACAGTTGACCAAGTAGAAACGTTCGCCCTTCTCCTCCACCAAACGAGATAAATGCTGCAAAACCGCCTTTCGAGGCGGTGTCTGCGAAAAATGGGGGAGGAGGGGAGGGGGAAAAAGGAGCAAGGAAATGAGAACCGGTCGTGGAGCGGAGCGAAACGATTGTTCTCTCGGTCGTAGCTCGAAAGTATCGAGGAATCGATCGCGTTGAAGCCGCTTAGCTTCTTACATTACCGGTTGCGCATTCTTGCACGTGCGAAACGGACGTTCGAACGGACGACTGCTCTTT
>NW_006263359.1:774220-774682 GCF_000469605.1 Apis dorsata | reverse complement strand
CCTCCTCCGTCTTTCGGAAGGTTTGATCCCTGAATTCGATGAAAGATCGATCGATTTACGATCGATTTCGCCGAGGGAAATGTTCGTCGAGAGACACTCCAAGATCTTATCTCGGTGAAGTTTAATTATGGAGTCGTTAGCGAAAGACGAAACGAAATTTCTTCCAAAGTAAACGAGACGAATTGGCCTTGTTTGGTAATCGGGAATGGGGGAGAAAAGAGAAAAAGAAATCGTCGATTACTTTTGCAAACGTAGCGTAGTACGTTGAAGAAATATCCTTTTATCCTTTCGAAGGATTTTCGAGAAATCGTTTCAAGGCTTACTGGTAAATTTCGTGGAATACGAAATTCTTTGAAATTGCCCATCGTTTTTATATACTCGATTTTATACATCAAGAATATTCGTTCCGAGATAAACTTTAAATATCGTAAGAGGTAATATTAGAATGAATAAAATTGTTAA
>NW_006263359.1:770908-774034 GCF_000469605.1 Apis dorsata | reverse complement strand
ATATATATATATATATATTGTACAATAACATTAGATTGAAAATTGTCTGCATTTAATATCGAGAAAAATAATAGGAATAAAAAAACTTGTAAAGAGCTTCAAATTACGCGAACAAACTGTTATTATTAATAATCTTAAGAGCTTTCGTTTCGAGTTGATAATTTCGCGGAGGAGGATGGGCATTTCGTGGGCCGATTTTATCTCGATCACGGCTCCTTTGAACTCTCGCGATCGCGAAGCCTTTTCCTCGTAGAACGCACATCTGCACTTCCGCCATCTTTTTGCCGCCGGCCAAGAGAGCTGAGCTCGCGTTTGCCGACCGCACTCGAGGAGGAAACATCGTTCGAGTTGAATTCAAATAATCAAGGGATGCTTCTGGCGCGGCTACAAAAATGTTTCTTCTCGACCGGAACGAGTCGAGGCCGAGGCTGGAGATTATGCTCGTTAAAAACTGTCCCTATCTTTCTAATATTCTTCTTTATATTACGTATATATATGAGTTTTAAAGAGAGATAATTTTTACATAATTTCCTTAAAGGAAGAAAGAGGAGGATCCGTTTCGAATAAATTAAACTTCGATCGCGAGAATCGAAATACGAAACTTTTGCAAAATTGTCGAGCTTCGAATACAAATATTTATACCAAATTATCCATCGATACCACTTTGAACGATAGCAACAAATTCAAACAAATATCTGTACCAAATTCCACACTTTCCTAAAAATTCATATTCCTATAGTAACCGAAAGAGACAGAAATAGTCCACGACAAACTCCAAAAATTACTGTTTCGTCGAATAATTACTTCACCGAATAATCCAATTAATAATTACACAAAGGGATTACCCTTGATAAATAAGCAGAATCAGGAAAAGGAAGTCCAGTCTCGACCCACGTGCGTTAAAACGTTCGCGCCATTGGTGTCGCAACGGCGAGATCACGAAAGAGAGGCAGCAGTCGTTGTGCCACCCTTTAAATAGACGGGCCGCCTTTTCTCGTCGTGGGACGCCGTCTATTTCAAGACTGGTTGCAACCTCGAAATAAAATCCGTGACTCATGCCCCTTTGTTTGGTGTGGGTGGCCGGCAACAACACGCCGTTTCCCGTGTCGTGGCACGGTTACGCGGCCGTGCTCACCGTGTATTCGAACGAGAATACCAGACGAGCGCGAGGCCGGCCAGGGATCCCCCGCCTGGGAAAAAGGGAGCCGCGTCTGGCTAGAGCCGGTGCGAAGGGGAACGCTCTACTGAAAAGTGGAATAAGTTCGGAATCGCGACGCGGTTGAAAAGTCGATTTACTTTGTATTGTAACTTTGTATTATCGTGGATTATAATTTCGACAGTTTTTTCCGATGTCTAACGATTATTAAATTTATCAATCTCAATATTTGTGAACGAATATTTTATGTGAGCATACGCGAAATTGATAAGGGATGTTTATAATAAGAATTTTCACATTTTCTGGTGATTCGTTTATACTTTTGATCTATTAATTAAATATTTACAGTATTTGTAAAAATTTTTATTATTATTTATTAGTAGCCGCGTTTATGCATTCGTGCATAAAAATTTATTCTACACGAATATCCGTAATTAATTTATTATTAAAAACGGTGCAAGTGTATTATAATAAAAAATAATGCACAAAAACGTTAATCCTTTTTTACAGTGAAAACGGATCTTAACTGGATCGCGCATCAATTTTCTCGATCCATGGATTTTTCACCGGTTCGGCGAGTAAATCTTCGATACGCCCACGCTTGCCACCAACTGATAACAATTATTCAAATCGACTTTACGCAGGTGGCACGCCTGTGCGTGACGCCGTATCGCTTCGCTGTTTCACGCGTGTACGCGCCTCCTCTCTCGCGTTACTCTCGTCTTCTCGTCTTAATAAAACCGGGAGTCAAGTTTCAAAGGAAGTTTCTTGCCTCTTCAAGTCTCTCTTAACGGAGTTTCACTCTGATTCGACGTTAATTAACATCGCCACCGGATCTTGAATATCGACGAGTTTCACTCTCGGATTAAACTTCTCTCGGAGAATTGTTCCGCTCCACGTGATCGAGAAAATGTAATGTTTTAATTTTGAATAATTAGATTATATTCTAGTTCATTCTAATTTAATATAGCATTGCGATTGTGTAATGCGAAGAGTAATAAAGATTCTTTTCAAAGGCGATCGTAATTTTCTAAATCGTTTTACAATCTAAAATTCAATCACCAGAATATATATATGAAAATTCCTACAAATCATAATTGCTTTCTACAAAAATTTTAAAAATTGAAGATTTTTCTTTTATATATATTTCAAGTATTTCGAGTATATTTTTTTTTTTTTTTTGCTTCGATCGGAGATATCGCTCGATCGGGTTCGATATTTTCATACGTAGAACACGCAGGAGAAGAAAACAGGGTTTGGAAGGTAATGGAAGAAAGGAAAAACCGACGGAACCGGTTAGAATGCTCGAAAAATCATAGACGTACGACGCGCAGCTGGCGTTTAATTACAATGGAGATTGTATCGCGTGGCACGGGCTCAGATCGGTCTCGCCCCTAATCTGCATTTATACGCAGCTACGGATCGCAGCAGCCTACTTTCTGGAAACGGATGCATACCTGTGATCCCGATTTTAAGAAAAATGATCTCCTTAAACGAGTAGCAAATATCGTAAAATTTTTCTTAAATTTAAAGAAAGAATTACAGATTCAATCAAGTGGATCAATTTATCTTTTTTTTTTTTTAAAATAAAAGAGACTCTTTTGTGTAACCGATGATGTACACTTTTTAAAATATAACGAAATGTGAACGAATCGTTGCCATTATTTTCGAAACCTATATATTACTTCATAATAAGAATTTAATTACAGGATCAATTACAAAACAGTGGAATATCGTAAAATTTTTTTAACTTAATTTAAATTTTTTTAATTTAAACGATAAAAATTATAGAATTTGGACTCGAAAATTTTACTTTTGATTCGAATGTTCGATCAAAAAATTGCCCGATTTGATACGAGTTTTGCATTTTTCCAAAACGTACGTATATCCAAATCGAAATAATCGAAAGAATCGGAGGAATCTGGGGGAAATCCAACGGTCGTTTAAATCGGCCGGTCGCCCACGCGGGA
>NW_006263359.1:757520-770660 GCF_000469605.1 Apis dorsata | reverse complement strand
AAAAAAAATGAGAGAAAATAAAAAGAAGCCGGAGTGGAAGGGAGCGAGAACGATGCACGATTTCATTCATGAGCGACCCACTTAAATTTCATTCAACGATCGGCTCGAACCTTCGCCCGATACCGGTCCGCCTTTCTCTCTTCTCGAACCTGTCGTTTCGAACCTTTTCCCCTCCGTTTTGAAAGCGCGTTTCGAACTTGAACAACGACGAACGATTAATTTTCACGAAAGGAAAATTATCCCGAAATCGATCGGGATTGCGAGTGTTTCTTTTTCGTAAAAAAAAATTGAAAAAGAGAGACATAGAAACAGAGAAAAAAAGTTTCCGAAATTACATGCGATACATTTCATAGAATATTCGCAGAGGGTGAAATCGGTAATGCTCGATTTCTCGTTCCCCGAGAGCTGACTCGGCATACGCGCGAAGATAAGCGGGCAGAAATGGCTTAATATCGTGCAACGTGCACCGTGTCTTGTTACCAAACAACCGGTTGCTGATAGTGCAACAATATTCTAGAATGGGGAGCGGATAGCCGGGCATTGTTTATCGGTGTGGCGGGAACAGAGCCGATACGCAAAGCTTAAATAACTCCTGTATCTCCTCTTTCTCGTTCCCTTATCCCCCGAGTGGAAACGTGAAAAATGGCATGCATCGGCTGTGCCCAGCGATGTTTGCTCGCGATTAAGGCATGAACTATCGGCAAAATGTATCGCCCTCGGTGAATAACCGTTTTCACTCCTGTAAAATCCTTCTTCTTCTTCGAGATGATGATCGATACAGAAATGTTTAATTTAAAGATGAGAAGGATGTGTCGATTAGAAACTAAATAACGAATATTCGATCTTTCGTAGTAAATATTTCGATGAAATCTGATTAATGTATCGCATATTCGTACATATTTTTCTTTTCATCGAAATCCCTTGTATTCGAAAAAAGGGTTAAATATATCTGACTTTGGCTTTGAAAATAATTTGATATTCAATATTCGAATCGTTCACGAAAAAAATATTGCAATATTGTAATCGCAGATTGCACTCTCCGAATAATTTGAAAATTCGCGCGTATCCAAATATAATATTTCCGTTAATATCTCTATTATCGATCGAGGCAAGAGAAAGAAATATTCGACGAAGAGAGAGCTTAATATACCTTTTAGATTCTACTCTATTACTTACACGTAAATGATCCTATTAAGCCACGCCACGCAATGCAACAAAATCGCGGAATACCGAGTCAGCCAGTTTCCTCTCGAGTTTGGTATACTGCTGCACACGTTCGATACGATCGATCCGTGGAACGTCAGGTATTTCCTGATCGTGAAACCAACCCGTGGAAGATCCGCGAGCACGGATTGGCCGGGGCTCGTTAAAACGAACGATCGATAAATCAGACGATATCGACGATCGAGCATATCGCGATGATGTAACGGAAGCTGAGGATCATCTTCGTTCGGATGACGCTTCTTCTCGAGAGATCTCGCTCGTGCCATCGAGGAGGAAAGAAGAAATGAAGACGTAACGCTTGGAGGATGTCGTTTTTTTTTTTCTTTACTTTTTAATTCCTTGACAATCGTGGATGGAGAGATTTCAAACGTAATTGCAAGATCTTTGTTTCGAGTATCTCGTGATTTCGTGCGAAAATAATAAATGAAATGAGGACTATCGATGAATTTTTTTACGTGGAACGTGTTTCTTTCCTTATATTTAATTCACTTTTAATTTAATGTACGGCGTGCATTAATTATTTCTATTTCGTGAAAGATGGTAGTTTTCATCATTTTTATTCTATCTAAGATAAAGATTAAATCGAGTCGAGTTTATTTTCTTTCATCGATTGCATTGAATGAAAAGAGCACGACGTTGAATGAATAATTATTTTCTTTTTTTCAGATGGAAAAAAAAACTATTGTAAAATTAATATTCTACACCTCTTCGAGTAAAGTGGAAGATTTATTCACTTCCTCGCTTTATAATTCTATTTATATCGAGTTTCTTTGCGTGTTAATTTTCCATTCTCAATTTTGTTTTCCAAATGAATTTTTTTTTTCGCAGTTAAAAATTATCCTGATATTTAATTTTAATTCTGGAATATTCTCGGAATATTTTAAAACGTTTTGCATCAACGCTTTAGTTATACGAATGCTTGTTGTCAATTGTGGAATTTTATTTCATGGAAACGTATTTACACGTTTTTTTCCCCCCTTACATTTCTTTCGCAACGTGCCACAACGTTTTTGTATCAAATCTTATTGACTTAGTCATCTATTTTATTCGCATGTTCACCGTACGAATGCAAAATAAATACTGCCACATTTCTATTCTATCAAACGTGTATATATACATAACTTTGTTTATATATATATACACACGTTTTCTTTTTATAATTCGAACGGCGCCACACGGGCAATCGAACTTCTGAAACGATTCTCGATCCTTATTTCGATTCTTTTGCGTCATCGTCTGTGATTTCCCATGAATCGAATGCCTCGTTAAAATACGTGATCATTCTAATTTCTATTTTATCCCCCCGTATCTCATTTTACTTTTCACCGACTCGAACCATAAGTTTCCAAGAGATTTCAAACAATTTAGAGAATCGTGCAGAAGGTTTATAAAGGCATATAATAGATTCCAATTTGTCTGACTCACGGCTCGACAATTCGACAAAGCGAGAATTCGCTATATCGAAGAAGAGAAAAAAATCATGGAGGCATACGTTTCCATTCGCCTCCTCTTTCGCAATTCGCCTTTGCCCACCGTTGCCCTTTACCTCACGAACGACGTTATTCGCATTATCGTCAATCCCGACGTCCAATTTCCCCGCAATTAATTTCTTGATAGACGTATCGTTGATTTGAATTGCTAATAGGACCGAATGTTCGCCGATCGAGAGACAGATGAGAACATTTGGTTGCGAAAGAATCGTATGGAACAGATGCGCCGTTTCTCGAGTAAGTACGAGCATCGAGGATCGAAAGGTTAAAAAGAATATATAACTATGTAACCAATACGTAATATTGGCTTCGATCACAAAGTTATCTGAGCCTCATTAACAATTTTATTACGATATATATTTTTTTTTCTTGTTTTTTTAGATTCCCTCTCTCTATATATATCTTTTTCTATCGCGTATGTGTCTGTGAACGATTGGGCGGTATATATAAAGAGGCATTAAAAGATACGAGACATTTCGTGTTTACACTCGATATCAACTTATGAACGAGCAATTTCTTTTTCTTTCTTTCTTTTTTTTTTTTTTTTTCGTTTTGTTTTGATTTGTTTGATAAACTCGTTTGATAAACGAGATAGATATCAATTTTCGAATCATCGCGAGATAATTATATTTATACCTTCGATCTTTTTGATTTTTCTATTTTCGCAAGAAAAAAGAAAATAAAAATAATCGTGCATGTTTGCTTTAAAAATCGCATGCATGCTTCTTTAAAAGGTTCGTTTCGAGAAATCAATAGGGCACGTATCTTAATTAAATTGATCAATTAGTGCCAACCTAACAGATACCAACAATCCGATTAATGTAATAATTCTTAATCACGATGATAATACGTGAACCATTTGATCCCCTTATCGATGGATTAATTGAAGGTATGGAAAATAAATTGTTCCACTATTATCAGAGGCAACCAATTAAGTCTAATTCTATCACGATACGAATAAGCTCGCTCGTGTTAATTAATTAATTCGATGATATCCGATATCTATTAAATAATAGAAAAAGAAACAAAAATATATCGATCAATTGTAAAAAAAATTATGAAGAAATTAAAACTCGATGAGAATTGAAAAACACTTTTATCCAATATTTATTATACATATCCCGTACACGTTTCCATCGTTCAGCGAGGCAAGATTATTCCAATTAACTCTTCTATGAAATCTAACCGGCGTAACAATTGCCAAGAGAGGTTCAGTTAGCAATTAGATTTCACTTAATCCAATCCTCGAAGCGACACGAGGAGAACGAGGAAAGACAAACGATGATGAGTCCTCCTCGAGCACGATTGTGCAACTCGATCGTCGGGCAAAAACTCGTCAAAGGCGAGCCGCTTCTTATTTCGCGATAACATCTTCGTGATAAGAGGCGGCGTGGAGAGGATCGTAAACAGCGAGTGGTTTATCGGTGACCTTTCGTCGCGGCTGCGCCGCTCTAATTGCCATCGCCCCCTTTCAACTTACGCTTACGCTGTGATAACGATGAATTGTTTAGGTGGACGAGATACTTCTAGATACGTGCGTATAGATGGTACATATATATATATATCATATATGCGTACATATATATGTGTGTGCTCGATTACTTTTAATTAACCCTAAAGGCCAGGCTTGGCCGAGATCCGTCTTCGAGTTGACTAATCGTTTCCTCCGTTATAGCTTCATTGTACATGTTACAATTAGTCGCGTAATAGACGTAATTTTGATTGGCGTGATACCGCGGATATCGTGGTAAAAATCTGGTAAATTTCTGTTTCTCCTCTGTCTTTTAAAAAGTTACAATCGATATCTCAGATAGATTCAAACTTTGGATAACGGGGATAACTCGTTTCGAAAATTTTTTTTCATTTTAGAAAAGGAAAAGGAGAAAGTTTTGGAAACGAGTCTATTTAAGTAAACGTGAATTGATGGTGTTATTCGAAGTTGAATCTGAGAGATATTTGAATCTTTTTTATAATTTCTGTGTATAAGAAGTTTCCTCTATTTAGAAGAATCAATTTTCGATTAAGTAACGTTTCTAGCAATTAAATCTATTTATCGGAGTATGTTATTATGCACGACAAATTATAAATAGGTATAACGATCAGAATTTCAATCGTATGAAGCGTGTTTATCCTTTGAATTTAGATAAGCAAAGTGAGTTGCATTAATACGTCGATACACGTTCCTTTTTTTATTAATTTATCCCGCTTTAATATCTGATCCTGGTGTATTTCGTCTATCGATAGCGTGAAATAGGTAACAAGATTTAACGATATGGATGGCGTGTAAATCCATAGGGAAGGTTGTTGGTAATCGGCTTTCTTTCGATCGGCATACCATGAATCGTCTAAGCCGCTTATGATTAATGCCATGTCGATTCAGTTTGCAATAAATTTCGATACGATCGATACAAAGTGCAATGTTTGCGTATTCTCGAGAGTTGGATCTATCCTTTGAGAAATAACGATGCATTCTCAGATAATTAAATCATACGATTTTTCACGATTCTCCACCCTTTTTTTTGTGAAAATCAATTTACAAAATATTGTAATCATGTTTAGATAAAAAAAGAAATTCTCATAATAAAATAATTTCATTTGTTAAAAATCTGCATTTTTATTTTTAATGTGAAAGAATCGTCAGATGGTGAAGTTTTATATTGAAAATCGTTCGCATATGCTCGAAAGAATCTCTTCGCAGTTTCACCTGATTTCTGATGCAATATTAAAACGCGATGTGGAAATCTGAAGTCAGGAGATTAACTTAACTTGCCGAGATTACCGGCGCCGAATGATGAGCAATGGAAAAGATTGTAAGAAGATTAAAGAAGTTCGAGAATGTTACAATGTCTAATCTTTTTGAATATCATATATCATGCATTCTGTATACATATTCCTCTTAAAACAGATCTAAACTTCTCAGAAATCGATGAATAATAAAGAATTGAGGACCTCTAGTCACGCCTGGAAAAATATGCCAATATCTGCGAACAATCTCATTTCTTGACATCGCCGTATAATAAATACCTCGGCACATACTATACGACGAGCATATTGATTCACAATTGCAGCCAAGATTCACAAAATCACCGAGATAAATTATTACCGAAAGATTGTATCGCAGAGGAAGATTCCATCGGCGTGAAATCGGCGAAGTTCCCTCGCGAATAAAAAAAGGAATTAATGAAAACCGATGGAATGTGGGCGCATTCGAGGTATTGCGCATGCGCGCCTCAGTCAGCATGGTGGCGATCGAAAAGCCGCCATCGGGAAATAGGAGAATTCTATTATTAGAGTTTAATGCGCGGATATTATGCGGTAACCCTGTCGAGAAGGCATCCATCGAGAGTGTCCAGCCTCGATCCTTATAAATAATTCAATGTGGCGTCGCGTGTGCACGCGTGCGCCCGCCACGGCGGACATCTTTTATAGTTTCGAAGTGGAAAGAAAAAAAAAAGGAACGCGAAGCCGAGGGGAAATAAAAACACGAAGTCGCGGCCTCGTCAGTCGGCCAAGGCTGCGACTGGTGCATGCGTGGGCGGATGCACGAAGAACTCGATCGTTCGAGGCGATGCGATCGATCGATCGGGGCGATCGATCGATTGTGTCCGTTCCCGCGATTTTCGAACGTTTCGTGATCGCATCGAACGATCGATCCACGTCGAGTCGATCATTCCGCTCGATTCGTTCGAGTGTGCGACGTACAAGGTGCACGTGCACTTCGATTCAACGCGCATCATCGATGGGACGGACGACGGTATTACTCAACTGCGTGCCGTGTAGAAAATCTCGGCGCCATGTTGATGGTTCTTGTCAGCGGATGTTATTGTCGTACGTACGAGGTTTTCCTTTTAATTATGATTAATGAACGTTGTATGTTTTTACTTGCAGGAATTGGATTTCCATTGTAATTTTTAATAGCAAAAATAGAAACGAGAGTAGGGAAATCTTTATTACAGATTTGATTGACTTTTTTTTAATGTTTTAATGTAGCGAAAGAAATGTTGTATGGTTCGATTTGATCTCGAATCGATGGGTCAAGGCTGTTATTCCGAAACGTAGGTGGACCTATGTCGACGGAAAATGTATTAAATTATAGATCGTTTTTATGATATGGCCGGCGGCTAATTCGATTTGCATAATATCGACGATTTAGAATCAACAGATTGCTGTTTCATCGAGATATAATTATTTAACATACGTGTATTGATTTGTTACTTTGTACGCGATTATGACAATTTTTCGCTCGAAGTTCGTAGAATTATTTTTTATTGATTAAGTTATAGAAATACTATAGCGTTATAATGTAATTTAATAATTAGCAAAATTTCCATCATTACAAAATTGAAAAATGCAAAATGTGCAATATATTATATTGTAAATAAGAAATTTCTGAAATAGGATTTTGAATAATGGATTTTTTGATGACTAAAGGAGACTATAAAGGATATTAAAATATCAAGTAGGAGT
Source organism: Apis dorsata (assembly GCF_000469605.1). Taxonomy (NCBI): domain Eukaryota; kingdom Metazoa; phylum Arthropoda; class Insecta; order Hymenoptera; family Apidae; genus Apis; species Apis dorsata. Next base: position 763,479 of record NW_006263359.1, on the reverse strand, counting down.
CAAGGAGTGGAGGCGTCAAGAACATTTCAAGATCAGTTATGTTTCTACAAATAGTATTATATATTTAATGCACAAAGTCTTGAGTTTACTTCGGATCTAGTCAGATATTATATAATAATCATAAAAATATCACTTTAACTTTGAAATGCTTTTCAAGTCTCCATCTCATTTATTTTTCTCTTTTGAATTTTAATATAGTTATGTTGAAAGTATATTAGAATTAACAAAAATTAAAGAAAACGCTTTAAAATATTAAAGAGAAATAAGAGATTAGAATATTAAGAGAGTATTGGAGAAAGCGTTAAAGGATATTTCCCAAGAAACTTTGCATATATGGCACAAAATAGATATTACTAAATATCAAATATCATTTAACAAGATACAGACTTTTAAATATATCTAACATATCTGCCATTTAATATTCTATATAACATCTTTTATAATCTATTACACGAGTCTCTATATGTTACGATATTAATAATGAAATGAAAACATTCCAGGAAACGAATAGAATATAATTGCTTTCGATTACATTGAATTCTCTCTTGCTGCTCGACCATTTATCGAAGACACATTAATAAGACAATTATCTCTCTAAAAAAAGAAGAAGAAAAAATAGCCTTCGAGAGTTTTGCAAAACAAGAAAAACCAACTTATAAAAAATTATCGAACTGCCAACGAAAGAAATGTCACTATGCATATTTCTTGGACATCGATTCGTGAAGAAGCCCGTCATTAAACAGCAAGGTTGAAAAGCAAAGCGTGAACGAAACTTGATATGTTCGTGCTGTGATAATATCATCGAGTTGATCGAAAACTTTGTGCTAACGGATATAAATAAAATTAATGAGATTATGCTTTCGAAACATAGACTGGCGCTCAGACACGGTTAATTGACGATCCGAATTCTAAAATTAATATGCTGAAGAATAATATATACGCATGTTTCGTTAATGGAGTCGCGATCTTGATAAAGACCACACGAAAGTTCGATTATGCGACTGAAATGAAACGAGGAACGCGCCTTATCCCTGGCCAATAAACGCGAAACGCCCTGATAAGCCGCGATACGGCGAACGACACCGATAGTTCTTGAGTAAAGGTGAAAGGAAACTGGATTTAAGCATATACGGAATGAAACCGGTTTCAATACTTTCCGAACCCCGTAAAGGAAACATTTTCCTGTGTGCTCGAATGGAAAATCAGCATGGAATCCGCATGATTCCAGCATATGGCGAATCTCTAGTGATAAGATGAAATTACGAAAAATATATGATGAGAATTGTTGAAATATTTAATCGAAAAATAAAAATTAAGCATATTTCAAAATTTTAATAATGATCATATTATTTATATCAAGTTAATTACTTTTACTTTTAGTAATATTAATAAATTAACAATTAATTATAAAAAAACTTCTAACAACAAATAATTTCTATTGCTAAAGACGATAATTTAATCTTCAAATATTTTCAATATTTTTATTTTTATGTTTGATTTTTTTCGACATAGAGTATGCTATTTGATAGATAGCAATTTCAATTTAGGAAATTTATAAAAAATGAAATAATAACACATGAATATTGTATTAGTGATCTATGCACTGAATATTAAAATATAATAATTTTAAATAAATAGTTCTCCTCGTAATTATTATACTATGATAGAAAATTAATATAAATATATATAAAAATATCGTTAAAATTAACATACCATTCGATTTCTGTAATCCACGGAAGCATTGTGTCCTGTGGTTCGACGGAGTTGTTTGATACCTCGTGGTGGCGCCGCAGTCCGCATTTTCCACTTAACCTCACTTTTCTAGTTTATACTTAACTCATCACCAGATTCATGGTGAATCGTAGAGTAAATTTTATGGAAAAAACTCTGGCAAATAACTGTTTCTATTCACAAACATTTACAGGTTAACGAGTACATTGCGTGCATCCGTAATAACAACGCTACGTGTTTCGTTTGTATACTTGTCATACGAATAATCGAATAGTTTTTACGCGACACGCTTTGAAAAGTTGTCCCGCCAGAAATCATAGAGCGCGCGCGCCTGATACAGATTACAAGTGATCAAGTCTTTCACTGAGAGGAAGTTACATCATATTTGAAAGGTTACTTGGTCGAATCACGATGTTCATTACGATTCACCCACGTGAATTCTTTATTCCACTATCGAATATTTGTAAAACGGTATGCGAGAAATGTGTCGTCACAAACAAAGAACGTAGGTATCTTGATAGAAATTGTGCACGCACAAACAGCTGTTAACGTTCACTCCTGTCACTTTGAAGTAGTTCATTAAGCTTATTATATACTTTCTACGGTGAGTGATTTCGTTCGTTAATAAGATCGTAATTATCGCGCTCGTTCTCGTAAATGTACGATGATAACTGTTAATAGACACTCGACTCACGAGACGATCAACGAAAGTTTCCGCGGCTGCGCCACACGTTGTCGTACTGTCTACACTCGACTTCTCGATCTCTCGAAGCGTCTCGAACGCGATTTCAAATCCCCGCGCCCACGTTTACTTTTCGTTTCAAATCTCACTATAGATGAGAAGTAGGGTGACACTAGGGTAAAATATTACACGAACCAATACCAAATCCGGCATGGCGACGGATGATTCATTAAATTTGTTAAGAATCGTGAAATAAGACGCAAAAAGGCATTAGAATTCCGTTGCTTCGTGATAAAAAAAAAATTCCTCCATATTAGATTTCCATGGAGATTCAAATTACTTGTAAGTTTAAGTCTACATTATTCCGTACAATGACCTCGACTATGATGTTTTTAAACGTAGGACTGAAGAAATTCACGTTTCACGAACGTTCATGTTGGCGACGCAATCGCCATCTGGTAGCACCATTTTTAAACGTACGTGCCGCGCAAGTAAATTACGAAACGAATCGGTCTTTATTTGTTTCTGTTCGAATTTTACAAGAAATAAACAGGTAAGGAGCAAAATATCTTAATAATTCTATTTTTTCATACCAGTTTCTTCGATATATCATCGAGAATTATTAATAATTGCGAAAAATATCTTCAAAGCTTCACGGATTAACGATTATTCCTACTCCTTATCCGTCGAAAAACGACCGTTATGGCGCCATAGAAGCCTGCGGACATTTTATGCGACTAGCGTGTAATATCGTGTCCGCCATTATCATATTTCTGCCTTGCTTGATTCATATCGAATCACAGTTACACGGGGACATGTCGGTCGTTAGCGATTCTTTCCTAGAAACCAGGCATTAATATCCGCGAAGACGCTGCTAGAGTTTACGATCGTAGCCGGCACGCGAATGGCTTTATTTTCGTTAGAAACACTGATCGACGGTTGTATTCTGTTACGTTGCGTACGCCCACGCGATCACGTAGTTAACACGGCGATACACATACAATGCAGCTGAACGTGTATTGGCCCTGCATTAGCATACACCAAGGAGTGTACAGGAAATACCGAGGCTTCATACAGTATTTTTCTGCAGCTCTCGTAGAAGCAACTCTGTCGACCGCACAGAAATTTAATGCAACTGACCGAGCAAGCGCTGGATCGGAAATGGCGAACGTGGCTCCCTGTGGATTTGCCGCGTGTTTACAGAGCTACCGCACATTTAATGGTCCTGACGACAATTTTTCAATCATCCAAGAACAGCTTCCGATATGGGTTTTATGTGGATGATTAATGTCAAAGATGTTATCAGCAGGTATAGTTTAATTGAATGTTCATAATTATTGTAATATAAATATAGCGTATAATTATTCATTATGAAAAGCTTCATTCTTTGAGGTTAGAAACTATTAATAATCAAGTCAATATGATGTTTGTACATTTATTATTTCTCTTGTCGATAAATTAATTGATAATTTATTATTTTCAAAGATAATATTATAATGTAATTATTAAAAGAATTTTTTTAATTGTGTTAAAATATTATAGTATGTGACATCAATTAAAAATATGTGTTTTTTGAATAATATTTCAAAGAACTTTTTGATTAAGAAATTGGATAAAGAAGTATAATATATATTGAAAATATTATCCTTGAAATATTAAAAAATATATATGATTTTATATGAAATGATTCTTTAAATCTTTACTTTTGTTATATCAATGATATTAAATGTTTTACTTTATAAAAACTTCTTTAATTAATTAAGAAATTTATTAAAATACTAACATTATTTAATATTTGCTCATTTTATTATTTAATTTAGTGATAGTTTGAAGCTATACTAACAGTAAACAAAATAACGTTTTAATGATAATACAAATCTTATAAAGGCTTATGATGACTGATGTGAATGTTCAAAGAACGCAAATTCATAATTTAAGTAAAAAAATATTATGTATATTTCTTTAAAATCGTCATGTATACGCCTGTCTTGTAATTCCATCTTCGATGCCACTTTTACACGGAAACGAGCGAACAATTCCATCTATACATTCTCGGCATAATGATAGAGTTAACGGATCGTTATGCGAATCTCTATGCGGCCTCGAGCAAAATTGTACTTATATTATATATTTTCCAGTATAGTCAAACTATGTGTGTGGTCTATAAAGGTCGTAATAATTTCTATAAAATGTACAACAACGTTACCTTCCGGCCATTTCTTCGAATTTCATTTTTAATTTCAATTTATAGTGCCATTTCGAATCTCGTTGCCAGACAAAACGATGGATTACTTTAATTTCATATTGGCCAATCTTCATCGACAGATTCATGGTTTTATGCTTGTCTGACTATGATAATGGTAGCTTCTTATGCATAAAGACTTTATTCACCTCGTTCCCATGACGTTTATCCGTGTTCTTATTTCTGAACAAATTAGATCTCCCCAATTGATTTGTGTATATGTACAATCAATGCGTTTGACGGTGATTTATATCAGGACTCATATTGCCTTGTTACTCGACTGTCTCGTTCTTTTATACCGCGTAATCGATTCAATCATCCTTCACGATTTGTTGCGCGTCTTAGATTAAAAGCAATTTTCAATATTGTTTTCTTTTATTCGATCCTGAGCCACTCGATTCTTCTTGGAACCGGTTGAACCTTGTTGAAGTCGATACTCGTAACAGATAAGTATCTAGTTTGACTACACTTTTCTCTACATTCGCATATATACATATGATTTTGCATTTTCACGAAAATATTAAATAATATTTTCTAAATTCTGACAATTTTTGATTTTAGGAATATACACGACCTATGTTTTGATCTTGGAATCATAACATCATCTCCAATTATTTAATATGGAAGATTTAATAGATTTAAATTTTGAGAAACTACATTGCGAAAATCATTTTTGCAAACATTGAAACATTTCTTCTAGGTACTTGATAACAAGCTGTAATACCACAAGTGTCCAGCTCGAAGAAACGAGTTTACACGTATCAGATCAAAGATGAAATTTGCTCACTGTCGATAGATGAATCACACAACTAAACATTATGCAATGTCTCCTTTACAATCCTGATTGTCGTTTAGATATGTAATCCTGAGCTTGATTGATCACCAAGCAGTCTGCGTACTTCGAACGTTAGTAGAATAACTGAATCTAGTTGAACCATCTGATTGCCTCGATTGTCGAGTGACATTTAATATCAGTTTTTCAGATTGATTAAAATAATTCTCACCGATTCCTACTTCGAATATTTTCGATCCAACGACCGATCATCGATTCTAAAATAAAGATTCCTCGAGAAATATCGCACAGACATGGAAGATGATTTATACAGTCGTAAAAACACGGCTTATTATAGTCGAACAATTATCCTCGCGGAATGCAAAGGGCTATATCGGTCACAAACTCGATTTCTCCAGTAATTCCAACATCATCCTCGAGTAGTAAGGTCAACCGTGATTCTGACAGTAAGGAAGTCGTTCGACTTGAAATTCTTCGGTGAAATTCCTTGATAGGGAAGGCATATTCTCAG
>NW_006263359.1:738903-757354 GCF_000469605.1 Apis dorsata | reverse complement strand
AAAAAAAAAAAAAAAAAAAAAAAAAATGACTCGTTTTAATGCCGAAATAAAAAGAATTTTATCGAGCTCCGCTCTTAGACTCTCAGAGCGTATCGGTTCTTAGAATTCCAATGGATTCCAACGATTCCAAACGATCGTCAGCTTGGTAGTAAAGCGTATGCGCGCGTATGCATCATTCTAAATGAGCATCGGGATAAATAGACGATAATCGTATGCGTACTTTCGCCACGAAGAACAATGTTGCTCGATGAACGCCTTGACCTAAACCGCCTTCTCTTGCCTTCACGTTGGCTTATTAGAAAGAAAATGTCGATCGAAGAATATACCTTCCAATGACTATAAATTAGTCTTTCCTGTCGATGCTTTTCCCAGATCGTCGGTTAGAAACGGAAAAGAAACGAACACGGAATGATCAAACGTCCATGATTAAACAGCGATGAGGCTGAATCAAAGACATACACGCACATTGTTCGTGCAGAAGCAATAAAGAATCGTACAAGGCAATGCAATATAAATGTAAATTGATGTCGCTACGGCAGCTTGGTATCTAATCATCTATTGCTCGTCCACGATAACTTCACGTTAATCAATGCTTAACGCTTGTCAATTTTCGTACTAATAACTTATGAATAGATTATGATTAATGGTGTGTCATTTGATAAATGGAAGGAAAAAAAAAAAAAAAGTCAATGTACAGTTATTCCATCGTTTCATCTATGAAATTGCTTCGTTCTATAGAAGATACGTTTTTATTATGATAATATTGTATGGAATAATTTCATGAAGATGCAAGATAAATCAATCGACTGTGACAACGAGCCTGCTCGATTGCAATTAGCATTCAGCCGCGATTTGCCAGACTGACTTCTGTTTGGGAGATGTAGTAGCGTATCGTGGTCCACGTAGGACACGTATCGAACGTTGTATTGACTGGTGAGATCACGATCGACTAAGTTATCGCGATTTAAGCACGCCTAGTCTCGTTAATCACGATCCAACTGTCTGGATCGCGATCGAGGCGCGAGATCTCGACAGTGACACTTGGATCTACCTTGCAACTCTTTCTCTTTCTCTCTATGTATAATCTGTATCTGTGTATTGTTGTACTCGTGCACGCGTTATCTGACCAAACTCGGGCGTTGTAAATCACGCGTTTATCTCGTTCGAGATCGGATCGGTGATAGACTTAATGCATCTTTGGGACTGGATAACGGTGGCTTAACATTTCTCCGAATCTTAGCGTGAATCTGAGATTAATTGCAGATTAATTCTTGTTTCGTCGAACGTGGATACGTCGATGATATGGGTGCAAATCGAAAAGTTTTATCGACGAAACGTCGTTTTATTTGTACAGTTGTTTGCATCGATTTGGAAATTGAATCTTGATAAGGTTATTTATATTTTTACGAAGCTAGATAAGAAATATAATTTTAACTCGAATATAACTAAAAATTGGTCTTTGAGGATGGATTTAAGAAGTCTTTCTCCTCTTTGAATTTTTAATTGATGAAAATAATTTTTATGACAATAGATATTATGGTATATCTGGATAAAAATTATGAAGTTAAGAATATTTATAATTTTAATAATATTTAATATAGATTGGTAATTTGTTTAATTTCTTAGAATTTTTCTACTACTTTTCTCCAAAAGGAAGATAGGCTATTAATAATAAAAAGAGTGAAAATCATAAAAAAATCATTATGCAGAAATTAACATAGTAACTTAGAAATTATATATCAATGTAATAAACAGGTATAATCTATAATAATGATATATAATTAACTTTAATCAAGGTATAACGGATCTTTTAAAAATTAATAAATGTACATTTGCCTGATTCAGAAAGGAAGAATCTTGAAAAATATATATTGCAAAAAATGTCAAATACCAGTTACGATATAATAAATGTACGAACAATTTTAATAGAAAATTATTATTTTCTAATGGTACGTTTGATTAATCGACTGAACGTGATAAGTTACACAAATTGGCAATCAGTCTACGTCTGTAGACATTTTTTTCCAATCTCGTAATACGATAATTACATCTCGTTGGTGTTTCTACCAACTTCAAGGTATTCCATTTAAGAGAAAGTGCCTAATCATTAACTGACTTGATTAATCTACTCGAAATGTTAAATTAATCAAAAGATATTCATATATCCACTAATAATCTTTCTGTCCTTTCTTCAATGAAAAGAGTTTCACGTTTCACGGATCCTTATTTTTCTCTCAAAGATATCCTTTTAATTCAGCAAAAATTCACTCGATCTATAAATTCATTGGTTTATCACAGGTAAATCTATAATTTATAATAGATAAATTTATAATGATTTTTTTTTCTTGAAAATAAAATGAATATTAAAATTCCAGATCTTACGATTCATCGGCGATGATGACGGATATTGCAAGTTGCTCGAAGCATGATAAGCGAAGAGAAGATATTTCGATCATCATTTTTTATTTAACGCAGTAAGTTGAAGGAACATGAATGCCTCGTGTCAAAAGGTGAAGGCGAACGAAATGGATTTTCCGTTTTTATGACGTTGTGAGAAAACGATCTTTCAGTTGACTTGTACCGAAGTCAATTGACCTTACTTCATACCTATCATTTTACTTGTTCGAGGTGATCACTTTTATTCTCATATCGATAATGCGTATTGCACATAATAATTACTATGTTTACGCGATTGTATCTTTCAGGGTCGAAAAATCGCGATTAGAAAAACAATTGCCTATTTATGTTTGATATTTATTCAATGCCTTCGTTGGAAAATCGAGTCTCCTAAGGATAGACATCTGGATAGACAACATTAATTGACGATTAATACTCGAGCGAAGTATTAAATGCTCTTTTCAAGTTAATAGAATTATAATTGTTTTCTCTTAAAAAAAGGTAAAAATTATGTGTTTTGCGTTATAAGTAGATAGATATCAATCCACTAATAGCATATTCTTCACGATTTTTATTATAATATTTCTTTGCTCATTTGTTTAATTATTATTTTTATTAAAAAATTATTATTATTAATTCACTTATACATTTATTATATATTACAATTTAAATATTAATATCGTATTTCTCTTAGTAATTGAAATTTTTTTTATTAGTTATAACGATTTCGTTAAAATATAATGGCATTTAAATAAGTGAATTAATAAATTTATAATTTCAAAGTTCTAGTTAAAAAAAACTGCAAAAAAAAAAAATATGTTTTAAAATCAATGCTAATGAAATGCATACAGAATAATAACTTTTTGCATCATAAAATACGTCACTGCCGTCTAACAGCCTCGACTCGTGAATACTTTTCAGACCGCAAAAATTTCATTCTTCACTTTATCGTGCATCACTTTTTTCAAGTTTCTTTTCTTCTTGTTTTTATTTTATAAAAGTACCAACAGGCATTCTTCCTCTTAAGGATTTTTTATGTGTAAAAAGTCGGTCAGAAATAACGTTGTCCCTTTTCGTCACGAAACCTTCAATTAAGCCTATAAATTGTAAGAAATCGTGGTTGCGAGATCAAACTGGACGTCAGTTCATCGACCTGCGAAGCCTAACAAAGGATCCACGAGAAAGTTTTCACTCATGACAGCAGATAACAGACCGTGACAAAGTACTTGCAGCTTTTCTGCAACACCTGATACATCGCAATTACCCATGTCATCCTTAATTGGGTTACGCCCGTTACAACGATTGCCATCATTTTTCGCGTCGGTCCTTTTCATCCGATCTCACGTTACACGACTGATAAACGTACCAAAATAATCGTTGTTTTTGCAAACCATATCAGATATTTTCATTACACGTATCTTCTATAATTCTTCACTTTTCTTTTATTCATATTGCGTATTTTATTCGTCTTGATTTGTTAACGAGCTTACTTGAAATCGTTTTAGTGATCTATAGGATGTTATAGAACAATAGATCAATCTTCTATGAAATTTAGTTTAATAATATAATAATGATAGAATATTTATATCACTGCAGAATGCAATTTTTTTTTTTAATAATGAATCTTAATTTTCTTAATAATTTCTACATATGGTATGAGGATGAATTATATAATTCATAATTGTATTGTTTTTATAATTATAAATTATATAATGAATGATGCGAGTTATACACTCGATTATACACATGATCAGGATTATATTTTTCCATACATAAAATTAATTTATTATTTCTAAACATTCTTATGCAATTTTTTTTTTAATTTTTTTCTTTTTTTTATTTAGGTGTATAATAAAATGAAGGACAAATAAAAAAAAAAGAAAGATGTATTTCGTTCGAAAGTAGCTGCACCAAGAATGTGAGTTGGAATGATTTACGATTCTTTGCAAGTCATAAAAACATCAGCTATAAGGGATGGAAAGTTTTTGCGAAGATTTGAAAGAAAATTTACGATGTGCTCTCAGGTTTCGATATAGTGGAACAGTACCTTTAATTACGAGGTAAAATGATTGGTCTTGATAGTTGACGCGAATCTTTAATATATCGATGGCGATAAATTAGTAAAATATCGATTGACTATAATTTCTTCAAGCTATGGCATCGTTTCGAAATGAAATTTGTATCCTTGTGGAAAAGAATTCGATATCTTAATAACTCGTAACACTTGAGAAATTATTAGGTATTTTGATACGGATAATTACTAGTTAGTAAATTAGTCTCGTAGAATTTAGTGCTGTTATTTAAAGCTTTAATTTCAGCTTCTCCATAAAAGTAAAATATACAAAATCTATTTACTCGTTTCGTGTAAATAAGTAAGTGACCTCGAGACAGTTTGAACGAAATTTCATTTTAATTATGCTGATTAATTATACGTATGATTCTGAAGAATGTATTTCTATAATGATGTCCAAATTTGGTGAATATAAGAAAAAGTATTTTGATCATTAAAACTGAATTAAGTCGAGAAATAATATTCGACTGTTAATTAATTACGATCTTTTAAATTGTTCATTAATTTAATTTTTTATATATTTTTTTTTATTATATTTTTTTCTATAATAATTTTGAATTGTTGCTTTACGATAGATAAATTCATAATTAACAATTTTATTGATAAGATCGTAATTTATAGATTCGATTAATACCAATTGAAGAACTTAAATATTATTAATACATAGTAATAAATATCTATTTTTCAGATTGAATGAAGTTACTTTTGATCTTACAGATCGTAGAATCTATAAATGATCTGTCTATTAAATTATCGAAAAAACTATATAATTTTCGATTAATTGAGGGGTATTCCTTTGGGAAAGAAATGGTCGATCACAGCATGCAATTTGTAACTGATTCAGAGAAGAGACTCGATATTGATGAACAAATTATGATTAACGTCGTAAAAAAAGAGATAGGTATACTAAAATTATAACTTTCTTTTTTTTTATAATTTATATTATTTTTTATGATAAGAAAGTTGAAATATGTAGTTTATTAAATATTATGCAAATCTTTTCAATGAATCTAAATATCAAAGATTAATCCCTTAATAATAATAATTTGATACTTTCTAACATAAAATTAAAAGTTTATTATTTTCTCTTTAAAAGATTTTCAAATCTAATTGGATTATTTATCATATTCCAAGCTAAGAATATAAAAAAGTTACTAAAATCTAAGAATTCAACAATGTGGAAAATTTTTGTTATTGACATATGAAGGATTAAATCTTTTTATCCTCATATTTCTTCTTTCATATTTCAACTTTTTTCTCTATATTTTAATTCATTCACTTCTTGAAAATATCAACCATAAATTCATCAACTTAACCCGTTCGTTGTCACATCTTTTGTTTATTAATTTTAGTTATATAATACAAGAATTAACTAACTACATTTATTTTTTTTATAATTAACGTAATCAAAGTGTTTCTTTTTAAATAGCGGTAACGAACGCGTTTTAATCCATCTAAAAATAATATCTAATACATGTATGTTGTGCGTATTGATCCAAAAAAGAAGACAATCGTAAAAGCAATGGAAGTAGACTGTTCGGTCGATCGTAATCGGTTTTTTCAGTCGTATATCAGCGGCAAGATTGGTTTCAGAAAATAACTCGGACTCGAGTTATTCTCGACTCGAAGGCCGCGTGCCCGTTCCGCGTGGCACAATTGCACAATTGCGAATCTGTCCGATATCTATCAGCTGACGGGCATCCCCCTTTCACCCCCGTCCACTTGTTTTTCCCGTGGATATCGTCGCTTCGCAGCAGTTCGTTTTTTTTTCGCAACGACTCGTTAGGATCTAACGATGCCGCTCAGTGTTGCTTGTGCAATTGATTGGCAACAGGTTCTGCACTGAAGGAGATTCCTTTGTTGATTCGGTGTTATTAAAATCGAAAGGAGAAAGGATCGATACGTATCAAATCGTAATCATTGATTGTATACTTGTATAGAATTAGGATTTTTTTTTTAAAGTGTGAATAAATGAATATTTCGTTACTGTGTTAAAATTGTTGTGGGTAAAATTGAAGCATGTAGATATTCTTAAATGGATTTATATTTTAGAAAATATTGTATTGGGGATGAAAGAAAAGTATTTCATGTTTCACGAATCTTATTTGCAATTTAAATATTATAATTAACTATCATGTTTCTATAGTATTGAAAATTTATGTGACTCGATTAATTTAAGGATTGAACGGAATTATTTTAGCTGTTTATATAGAATGTGAATATTTCAATTTATGATATACATGAAGTTTTATATTTTTAATTGCAAATAAATAGTAATATACTTAAAATAATTTTTTCTATTAAAATTTTGTGTTTCAGATGCAGAATTTTAAATTTAAAAATATTCCAAAGTGAAATTCAACAAATAATCGGTGCTTTCATCATTCAAATTAGTGTCTTTGATATTATCATAATTGAAGCGTGCTGCCATCTTGCAGGATGATCATGCACCAAACTTACAATATCTGCTGTCTTTTTATCATCTCATATCACTAAATATTCAAAATCTACATATAAATTTAATATTTTGCTCATATATCCTTCAACAACTATTTCTTTTTTACATAATATAGAAAGCTACTTATTATTCTCCATTCATTTATCAACATTTTCACGTATTTACACAGAATAAAAGCTGTAAATACAGACATAGAAGTGATAGAAATATTTATAAATATAAAAATTGTAGAAGCATATAATTTAATTTATAATAAATGCATAAGAAGAATATTAAATCTAAGAGATTAACAATTCAAAATTAATTTTCTTTTTCAGTTAAAAGTTTAAAAAATGAACAATGAAAATTACTCACCTTCTTACGATGCGGACAGCAAGAAGATCCATTGCCCATGGTTCGATCTTTCAAACAGCGAAAGAATCAATCCTTACACTAATTCATAACACTTCAACACAACGCTTCCAAATTTTCTTCGCACAATCATTTCTTTTTTTCTTCATCGTTGTTTCGAGAAAGTTGCAGGTTTATTATCGCGTTGGTATTCGAGCCAACCGCTCCATGAATAGTCCAATCGCCTTTGTTAACTATCTCCTGAATCTCGACAAGATCACCTTCTCGTAAGTTTTATATCTGATCTGACGAAAAAGGTAATCAATGAATATATCATACAATTTTCCTCTTGCACACTTATTTCTTCATTTCTCATTTTCTTTTATAGGTTCCTTTAAATTTTCCTCATTTTCTCATCATACTGATATCCAGATCAATAGAATGTGAAAGGTCTTGATCTCGTAGATGAAGTAAAGAAACGAGAAAAGACTAGCAAGTAACAGTACGGTGAAATGACCGCAAGAAATCGAAGAAGCCTTAGTAATTGAGAGAAATGGATGAGCTGACAGTAATGTTCCGATAATATGGATTACTGTGTCAACTGTGCAGCTCGTGGAAATATAAAGTTTCATCGCGCAACATCTTCCTGGATGAAATTAATTAAATCGAAATCATTCAAATATCCGAAGAAAGCATTCGATGAAGTCAATGATTCTTCTATTCAAGATCGATGATTCCTCTCTTCAGGAAGATTAACGAGATTCCAGAAACGAAGAAATTCGTTTCGAATCGAATTGGTCACCGTTTAACTTTTGTTTTTTTCGATTTTCTTCTTTTCTTCCGTTTTCTCGCTCGCTTTTTTTGAAATTCGCGCGCAGAACAGATCGGTAGCAATTGAGCGATAAGACTTCGGTTTTGACCTCTCGATGCGGGAATATGGAAGCGCTAATGAGTGTCAAGAGGTTGGCCAAGTCGAAAATAGAATCTGACGTGCTCCGTAAGAATTTTTTTTAATATCGTCTCGACGGATCGTCGACGTTGCGATCCGAGCCATTTCGATCGTTTCAATCGTTCCACTTTGCTATAAAGTTTTTAACGATAAGTTCACAAGAATAGAAGATAATTTCACGATCACTTAGATTTTTGATAATACAAAGAAAATTAACGATATTAATATAGAAATAGAAAAAAAGAGGATTGATTTGACTATAAAATTTTGTATTACGATCTTCTCGAAATTGGAGCTCTTTGATGTTGCAAGTGAATACAATTCTGTTTATTACTAAGAAAATATGCGCATGAAGATTCGAGTATTTCATATATTTAAACCTCGGATGGCGGACCATAGACGGCGATGACTAAGTCATTTCTAGCCGCCTCCTACATTTATCATTACTTTATTAAATTATACATATTTGAAGAAAATTATAGAATCATATCATTCAAAAGTTGCATATATAAAATAAAAGAAATCATAAACAATTACAAAAATATAAAATATAGAATATCGATAATCGAATTTTTAATATAATTCTATTTCCAAGATGGATTTTTCTTTTTCATTCAGAGCTCTCTTCTCGAACGATCCAATTACAAATCAACCGAGGGTTAATTACCATGTAATTCAAACGAAAAGAAAAATAATTTCATGTTATACGTACAGCTATACCGAACGATTGCTCGACGTTTATATACGCGTTTCGCAACGAAAGGATTAAAAATCGACGTGGCTCGATCGCGAGAGAGAAAGACTTGATCACCGGTTCGGCGTGTTTCAAAAACTGCCATCGAATTTCGAGGAAAGTAACCGGGGTCCGCTCGCACGTGTTTACGCGTGCGCCAGCACACGGTACCAATATCCACGCGAGTCACCGCTTTATTTTCCACCGTTACATCACTGTCGTCAGCGTTTCACTGCCGCTTCACGATAGTGCGCGCAGTTTATCGAGCCTCGAGAAAACAATGATCCATCGTGTCCATCGTGATTTGCCTTTCCGGTACCGTTCCTCTTCGTCAACCGTAACGTTCTCCACCTTCATGCTCGATTTTCTTTCCTTCTTTCTTTTTTGAATTTTAAACTTAATATATTCTGGAATATAAATCGATGGATTTTAATTTCTAATTAACAAAACACGTCGAGTTGCTCTTTTGGGAATTTATCTTGCGATTAATCGATGAAGATGGAATTCCTTCTTTCAGAATTTTAAAACGGTAACACACTTGTAGAATTTTAAAACGATAACACACTTTGAAAGTGAAAATTTTAAATACACGAGGAATTTTCAATTTTTATTTTCAATAAGTCACGTCGAATCGCTCTTCAGGAATTTAACCACCGACGATTAAATCGACGAATACGAAATTCTTAAAGGTATTCGATAATTAAACGAAGAATTTCGCGCTCTTGAAATGCCAAAGTATGCAAGAACGAACGCGAGGATCGCGAGGCACTCGACACATAACTAGCAAACTCCGTGCACTTCATTCTTGTGTAGCACGTGTTGATCGTAAACAGTGACTTGCGTCAGCACACGAGTCCCGCGGAAACTTGTTTTGTCAATGGACTGATAGGTCGCGTGAAAACCAATGTCGTCAAAGCTAAGGATGGACGAGGAATAATCTGAACAATTAATAAACAAACCGAGTCATCTTTCCACGAAAGATTAAAATAGACCGGTCGAAACAAAAAAATGTATCTCTTTACCTATTTTTCGAGCCACTTTTCGCTATTATCGAAACGATGTGAACGAATATCATGATGAATCGATGAAATTTTCATGCGACACTGTGACATAATGAATCTCGTCTTCGTACTGAAGAGACTGAATTTCACTCGAGCCACGAATCGCTGACATCATTCCGTTCGTGTTGCATTTTTATCATTTGAATATTATGTACTTTTTTATCACAAACGTTTAAAAATATTATGTTCGATTATTTATTTATCATTCTCACCATTTTGATTATATCACAATATCTATTACTGTATTCACTATTATATTCGTTATTCTCATAATTTTCGCCATATTTTGGAGGTATTACAATCAACTGCCGCTCATCAGTCTCCTTGACTGGAAGGAATAAAACGACTAACTAGCCGCTCGTTATCGCGTTGGCGCACTTAACAAGCAGTCGATAATATTTTCCATACGATATTCGTTTCTATAGTTAGCAACGGGCGAGTAGGTTTCGATGAAAGTGTGAGATTAAAGCTGTGTTACACGTAATCTGATGGTTGCTCGAGGCTTAAAAACCGGCGAGCACGTAATCGAAAGAGAGGCAGAAGAAGACTGAAGAAAAAGGCGAGTTCGGGACTCACCTTTTCGCGCGTCGTGAGCATAGTTTCTTATCGTATGCCGCCTGTAAACATTGCTTACATCATCGTGATTGTCGATGTTGTCGTCGGTACGCGGGCCACGTTCATTTCGAACTGGTACCATAGGGCCAACCAGTATTGTGTGCGAACCTGGCTTCCGGTTTCGTTCATGGCACGTCGAATTTCGAAACAGTACTCTTTTTAAAAAGAAGAGAATCGTTAGAATGAGGGAAACGTGATCAAAGAATTGAAATTTTAAGTTTGAATCAATGGGATTGAATTTTAAGCTTGAATTATTTTTTGTTCTAGGTGGGAGTTGGAGTTGGTTAAAGTCTTTGAATATTTGATGTGGAATGGAAATAATTTTTGTACACCTGTATTATGTATTAAATTATTTTGAATAATATCATCTTGAAAATTCAATTGCAAAGAATCATTCAAAATTCTCTGAAATCCAAGTAACAGGTATTTTTTTTTTAAACTATTTCATACTGAACATGAATTATTTTTATATTTTTATAATCAGTATAATAACATTTTTGTACTTAAAAAGAATAAATATATTTTATATTTATTGTACAGATATAGAATAATCTAGATAGTATAACTACTTCAATTATTTAATTAATTAAAATTGATATTTCATTTTTTTGTTTTTATTATTTATTTTATTATTTATAATTTAAATATGCCTAATTAAAAAAAAATGATTTGAAATTTTTTCTTGTATGTAAAAAAGTAATGTAAATATTAAAAATATTAAATGATTTTTAATTTCAGGTATTAAGTATGTCGAGGATTACGTATATGGAAATTTATTTTAAACTATTAGTTCAAAGATCTTGTTAAGTTGAGTTTACTCTCTTCTTCTCTTAATCATTTTCAATCAACAAGATCAGACAATGTACAAATTCGAAGATTGAAAAGAAACTATGTTGATGTTCAATTTGTAATATCAATTACAAAAAGAAAAAGATCAAAAGACTACCCACGTGTAATCTAAGATTCGCTTCCCTTTATCATTAATCAGCATTTTCATTAGAACTTATTATTTCGGCTATGATCCGTAATTCCTTAACAGTGTAACTTATGGCATCCGACAGACTGATTAGAATCTCCCTGGCTGTAATTTCTCCATAAAGTGACTGCCATTTATTTGAACTGCCAATAACGATTACTCGTCACTTGCAAAATCTTTGATTGCTTGCTTTCGAGATGTTCTTCATCAAGAAAAAATTCTTGGATGACTGGTGCAAGGTCCAAGGAAAATGAACTTTGATTTCGATATAAGTCTTAAACTTGATGATTCATGGATTTTTTATTTTTGATTTTTTTTTCTAATAAATATTCTTTTAATGAATTTTTTTTATTACATATATATATATATATATATGTTTTAATAGAAAAATGAGAATGGGATAAATTATAGCCAGTAATGAATAAGTCTCATGAATTAATACATATAAAAATTTATATGTATGATTAAAAAATTAATTGATATGATAATGAAAACAATAAGTAGTATTTAATTTTTTTTCTTAATTTAAAATAATATTTTAATTATATTTTAATAAAATAATATTTAAAATAATATGTAAATATTTGTATAAATAATGTATAAATAATATATAATGTATAATGTTTAAAATAATATATTTATAAAATATATTTAATTTATATAATATTTATGTAATATATTTATAAGAAGATATGGAGTTTTGTATGATGAATAGTAAAAATAATTTATGTTATTGATAAATAAATGCAATAAAGTCAAAGTAAGTCTTTTAAAGTGACATTAATTAGATATTTCAACTAGATTTTAAAGAAAGGAAATTAAATCTATTTTAATATTGATTATTAATTAATATTGCAGATCATTACTAATATTCAAATAAATATTCAATATAAATATATTTTTTTTTTAAAAAAAGAAAGAAACGTTATATTTTTTAATTTAATGCTTTTCAAATTAATTGTGTTGATATTCTTTCATAAATGTGGTTAATTTTGTTCAAAGGTTTATAATAAAATAAAATAACAACGATTTATCAAAACATGTATAACGATTTATTGAGGAGCTATTCAAGCATGTTAAATTTCATGAAATGCAGGTACCTACCTATCTACTCACTAGCGTTACATTAGACGCGCATTTTACTCGCAAAACTGTACGATCTATTTCTTTTTATTTTTTTCTTTGAAGGAGAGTTGCATAAAATTGCATTTAGTTCCCTTCGCCGATCTGTTCTTGTTTAGCACCATCATCGCTGCATACCAAATCAACTATCTCTAACTATTTTCGTTTCAACAAAATTATCTTATATATTATCATATTATATCATCAAAATTTCATTAAATTCTTTCTTCATCAAATTTATAATCAATCAAGTCTTCATCAAATTGTAACATTTTAACAATATTTTTCAATATTTTTCAATATTTTTTTCTTCTTTTCTTTTTAATAAATTATATTCAAGAATAAATAATTTAGATAAAACAAACGAATCAACTTCCTTCGTTTTCTATCATCTACATAATACATATCGAAAATAATTCTTGTATTCGAGTCAGTTGCATGCTGACAAGGTCGCTGCTATGATCGTGCTAGACACCAGAATAAATCTGCCTACGTTAGTTTTGATTGCCAGTCTTCAATGCTCTGGTATTTTTTTTCTTTTTTTCTAAGTTTTTTCCTTGTTTTTTTATTCTCTTTATTTCGTTCTTAGAATTCGTCGTTCGCTTTGTCGATCATCATCGAAAGCTAACGTCGAATTTTCGAAATGATTTCGATTAAACTTTCGTATTCGAAAACAGTGCTCGCACTATACAAAACGGTTGTTGCTGTTGCTATTTTATTATGCGTACAAACTAGAATCCTTTTTTTTAATCGTATGCAACGAGAAATCAAAATATCTTTAATAATTTTTTATACTTTCTTTATCTTTTTTATTTTCTCTTTATAAGAATTAGATTAATCATCTGAAGTAAAATTAAAATCGAATCAGCTAATCGATAATCAATCGACGGTGATTTCTCGAAAGAGAAACGGATTCGATTTCTCGCAGCATTCGATCGTTTCTTACGCTACCAGTCGAAGATAACCTTACAAACTTAATTTACACAATCGTTCTTATGTTTTCGTGAGAAATTATACGACGTGTGAATGCAAATTATCGAGCAATCGAGAAATTTCATCTGGAAAGTTTAATCGTCTCGCTTATTAATCTTAATTTTTTTCTGAATATCTTTGTGTGTACGTATGTGTTGCGTATATTCATGCACGTGTTCTTTACATTTGTTCACCCGTGTAATTTTCGTGCTGATTTATTTTTTTTCTTTTTTTGATTCGCAGTTTTCCATTTGTATTTGATTGTTTAGTCGAAAATTATCGAGCACGACGCATTTGGAATTAGAAAGGCTGGAATCGACTACGATTTTTATTTATTTTTTTTTCCGTGAAGTTTCACTCTCTACAACGATAAATGTGCATATACCGAAAAGTATCAATCGATCGTTCTTTTCCACGAAGAATCCAAAGGGAGAAGAAGAATGGAAAGATAAATCCTTCAATTCGCATTTGATTCTTCGTCAAAGATCCTCGACACGGCCATAATTTATCAAGTTTTTACAGCTAGTTAACAGAAAAAATAAGGGCTCAAGACCAATTTCGTGATTGTTTTTCTCTAGAAAGGTAATTTTAGAAATATTTTCGAATATTAAATCAAAATTTTTTAATTTAACTAGATTTTCCATGCGTAATTTTGAGTGAAAATTCGTTGATAAAGCATTTAGTAACATGATTAAAAATTTTAAGAAAATAAAAGATGATTGAGCTTTTTGAAAAAAGGCTTTATAGGAATTTATATATTGTATATATTTATGTATTTGTACAATAATTAATATTGAACCATTATTAATTATTTTTGTAATTATAATAAGTATAATTGTTAGATTAATGCAAATGTCATATTTTAAAGATAGACTAATATTCTGTTAAATGTTATCAACTGCATTACACATTACAAGAAATAAATTTTCTATAAATCATATAAATTAAATGTTTTACATCCATAATTATGAATTATTATATATAATTAGAATATTTTTTATTCGATAAATTGCTTTAAAAGCAATTTCCAACAAAGAAAAGTTATAAAAATTATGCACATTCGAAAATTCGTTAAATTTTAATCAATTAATCGATGTATTAAGACAAAATTTGCTCGTATATTCCAAAAAATCGTTATTAAATTTTTTACACTCAATAAAAATGCAAGAATTTACTTTAAACGAATAAAAAGTTTCATTCTGGTTGGCTATTTTGATATTTTGATCAAGAGAATTGTTTTAAATGCCTTTTTTCAAAAAATACTCCTTTGAATTTTGCAATTTTGTGTCTGAAATTTTTCAAAACTGGTCTCCAAGCACCCGGTGCGTAGACATATCTACGACATGTGCACGATAAATCGAAATATATCGACTGCGATCAAGATCGAAAGCGTACATCGAATAGCCTGCGCGAATTCCTCTTTTCGATCCTTGTAAAGGATCGACGTAACAGTATCGACGCGACAGTATCGACATTATACCGTTATGGTCGGCTCCTTACAGTTTTAATTTACGTTTTAAATTACGAGCTAATTTCGAATAAACGCGACTTCGTCTATCGCAAATCGATTTACAAACACTACTTAATTGTGAAAGACACGATTGAATCTACAATTAAAAAGGTCGATTTCTTAGATTTCTTAGATTTTTCACGTTTCAACAGCCAATAGTCCAGTATCGATCATCTTACGACCGTTACGAAAATTTCAAAAAATTTTATGTATCGTAAAATTTTATTTTCATTTTAAGGATATATGAATAAAAATAATTTATTTTACTAACGTGAGTAAGTTATAATCATAGATAACATAAAATTTTTATTTCATTCATATATATTCATAAGTCTATTTATTATATAATTTATATAATTTAGCTATATTAAAAGAAAAAATTATTCCGTTCTCTTCGAAATCGACCTTCTGGCTACACATCATACACGGAGAAAAGGGTGATACAAAATCTATGTCCAATCGAAACCGACACACACAGATAGAATAAACTGCTGTTTAGTTATTAGTTTAATAGTGATCAGCAATAATTAATTGCTTCCATCTCGTTACGTAGATTAAACAGATATAGGCATCGTAGACACGTAATGTTACTTAATGGTTGTGTTTTTTTTTTTTTTTGTTTAAATTACTTACAGTTTCTATTTACATCTGAGTACATCGCCATCGTGATGGTCTTGAGTCTTATCACGTGTTTTCTAAGAATATATTTTCGAAGAAAGCAACCTCGAACTTTTATCATCAACAATTCACGTGGAAATTCTCGATCGAAGAAACGACTCGTGTCGATTCCTTAAAATTTTATTCCTTCTCTATTTAATCAGAGAATTCTTATCGTGAAAAATTTCTTCTCTTCCACCCGTATTCGAAATTTCGTGCAAAATATCTTCCGAGAAAAGTTTTTTTCAAAAATATCTCTCTTAAATCTCTCCTTTTGAGAATCAGAGAGTTCATCAGGAAATCGCCGACGAACCATATTTCTCCATCCGCTTTCCTCTTATGTTACAAGTGTTATTCGTAATCGCTATTACTAATCGTATTAATAAACGCGATGCAAGTTGTACTGTTTTACAATTACCATATATTATTAAATCCTCGGCCGGCCTCGCTTACCCGAAAATACAAAAATTACACGGCGGAGATCAGCCTTTTCTACTTCGTTCCCCTATTTTTTTTTCTTTTTTCTGTTTTAACCTACAAATATCAACTCTTGCCTCCTATCGTTGCGAGATAATAATAATAATAATATATTACAGGTAGCCCGCCTTTATCACACGGCGGACACTTTCAATAGATACAGAATCGAGGATACGATCGACGATCTCCTGATGATCTCTGCACCGAGCTCTCGAACGATTTCCACTATGATCGATGAAAGATTCGAGGAAGTTGCTAGGAAGAGAAAGAGAAAACGTACAATTAATGATGTGTGCACGGGATGTGGGATCGATTGATCGAAACTCCATACAGGTAATTCTTCGATAAATCTGTAAATTTTATAATCAATTAATTTAATTCTTTTGAGAAGATAAGAAATCTTAATTATTATTATTATTATTTTATTTAGAAAAATGAGAGAATAGATACGAATCGGAAATTTTTCAAACATCTTTTCCTGGAGCCAATTTACATACAGGTGTATGAATTTTTCTTATATCTTTCTTTATTTATCTCTTTTTTTCACGGTGAAGGGGTTGCGCCCATTCGATCGACACCCCGCACCCAGAGAGTGTATAAATCTTACAAGTGTACGTGTGTGTTCAGGTGTATGTGTAGAAGGCATACGAGCATCCCTAAACATTATTTTGGCCGTGAATTTAGAGTGGTTGGAGCACGAATGGATGATCGCTGTTCATCAATCGAACGACTACCGTCCATTCGCCTCTAAAAAAAAGTATACATATATACCCGCTAATAGAAACGATCCTACGTGTGTAATAGCATCGACACGAAAGAATTTCTTACATATACATATCCGTAGAATATTCGTGCATGCACAAATCGTTCCATTCATTTTCACCGGCCTCACCCTTACCCCCTTGCCCCAATTAAAGATTTCCTCTTATTAACGACAATTCAAGAGAGAATCTCGTGTCTCTGCAACTATAAATAATAATTTCTCTTTCGAAACGACTTGTGCTCTTGCCGCGTTAATAATAACGAAATATTCACACACGTGGTGGCAAATAAATGAAACACCCTGTACATACGAAAGTTTCCATAAAGTTTCTAAAAGATTTTTCACACAGCTTATCGCTTTACGTACACGTATCGCCGACAAAGTTTCACCCTTACATATATTTACAGAAGCCGTGACGGCCTTAATTGGGGATTAATTAAACGCACGAGTCCACGAAGAGGTCAAGATTCGCCTGTCAAGGCCGGTTCTCCACGCGGATTTCCGGATTTCACTCCACTTGGGAACCGCCCTCGAGGAGTCCTGGCGTATTTATTATTATTCGACGGTATAATAAATTTCGATGATCGACTAACTTGTGAAAAATTATTAATCTAAGTGTTTCGACGAATAATAAATTCGAGTAATAAATTTAATTTTCGAAAGTTTCGAATTTTTCGAAACGTATCATTCTATTTTTAAAGCTATCACAGAGGAATTTTCTCTTTCTTCTTTTATCATATATCATCGATGTTTCATCGCCGAGAACGTCGAGGACTCCAATCGGCCGAGTTATATATTTACAAGTACAAGACACCAAGAACAAGGGACACGCAAAACATTAAATAGACGATCATAAATCGATCAACGATCGAGCACTCGCACTTTTTCTCTTTCATTTTTTATTCTCTTTCTCTCTCTCTTTCTCTCTCTCTCTCTCTCTCTCTCTCCCTCTCTCTCTCTCTCTCTCTGAATTTTATCGTTAGCACACTTTACTTTGTATATATATCATCTAGAAACATAGATCGTCCCGGTGAACGTCGAAGAAAAATTCGAGAGGCGTTTTGTTTCGAGAGCGAAAGACATCTTGTTTTATTTTTTTTTTTTTTTTCTTTTCTTTTCCACGAGGAAAAATGTAATAATATTTATATATCGGAGTCTAGTACGATCGTATTCGATGAACGAACGCGAGAAAGATACTAGAGAGAAGTTTGTTCAACAGCGAGTTCTGCGAGTAAAACCATGCCGTCGAGATATTTTTCGTTAGTTACAAAAAAATATATCCTCGCGCGATGCGTTCGAAGAGGCTAAATCGTCTTTCTAAATCGAGAAGTGCCGGATCGTTGAGCCCTAGTTCCTAAAG
>NW_006263359.1:736572-738567 GCF_000469605.1 Apis dorsata | reverse complement strand
TATATATATATATATATATATTCATACGTATATATACGTACGTGTATAGAGAGAAAAGAGAGTAAAAACGAGCCGCGTCCGCCTCGAAAAATGAACGTTTTTTCACGACGAAAGGAAAATCGTGACGGACGAGCTCTCGATATAACGGGTGTGTGTCAAGAGTTTTTCGAAAAGAGTGTAGCGATTTTTTTTTTTTCCGTTTATCTTACAGCCTAGCTCGAGAATGGAAGATTATAGCGTGGGAAAAATTGGAGAAATAGAAAAAGAAAAAAAAAAGAAAAGAAAAGAAAAGAAAAGAAAGAAAGAAAGGAGGGATCGGAGGGAAAGAAATAGATTTTAGATTGGAAAACGCGCACGCAAAGGTTGAACTTGTACAATTCGTCTCAACATTCACACGGTTGCTAATTCTAAAAAATACGTGTCCGCCCATCGAAAAAATGCTCGTCCTCGAATAATCTTTTTTTTTTCTTCTTCTTCTTCTTAAGTACATACCCTACACGATTAAAACCTTAGAACCTTAACGTTTTTTTTTTTTCTTTAAATCTTAGATCGAACTCTACACTACTATGTACAACAACACGGTTTTTTTGAGGTCTTTTACTGTTTGTGCCTGCCTATTTTTTTTTTTTTCCTCCTATCTCGTTCATCTTTTTCTTTTTCTTCGATGTACACCCTTTCTTATCGAGGGAACATCGAAATTTTCTTCCTCCTCTTCTTCTTCTTCTTCTTCTCTTTCGTTTCGTTTTAATCGCTAAATGTGAAAAGGCTTCGGGCTACTTTCAAGGTACGCGAATTCTCGAGGTTACACGCTAATATTTACACGCTTACGAGTGCTAACAGTGTGCTCGCCGTCGAGTCACTCCCCTCGACGGTCGCCATTTTCATTTTTTTTTTCTTTTTTACAGATATTACACGCACGTGACGAACTATTTTTCATTTCGAAAATTGCATTTTTCCCTGCCCTGCCATTCTTGCTACGGAATTCAAGACTATCGGAGACGTTGGACGAATTTTTCGAATTATTTATTCCAGCGAATCAATCTATAAAACGTCTGTTCTCATTATTTTGAACACCTGAATACCTTATATAGCTAAGTAAGTAGTTCAGATTCAATTTATAGTATTGTTTATCTGTAAATATTTACTGCCAATACATAAATTTTTCCATTTACTTTTTTGCATTCGCTCATATTAATTACACTCGATTATCAATAAATTTTGCATCCATAAGTGAATGAAATAATTTTCAACGAACACAAAAAGACGTTCATCGTCTAATAAAATTGCACGTTTCCTTCAAATCACGAAGAATGTAATGTAATTTCTTTTAAAATTAGATTATACAATTAAGTCCCTAATAATGGGACACTTATAATGAAAGAAAAGATGCTTGCTTCATCTCGTAAATTCTAATAAAGGGAAATGGAAAAGTTTAAAGTTCTAACTATCTAAAAAAAATTCCTCCAACGTCTTAAAAATCTAGAACGAGACCGGAATTGAACAACGCGAACAAAGCGATGGGGTCGATGGCGATTTCTTTAATTTAACAATGGTATATTGGCAGTGCTGATGCGAAAACTGTAACTCCAGGGAAGAACTACGATCGGTAGAATCCTCTTTAGAATGAGATACGCTGTAAATGTGGCATGTGCGAATGATTTTTACCTTCTATTCTGCATTAGAACAAACGTGCGTCTGGAAAACTGGTTTCTCTTCTCTACAAAATGGGTTCGCCTCGTTCCATTCTTGCGTTTCGCTTTCTTTTTTTTTTTTTTTATCTTCGTCAATCTTCGAGTTTCTTCTTGGAATATTTCGATAATGGGACGAAATTCATTTCGAGATGAAAATCCTTTTTTCTTAAAAATAATTTTCAAGTGAAATCGAAACTTTCCTTAAATGTAATTCTTTAAGTATTCAAAAATTGAATATCGTTCCTTTAAAAAGTGTACCTTTAACTTATTCTTTTTTCCAAACGTGCAGAGTCACAAACGAATC
>NW_006263359.1:734517-736540 GCF_000469605.1 Apis dorsata | reverse complement strand
ACGTATGATGGAAAAAACAATCGTTACAAACATCTCGTTTCATCGATTGATGNNNAAAAAAAAAAAGAATTTCGAAAAACTTTGAAATTTCTCAAATACAATTATTCAAACAAACACTCGGAAATTGCTTCCCTTCTTCTATCTCACAAATGCGAATCGAAGACTTCGCTCCAGATCTTCTCGATCTGTTCTTTTTCCTTCGTTTTGCTTGCTCCTCGTCGTTAAATGCGCAAAGTCACCAAGAGATCACGTACAACCACGAAACAATTACGCAAATTTCCATTTGTGTTTTACTGTCTGTCATAAACGATCCGCAACATTTGCATCTATGTAACGATTTCTTCTTCCTCGACCCGTTTTAACGCATTATTCCAACGCAGAACGAAACGAGGCGATCCGCGTTTAAAATCGTTTTCTAGGACCCCCACGACTGCCCACTGCTTCTCTCTTTTTCCTTTCTCCATCCTTAAATTGCGCAAGGTACTCGTTCTAAAACTTCGAATATTCTTCACATTTGGATGGAAATATTGTGCTGGAATACATCGATGGAATCAAGCGACTATGAATCAAGTGCATTCGATCTGTACATTTTTATTAAGGTATCTATTTTTTTTTTTTTTTAAAGTTTTCATCTTAACGCACGAGTTTATTCCTCTAAAACGATTCTGTAACGAGGAAAAACGTGTTACCACCGTGCCTATATTTTAAAATGATTCTACGTGAAAATTCAAATATTACCTTTTATTTTATTTTTATAAATCTACATCTCGCAGTCGCAGGGTTCTCCAGAGATTTTTCTCTAAATTATTTGAATTATTTCGTTTTCGTAAATCGTGCCCTGTACTTGTCGATTACTCGCAATTTAATATTTCCAATGTGTACCTTTGTGTTCCCGACTATTCTAATCTCGTGTTTATATTTAAGTTGAATCGACTTATGTATGTATGAGAGTGTGTATGTGTGTTTATACGCGTGTTTATATCGTAAACGCAATATATTAAGGCCTCTTAGTTACTAACGACAGGTCGTCACGTTTTCATCCTCCGAGCTACGACGCTACGACGATACGAAGATGGCGATAGAATTACTTCCCGCTTCTCTTCCATCGAAAACTTCTTTTCTTCGTTAAAAAAAAGGAGAAAAAAAATTGTATTCCAACGTATGTACACGCGAAATTCGAAAAGTGCTTGGCTTTATGTATATAATACTCGTATCTGGGGGGAGGGGGCAAAAGACGATTTTTGCCCGAAATTTGTCTGCGAGAAAGGACGAAAAAAACCTGCGTCTCCTCTTGCCTCGTCGCTTGGCCACAGAAATCTGATGCATGTGCGTGTGGATCAATCGGAAGGATCGCGGAGAGACACGCCAGTCGATTGTTTAAGTAAGTATACGATTAATTTTAGTCAGTTCTACTGTGCTCGTTTACATATGTATTTCTATTTTTCTTTTTTTTTCTTTTAGGATTTTAGAGAAGAGCGCCCTCTGAAATATGGTATGTAATGGTATTTCAACAAGTGTAACGAGTTATGTTATGTGTGCAAATTATTGGGCATGATTTAAACCTTACAAGTTTCATCTTAAAATTATACTAAATTGTTTTTTCTTTTTCTTTTGTTTTAGGAGATGACTCCCTCTTCATAGTGATCTTGAGTAACCTGACCAAGTCTTTTAGAAGTTTGAGGAACTATAAAAGGTGTCTTAAGTACAGTCTAATCCCTATCTTAATTCGTCCTAAATTTCTCTACTACATGTGGCTCACTGTCATCGCGGGATTAGATAACAGACAGGATTCTTGGCAGTATTTGGTACAACATTCTCGAAATGGAATTATTGGTATTATCTGACTGGCTCTGTCTCTCCTGAGTAGAGACGAAAGGTGATTAAAAGCAAAGCTGAACTGAACTCAATGCGGTGATTGCTGTGAAGGAAACGTGAAAGAAACAGTGCGCATTAAAAACCTGTGAAAGAAACGTTGCAGAGGTAGTCAGTGCTTGGAAGGTAGAACTGAAAATATAAAAAAAAA
>NW_006263359.1:733873-734158 GCF_000469605.1 Apis dorsata | reverse complement strand
TTTCCTTGTTTTTTTTTTTTTTAAATCTTTTTTTTTTTCTTTTAAATCCGTAGCAACTTTATTGGTGCATCACGCGCCAGCCACTTTCCATAATGAAGGCATATTCGCTAGTGAGGAGTATACGTGGATTTTCTTTTTTGTCGCTTAATTAGTCATTATCTAATAACATAGGTACCTTACGACTTATGCATTTATCACCTAGCCTCCAGTTATTATTTCTTTTTTTTTTTTATATTCCACGGGTTCCCAATTTACACGAGAACCAATAAAACGCACACGTTTTTT
>NW_006263359.1:730831-733822 GCF_000469605.1 Apis dorsata | reverse complement strand
AAAAAAAAAAAAAAAAAAAAAAAAAAAAAAAAAAAAAAAAAAAAATGTTCGTTCTTACGTATATACGTGTGTACGTCTCTATGTGTGTACATATACGCGTGTGCAACAACACGAAGAGAGTGTGCTTGATATCCATAATTCTCTCTGTCGCGTGTTCTCAATTTTTTGAAATTTTTCTTTATATTCTTCTTCTTCTTTTTTTTCTTCTTCGTTTGCTACTTCATTGTCGCCTCGTTCTTCCTTTATCCCGAGGTTGTGTTATATCGTTAAATGCCCAACTGACCAGCTACAGTGAGCTACAATTATTTACAAATCTTGTTAAGTAAACATTTCTACAGTGTTATCTGTATTTTTTCTTTTTCTTTTTCTTTTTTCTTCTCTCTGTTTAATAGGAAACATTAATTTTCGCTCGATTTCGCACTCATTCCAATTTTTTTTTCTTTTTCACTCGTTTCTAACGCACGCATACACATTTTCCCACTCGTACATTCTCCCTTCGTTTCTCTCCCCGAGATCTTCCATCTCTCCTTTCGTCCCCCTAGGCTTTTATTAATTAATTAAATCGAGAATCGGACCGCGTTGCGAAACTTGGACGAAATCGTGGCGTTTCCTCTTATCTTTCAGAAAGAGTTATGGTAAATAAGTTCTCTTCTCTTTCTCTTCTTTTCTTTCGTTTTTCTCCCCCTCGTTTCTCTCGCACTTGCATCCCAATTTTATTGTTCGACGAGACCAACAGATTCATTGGAAATCAATCCGTGGATCGAATCTTCGACGAAATGTGCAAAAAGGCTGTTAAAAGGTTAAAACAAACAAGTCGAAGCGTAAAAGTTGGCCATAAAATTTTAGAGAATCTTTGACAATTGCTATTGCGAGAATCATAATTAAAAAAAAAAGAAAAAGATTACTTCTACTTTAAAAAGTTGAGATTTAGATTTACACAGTGAAAACGATTCGATATTGTTTGTCAATTAAAGAATTTAACCTGTTAACGGGCTATTCTTTGATCAAATTCTTCTATAATAATGAAAATAAAAATTGTTTTAGAATTATTCATTTTAATTGGATCGATTTTGATATTTAGAAATATATAAAAATGGAATAATTCAATCTTGATGGAAATTATATACGATATTTATTATAGAAGAAGTGAAGAAAGTGTTCGCGATAAAAACAATCCTAGTTCAAAAGATTCACGATATTTTTCATTTTTATTACACGGAATAGTTTTTCAGCAATATAATTAAAGATATGATATTTACAATATATACAAATATTGTAAATATACATAATATCATGTGACAATACACATTTTATTACCCATTAATTTTATTGAGGAAAAACTAACGATAATATAAATATTTTTCTCTTTTGGAAAAATAAGAAAATCGGAGAAAGGGTTGTTTTTGACGCGACGAAATAGCAAATTCAAGCGACTAATTAACTCGTTTCACTCTATTAAAAGATATATATAATCATCAGTCTCGACGAAGCATAAAATTATAGAACACAGCCGGAAAAGTGGAAACAGCCTTATCCGTCCAAGTATCCGTGGTACGAGGGCTCTGTTCAATTTTCATTGTTTCTAATTAAGGCGACAGCGTTTCGTGTTTCGTGCTGGATCGATATAATCGCAATAATTTCACTTTCGTTCGATCGACGAAAGGGCGGAATTCATTTACAGAGCGACGAAAATTATTTTACGCAGCTTATAGATCGCCTGTGATTAGACACGATGAAAATTTCGATTAATTATTATTATTATTATTATTATTATTATTATTATTATTTTATCCGACGCTGTTCGCGTTTGCTTCGGTGCTAGTTGATTCGATTCATGAGCTATTTTGCGTATTATATTTATGTATGTACACGGTGAACGCGATGACGTATTTACAAATGACGAGGAGAAACGCTTCACAGCTAGCCGAAAACGGGCATAAGACCGGCAATTTGTTTTTTAAATTGTATAAAAGAAAAAAAAAAAAAAAAAAAAACAATGGAGACAAAAAAGGGGTGGGCCCCCGGCGGAACGTTTTTTTTTTTTTTTTTTTTCTCTCTCTAACTGCTAATGGAACATTCAGCACACGCCTGACAAATCGCAATCGCGAATATTTGTAGAAACTATCGTTTATAATCTCGATCGAATAGAGCGAAGTATCTTCTCTGCGAAGATGACGATGATCGAGAACAAATTTGCATACATCTTGCTCTTGTTACTCGAATATGATAAGAACGATTAAATTGGAAAATAATCGTCCGTTTTATTAGTGTCGTCTCTCGGCAGAGAAAAGAAACTTCTTCTCTTCGTGTGTATCAAAGTCCATTCTTTTTTTTTTTTTTTTTTTTTTTTTTTTTCTTAAATTCTCTTCATCTAAAAATCGATCGCTATAATCTCTTCTTTCCATCGTTTGTTACGCCCTTTATTCGCCTCGATACAATCGCCAAGAATACTTAATTAAAAAAAAAAAAAAAAAAAAAAAAAAAAAACGATAATCGCTATTTTGGCTTTGATTTTTTTTTTTTTCCTTTTTTTTTTTTTTTTTTCTTTTCTTCATTTTGCTCGATCCACGCGGATCCAAGGGTTATTAAGAGTAGAAATGATCACGAGTCTGCGTAAAAAAGAGAACACATACGTTGCTTTGTCTCTGTCGCCCAACACGGAATAATGAAAACGAGTTTTTCCTTCGCTACTAACGCTAAATCGCTACCTAAAAAAGATCCCTAACGGTAATTCTCGTGGATATATCTACTGGCTATCTAAGTTCCTTAAATAAAAATCACACTCAGAAACGTAATTATAGATATACCGGTGTGCTCGTCGTCTGGCCTTCGAGTGCGTTTGAATTCAAGAAGTGACAAAGAATTATGGACTATTATTAATTATTATTAATATTATTATTATTACTATTAATATTATTATTATTAATATTATTATTATTAATATTAATATTATTATTATTATATCTGTAAACACATCTCGACGGTGATCGA
>NW_006263359.1:729360-730518 GCF_000469605.1 Apis dorsata | reverse complement strand
TTTTTTTTTTTTTTTTCAAAGGCGATCACGATCACAATCGATACGTGGACAATGGGTTTACACGCGAAGAAAAGAAACTGTGTAACTAAGCGGTTCAAACGCAATTCCGAAAATAGAATTGGCATTCTAATTCGAGAGGCCGTGGTTTCGAGCCTTGTTATTATTCAAGTCTAAAGAGAAAGAAAAATCAAAGCGAGATCTCGCACGGAAGCGCTTACAAAATTAAACTAAATCGTCTATTATTGTTATTATTATTATTATTATTATTATTTTTCTTTTATCTACACCAAAAAAAAAGAAAAAAAAAGACGATCCTCTCTCTGGACGATTCGAACACAATCCCCATCTTCTTTCGCTTCTTTTCCATCTTCATCTCGATGCGATAATCCTTAAAAAGTTCTCCTCAAGAAGTTCACGACACCCACGTGTGAATGTGTGTGTATGCGTGTGTGTGTATGTATGTGTATGTGTGTATGTATATATATGTGTGTGTTCGCCACAATTCGTCGGCAGTGCATTAATTATTATTATTATTATTAATATTATATTATTATTATTAATATTAATATTAATATTATTATTATTATTATCATTACTACTATTACTACTATTATTACTATTATTATTATTATTATTATATTATTATTAATATTATTATTGGAAATAAATCGCGTGATCCACTGTCGTGATCTAAGAATCAACACGATTCCTAGGTATCTTCTCGCATGGAGGGTGTGCTTTTGTTGCTTGAGAAACAGAGTGTCGTCATCCCCCTCCACCTTCCCCCTTTAAAGGGAGGGGAGCTATCTTTGACAGGATGATCGCCGATGATTTTCAGGGATGATGATCTGAAGGACGAGAATCCCCAATTATTGGAGAATTAATTGCCATTATTGGAAAACCTTATCTTTCAACTTTTCTTTTTTCCGTATCGTGTAGAGAAGCTTGTTCGTAGCTCGTTATCAAATAAACTAAACGTTCGCAGCGACGCGATACGGAAGCTGGGTATCCAGCTTCTGCGTGTCCATTGAACGCACGAACAGGAAACGGAAGTTGTGGCTCTTGCCACGTCGCGATCTTGTCTTCTTGTTTCGACAAGACTTTTCAATTTTTCGTTTCGCCTCTTGGAATCGCGAACGTGGATCTCAGCCAGGTAGA
>NW_006263359.1:721283-729190 GCF_000469605.1 Apis dorsata | reverse complement strand
TTTTTTTCTTTTTTCTTTTTTTTTTTTTTTTACAGATAAGTCGATTTTCCAAAATCGTTGGACTCCCGTGTGATCGATGAACCCCCATTGGTTGGAATCGAAACGATTTATCGTAACGTATCACTTCTTCAGACTTTTCTTCCTTTCATCCGAGCACGTCGAATCGAATTGATATCCTTAAAAATATTCTCTGGTCCTGCAACGCACATGGTGAAGAACCATCTGTGTTAAGAGTTCTTAAAAATATTATCCGCTCGAAACGAAGGACGATTCCTTCCTTTTTCTTTCCTTTTTGCACGGCGAAGGAAATGTAAATTCTTTTTCTTCAAAGATTTCCTCCTTCCAAGATTCATCCTCATTCTTCGGGATTCTTCGTATCACCGAGCTGTGTAAACCACGGCTGTCCCCTCTCTCTTTCCGTGTCCATTTTTCTTTTTTATGCATCTTTCTTTCTCTCCTCTTCCGACAAAATGGCGCGATCGAAGATACGCGCACATACGCTTAATCACAATTACGGAATACCGATTAATAATTCCATTCTCCTAAGGGCGGCGGCTTCGTGAGCGCGTGTTCGTTATGTACATTTGTTCCACAGGAACAAAGGGGGTCCTTGGATCGATCACACGTACACGGTTCTCTCCTCATCGATCACGATCAACTCTCGAGATCCGAGATACTTTCTTTCCCTTCCTTTCTCTCTCTCGATCCCTCTCCGTCTTTTTCTCGTTGTTCCGCTTCAGCAGGTACAAGGTAAACCGGAGTACTCTCGCGAGGTACTCTCGAAACGCTTCTTTTTCGCCTCCAGTTTCCAGATTCGCCGAGATGAGGGAACCAAGTATATATATTATAAATATACCGATCGATACCGTTCTTCTTCTCTCTTCCGTGCTCGATCGATCGTTACGAACACGCGCGCCGCAACGCTTACCCGTCTCTCTTCTTTTTTCTTTTTTCTTTCCTCTCCTCCGTTTTTTGCATTCTGTGTGTACATTAGCGTAGTACATTAACGATGAGAAGCGTAATGTAAAAAATCTATAAAAAAAAAAAAAAAAAAAAAAAAAAAAAAAAAAAAAAAAAAGAAAAAAAGAAAAAATAAAAGGAGGCTGGCCCGTCTGTTCGACCCTCTTTTACAAACTACGTCCTCCTCTTTTTTCTTTTTTTTTTTTTTCCTCCTCTCTCTTCTCGCTTCCCTTCTTCCTTCCCTCCACAAAAATTCCATTCAACAAATCCCTGGAAACTGATCGCCTTTCTTTTTCTTTTCCCTTCATCCTCGTCCCTTTAAATTTGCTCCTCTCTTCGTATCGTGTGGTCTTACTCTTGTGTGTCTCTACTCTTTCTTAACCTTCATGTATATAATATATATTTATAGATATCTATATACATACACGTGTCTATGTATATACATATCATAGCTAGTCGAAAATTGAGGCTCAATATGCTCGGCAGTCTATTGTCTCTCTTGGCTCTTCTTCTTCTTCTTCTTCCTCTTCCTCTTCCTCTTTCTAGTTTTATATCCGATCTCTTTCTCCGATCTCGCTTCTTCCATATCTTCGCTTCCTCCACAGCCTGTATACTCTCTTTTCATTCCTCCAACGTCTTTTCACTTTGTGTCCATGTATATTTTATCTTCCCTGTACAACTTCTTCTTACTTCTCTTCCTTCTTCTTCTCTTTCTTTTTCTTCAGGCTGTCGAAAAAATTCTCTTCTTCTTCTTTTTCTTCTTCTTCTTCTTCTTCGTTCAACGTCTCTCTTCGCGTGAAGAGAACAAACTCGTCCGCACGTTCATCATCCATTCGCGATTTCGGAGAAGAATTTTATTCCCACTGGTGAGGAGAGGGTGGCAGTTCCGAAGGATGAGCCACTGTGGAGCTGCAAGTCGTACGAACAGATCATTAGTACTTGCTATTTTAAGAGAAAACGAGTCTTTTTTTTTTAATAACTTTTTTTTGATTTTTCTCTTTTCATCGTTCGCTCTTTTTTTTTTTTTTTTTAAATAATTCGGGGGTGTATATTGTCTCGAGTGAGAACTCGAGCGGGAGAAACAGAGGTGTAACTACTTTTCAAATCCCCGCTTCCGGGCTTTCAAAAAAAAAAAAAAAAAAAAAGAAAAAGAAAAAGAAAAAAAAAGAAAAAAACACAAGGACTGGGGACTTGGTAAAATCTTGGAAATTTTTCTACGTATATACGTTTATACGTAGCTCTCTCTCTCTTTCTGTCTGTTCTTCTTCCTCTTCGTATTTTTAGCAGCTTTACTAAGCCCCACAGTCTTCGAGAGTATCTTCGAGCCAAGATCAACGAGACGACTCGAGGGATTCTTTTTTTCTTTTCTGCAATTTTTCAACAAGACAAGTATTATGAAATTACAAGATTATACAGTTATTTATTATTATTTATTATTTCTCCTTTTTTTTTTTTTTTTGGAATTTTCATTTAGAAGAGAGACGATCAATGCGATATATCGACAATTGGCTCGACGATACCCTTTGCGCGGAGATTTGAACACTAAGAAACTGTACACGACGAAAGTGCAAAGTGCTCCTCGCTATCGTAAAGGTATTTATTTTACGTGGGCAATCGTCGAAAGCATACGTTCATACGGCACTTCGAGTTTCGTCGAATCTAAACAATCGGGCTAAGGGATGATATGGTATGGTGATTCCAAAAAAAGGGGGATGGGGCAGCATATCGTCAACGAGTGGCAGCAGTGCGTCTCGAAAGTGTCGAAATACAAACGGTGAGAGGATGTACTGAACTCAATTCAAATCGAATTAAGGAAAGATCGTGTGATCAAAAGTGTAAAATAAAATAAAAATAAATGGAAGAAAGAAGGAAAATAAGTCCAAAAAAAGAAAAGAAAAAAAAGTAGAAACGAAGTATTAGATCTTAGAACTTGATTAGGTGCCTTTCTTACGTATTAAAAATATATTTATAACTCTGGTTTAAATCTGATAAAATAATTTGTTTCAAATATGCATGAATAAAAATTTTTTAGAGACAATCTGAAGAGGAAATCTTTAGAACATTTTTAACTGCAAAAAAAAAAAAAAAAGAAAATCAACGAATAAAATTCGTCATCTTTCTTTCTCAAAGGATTACACATTTAAAATAAATATTAATTACAAAGGCACCGAGTTCTTGGATCTAATAATTTATCCCGACCCCATAAGAGAATAAAAACAGAACTTTATCCAAAAATCGATTTTGAAAGGAAAGAACAAGGCCATGGTTTTTACTATGGAAAAAAAAAAAACGAAACTACGAGGGGTTGATAGGCTATAATTACTCGCTCTCTCTACCGTGTGTCTCGATATCAAACTGCATATTTACTTCTACTAGATTGTAATAATGCGTCTCGATTAATATCGAGATTCTTTCTTTTTTTTTTTTTTTTCTTAATTTACATACTGTTAACAAACGACGAATGAACAGAAGCGCTTCTAAGCAACTATTTGCCTCTAAGCTACCAGATCACGTCGTTTTTTTCAGACTTTTCTCGACCGAGGAAACGCTCTGCGTTCTCGTGACGATCGGATTCGAAGAGTCGCGTGGATCGTTGGATCGATCTCTCGTGCTCGATCGCGTTCCAGATCGTTTCAAACGCGAGACATGAATCAACGGAAGTATCCACAATGTGCGTAAGTATTTACGAACTTTTCGCCGGATCGTTATCGATCTTTGAATCACAGCGGCTTCGTGTAAAAAAGAAACGATCGTGGAATAACTTTTAACTTGGGATTATTTCGAAAGTTGAACTCTCTCTCCAATTTAAATCTTCAATTTAAATTGAAAATTGGAGAGAATTAAAGTCTTCTCGTTAAAAAACAATCCTCTTAAAAGAATTCCTGTTTCAAATAACTGTGTATATATATATATATCGTGGCAAATTATATTTCAAATTGTATTACGATACGCAATAACTTGAGAACGTAAAAGCGTTGAGAAAACAAAAGAAAAAGTATCAACACAGGCGAAATTGTATCGGTGATACGCGATAACTTGAGACGTAAAAGCGAAGAACGAAAACAAAAGAAAAAGTATCAACACGCAGGTGTTCTTCAAACGGTCGGCCATCGCTGCTTGCGCAGTTTGACTCGGGTGATCGAACGTGAATCATCAAATCCTGCTACGTTTCAGTGAATTTCGTGTTAAGTGTGGTTTAAGTGTGGAAAATTCAATCCTTTTTAAATAATCCCAAGAAGATCGTTATCTTCGCGTGCGTAGAGTTTCGAGATTATAAAGATTGGTTCGATTGACAAGGATTCGGCGATTCGAAATACTCGTTTCTCGCACACGTGTATAATTCGCGAAGACTCGACTCTTCAAATTCTACGTTGCCGGGAAGACAACGGAATGAAAGGGAGGTGCGACCGACTAAGTCTGGAGCTGAACAAAAGAACAAAAAAAAAAACGTTTCATCTGATTTCCATGCAGCTGTCAGCATGTGTGACAGCCGGCCATTAATCACGACTTTATATAAATATTTTCTTCTTTTATTTCTATTTTTTTTTTAAATGCTTTTCGTAGTTTGATCAAGAGATATATATATATATATATTTTTTAGTTATTATCATTTCTCTTTTTAGCTCTCTTTCCCTATTTGTCTCGTCTGTTTCTTGCAACGTCTCCCCTTCACGTCTCCGCCACCATATTTTTTTTAGCCACCGTTCAAACCGTCCTACAACTCGATAACTCGCGAGTTCTCCTCCGCCTCTAATCTCTGCCTCTGTTTCGGCTTTGCTTTGCCAAGCTCGAGGAAAGAAAAATTGGAAAACTAAAATCATTAGAGTTCTCGAAAATATCCGTCGCAAGTTTCGAGGATCCCGATTCGCGTCTCACGCTTTATTCGATCACGTTCTCTGAAAATTACTCGCTTCATATTCGAGAATATTCGAGAATATTTTATTAGAATAGTTGAAATAGTTTCGACCGATGGTTGAATAAAGTAGGCGTTTGAATTAATTGGCTTCTGAAACCCTTCGTTCTCGAGAAATTCAACGTTTTCCCAATATTATTATCTCTGGAAGAATCTTCAAAGAATAAAGAAATATATATTTCTCTCGATTTTATCCCCCTCCCTCTCCCACTAATCCCTTTCTCCTTCGTTCTTCGACCTTCCTAGACCGCGTCGAAATTATTTCTGGAGTTTAAAAAAAAAAAGGAAAAAAGATTAAAAGTGACCCCGGTCGCTTCTTTTCTCCGCCTTCCTCCTCGTCCAAAGCGGATAAAAGCGACGCCGCGCTGTGTCGTTAGCCCCGCTCGCTTTTGCACGCCCGATTCTCGCGAAATTCCGTTTCTCGCTGTTTCGTGATGACACGAGAGGTTTCTTCGTTTTTTTTTTTTTTTTTCTAAAAGAGAAATCTTCGATATTCCATTAAACCAATCGGGGACTTTAGTTTACGATACACGAATCGAAAATAATTTTTATCCATGCCAAATGGAATTCTTCGAAGATATTATTATAAGATACGAATCAACGTGAAAACAAAGCGAGAATATTTTTTCCTATCATAAGAGGGGGCGGGATCGAAGGCAAGAATTCAACAGTTATTCGATCGCGAATAAAAGTCGAACAAGAAGAGAGAAGAAACTAGTTTCCTTTGTTAGTCAATCGCGCGTCACCTCTTGGCAAAGCAAATCCGGCGGTGGAGAAAATTTCCAAACCGAAAAACCCATGTCGCGTCCCGGATTTGGCGAAATGACAGTAATAACTTCGCGGGTCATTGGTCCTTGAAAAATCACGCGCACATTCTGCGTGGTTACCGTCGATAGATCGGCGAAAAAATTCTCTTTTCAGCCTCCGTCTACCATTGTACCGTACAATCTTTGCAAAAGAGAATGGATAAAAAAAGAAAGAAAAAAAAAAAGAAGAAGAATTACAAAAACAGCGTACAAAAGTCAAAAATGGAAAAAAAAGGAATATATGTAAAAAATAAAAATATTTTCTTTGGGAACATTGCGGATAAAGTTTCATCTTTCCTTTTTTTCTATTTTATCTTCGATGCTCGTAATACGCTTTAAATACGATAAAAAAAAAATATATATATATATATGTAAAAAATTAATAGTTGTGTTAATTCGAAGATTACGGTCATTGTGCCAACAGCCAGATCACGCCAGGACTTCCAGTCGAAAATCACTTATTGAATATAGAATTATCGATTCGAAGGATATATTCAGGGATGGGAATCGTTTAAGGATTAAACTCTCAGAATGGTAATATTAGATGGAAAATATTCGTTTGATATAATGGATTAATTTTCAGATGGATCAGAAAGGTATATCCATCATCATCAAGTGGAAAAATGAAGCGTTTGGATTTCCATGGAAATCGTAATTTTTTTTTTTTTTCGGGAAACGGGCATTTTTAAGCATTTATTTGGATTTTCTCTAGGAAATCATTCTCTCAGGAGAATGGAGATCAGTTTCAAGAGGATCCTATCCAGGTGCTTCTACGAAAGAGAGTATCGTTTTTTCCCCCCCTTCGTCCGATTCTCGATAAGAATCGCGATCCGTCCAATCGTTTTTTTTTTTTTTTTTTTTTAAATCATATTTCTTTTCTCCTCTCTCAGGCCCGTTTCTCTCAACTGAATGCTGCATGGTTGATCAGGCCTTTCTTACACTCCTCGTGTCCAACAAAGCGCTCTTTTCAGCCGTTCTCTCTCAGCGTTATTTACAAGTACCACTTTCACAGCGACTCACGATACGAAATGTAAGAAAAAAAAAAAAAATAAAAAATAACACACCAGCGACCAGTCCATATCT
Source organism: Apis dorsata (assembly GCF_000469605.1). NCBI lineage: Eukaryota > Metazoa > Arthropoda > Insecta > Hymenoptera > Apidae > Apis > Apis dorsata. The sequence goes on along the minus strand of NW_006263359.1, from coordinate 722,428 downwards.
CGATGATATACAAAAAAAAAAAAAAAAAAAAAAATCGAGACAAATTTTTCAAACGATCAACCCTAAATTCTTGCTTAGTCAGTTGTGTATCAAACGTGAGGTAAGATGCGATTATTCCACGTAACTTGTTCCTTCGAGCTCCTCGAAGATCCCCCAACTTGGGAAACGGACTTTGCACACGCGTTATCTTTAATCTGATCTTTAATCCAGGATTTTATATCCACTTTTTTTTTTCCACGAGTGTCGTTCGTTAATTCGTTAAAGGTCTCTTTAATCGGTCGAGCTGCTGTTAATTAGCAAAACTCGATGAAAAGCGACGAGTGAATCCCAATTAGAGAGACTATTCGCGCCTTTCATTCAAAGTAGTAGATTTGCAAATATTTTATCTTGTCGATAAAAAGTTTTTCACGTATCGTATTTGGAATTTCTATTTTTTTCCTCTTTTCCTTATTAAAAGTTATCGGTAAAAAGAAAATGTTATTTGCAAAACAACGATCAAGATATTCTCATTCGCGTTATCCAACATCGATACGCGTGAAAAAAAAACTTTGATAAATTTGAATAGAGAAGAAAATAGGAATTCCAGTTTCATCGCATCCTGTTCCATTTAGGCGATTGAGAAAACGCGCGAGGGAACTCGAAGAATCCCCATATTTCTTTTCAAGGAAAGAGGGCATCCTTTTCTTTTTCCCTTTTCTCTCTCTTTCTCTCTCTCCCTCCAGAATTTCTCCCGACGTGTAATTTTTCTCCCGTTAATTCAATTTTCTCTCGTCGTAACGTCGTGTAACATCACGCGACGAGGATTAAACGCGTTTGAAATTGGGGACGAATCGATCGATAAAATTGGCAGACCTTCGAGGAGCAGGCCAATAGAGAGAGAGCAAACTCAATTATAGGAGATTTACGATTCCAAGTAGCCGGGAAGGCTTCTCGAATCGTGTCAGGCTTGGATCGGAAGTCGGTCGAGCGAGCTGGTCGGTGGCGTGTGCATCCGGCAACGTGTGTTTCACGAGGACCCATCATACACACATATATATATATATATATATATCAAGCTGTTTGACTCTATACTCATTCACAGTATATATATATATATATGTATATATGTATGTATTTATATATACACAGTATCAATCATACAAAAG
>NW_006263359.1:718773-721125 GCF_000469605.1 Apis dorsata | reverse complement strand
AGAAAAGAAAGAGAAGAAAAAACAGAAAAAAAAAAAAAATACGTAAGAAGCAAGACGAGATTTTAAAATTAAAACGGTACCACAGTAAGAAATGTATTTATCATACTTTGTTACTAATAAATATTGTTCGATCAAACAGGGGTGAAACGAGGGGTGAAAGGGAGGAAGAGAGAAAGTAAAGATGCGAGGAGGAGGAAGAAGAAGAGAAAAAAAAAATACAATGGAAAAATATATGATACAAATCGAAACGAGATACACGGATAAAAATTTGATCGAGAACAAGTAAAGAAAGAAAGGGGGGGGGAAAAAAATGCAAAAAAGATATGCTTGGTAAAATGGTTTGTTCAAGTACCTCAGCGAGCGAGGTCACGCCGGCTAGAGCTGACTCTCTGTTCGTTCGGTTCGTTCAGGAGGAGACGTAACACGATTGGTAGTAGTAGTGGTAGTAGTAGTGGTAGTAGCGGTAGTAGTAGTAGTGGTAGACGATAGCGGTAGTAGTCGATAGTAGCTGACAGTGGTAGATAGCTGATTCGGTACTGGTAGTGGTAGTAACGTGTACGTATACGCGGCGTAGGGCGCTGGGTCGGCGATCGGCTTGCTCTAACTTGACGGCAGTAAGCAACACGAGAAATAATGTTACACATCATTTCAAGATCACATATGAAAAGAAAGAATGAATTTTTTTTTTTTCTCTACTATTTTTTCTCTTTATTATTATTATTGTTATTATTATTATTATCATTATCATTTTTTCTTTATTAGCTTTCTTAAGGGATTTAAGGGAGATTAATTTAGAAATTCTAAGCGCTTTTCTCTTCGAACAACAAGCTTTCATTTCTTTCTGACCCTTTTACTTTTGACCTTAATGATCCATTTTTTCTTTTTTTTTTTTTTTTATGTCTCAAGATCTCAATTTTAATTCTCTCTCTCTCTCTCTTTCTCGCACACATACACACACACACACACACGCTCTCACTCTTTCTCTTTTCTCCATGTCTTTTATGTACCAAGAGTTTGCACACAGCGTCTGTCACAATAACAGTAAGAGGTTTTTCTTCTTTCTTATTTTTCAATTTTGTTTTTTCTTTTCTTTTTTCTAGGAATCAGGGGACAAAAGGCGCTCGATTCAACGATATTTTTTGCAATATAAAACGTATATGCGTACGAACGAATATTATAAATCTTGGTAATGTTATACAAAGCAAGGAATCGCATTTCTTTGATTTGTATTATCATAATTCTTGATACTGTTAATAATCACGTTATAAATTCACGAGTGAAAAAATACGATATATATTGCGTCACAACAACAACAACAACAATGGAAAGGTTAAATTCTTAATCGTTTCTCCGCACCCCGCGGAGAAGAATCGACCACGAAGTTTTTCGAGGGCCAGAACGCAGAGAGCAAAAGGACATCGGCGAGGAGGGTGGTTCTTGGACAAAAGATCGTTCTCTCCTTGTTCCTTTCGATCGTTCATTTCGCTTCCACAAACGCACACACACACTCTCTCTCTCTCTTTCTCTCTCCCCATCAGCTTTCTCTTTTCTCCCTCATTCTCCACCTCGTTTTTAATTTCCGTTCTACGTTACGCCCTTATGCCCGTTTCTCTGCCTTTTCTCCCCTCTCTTTTGTCCATCTCTTCTCTTTTCTCCCCCTCCTTCTTTTTTCCATTCTCAATCCAATTCCTCTCCTCTTACCAGATCGACTTGGAAAAAGGAAAATACACTGTGTGCCCCTCTTCTCTCTCTCTCTCTCTTTCTTTCTCTCTGTATATACACGCGCCTCCCACCCTCTCCCTCCCCTTATTTATCTAATATCCCTTCCGCACGAGATTCGAAATGTGGTCTTTTTTTTTTTTTTCACAGGAGAAAAGGATCAGGAAGGTTGCGGTCATCGCGAACGGCAAAGGGAAAATTGAACGAGAGGAGGAGGCTCTTCGATTCTCGAGGAACCCTGTATTATTACCCCCCCCCCTCCCCCCATACGTATTTTCCCTAAAACCGATGAAGAACCCCTTTCCTTCCCTTCCTTCTTTTTTCGTTTTTATCCTAATAACGTATCTCTCTCATTTCTTGCGCCTGCTTGCGAAATCCCAATATATCGATCGTTTTCTTTCTTTTTTTTTTTTTTTTTTTTTTTAAATCAATCAATCTACGAATGATCCGCCACCTAAGGGCTTACCTTGCGAAGCTCTTGAACGCCGCGGACTGCGGATTTATGCAGAGCGGCACGCGCGACGTGTTCAGCTGTTCCGCTATAAATTTGTGCATTTCCTCTGAAACAGACAACGTCGTAACGTTGGGTGAATATCGGCGTACTGTCTGGGTTCCCTAGTGTTGGTGGTGGTG
>NW_006263359.1:715154-718596 GCF_000469605.1 Apis dorsata | reverse complement strand
GGGGGACGACGAGTCGTTCCTGCGAACCTCTTGAGGGAGAAGGGCAGTCGAGGGGGAAGAGGGTTGGATCGATTGTTTACGCTTCGTTGTTGTCATTCGCAGATTAGCCTCGTCTTGCGTGGGGTGTATTAAGAAAGGGGTTGGGGGATGATAGAAAGAAAACGAGGAATTTAGTTTTAGGGTGTACATTTCGTGGTTCCTATGGTCTAGATTTTTAATTAAGCGATAATAATACGAAATTTTATAGCGTAGTTAGCGTAGATTTCTTCGAAGAAGAAGAATTTCTTGCCAGTCGTATTCTAAACGATAGAATTTTTGGGAGGGGGTGAAATTTGAAATTATATTCGTGGTGAAATTCTGTATATCGAAGTAAGTTTTCTTCTAAACTTGAAGAAAGGACGCATGCGCGACGGGTGAAATCGGTAAATTATTACATAAACTCGATTTCTATCATTATTTTACGAATGAAAAGTAATAAGCAATAAAAGATGGTGGGACATCTCTACAACATCTCTCCTCTTCCATTATATAAAACTATTACACAATAATCTTGCCATTCACGAGCAGACATTCAATTTTCTTTTTTAATTTTAAATTTTTCAAATTGTTACGCTCTTTATCCGACCATCACGAAAATGGAACCACTTCTTTCGCCTCGGACGCGGTAATAAAAAATTTACGAACTTCCGAGAAAGCTTTCTGGCATCTCCGCAACCCATCCAGCCACCTCTTTGTTCTCCTCGCCGCGCGTTTCGCCTTACGACACCTTTCCTGGACACGTGCAATCGTCCGCGACTATTCTACAGCCGGGACAAGTCCGGCAAACGCGAGATTACACCAGTCCCCACGCGAAATCAAACTCGTGCTAATCAATCGTAATAACCAATTGTGTCTGTCCCCTTCTTTCTTAACGTTTTCAGATAGATCTATCTCTTCGTCTAATTATACATAACGATTTTCAATCGAGCGAGATTCAAGATATTCAACCGTAGAATATCTTTATATTCTATCTCTTAATAATTTTTTTTAAATAATATTTCTTTTATGGTAAAATTGCGAGATCGGTTTCTCTGAAAAAATATACATCCGTAGATAAGCAACTCGAATTTCGAATGGAAACAGATTCGTTTCGGACCAAGATTTCGATTCGACAAACGATCCCCCCTTTTCGCTAACGAATATATAGCGTGAAACGAGACATTGGAAACGCGATTCTATCGACGAGAGAAAATCGGCCGCGATAAATGCGATGGAGGCCGCCCCTCCTCCCCTCCTCCAATGATAAACGATGACTTATCGGGTACTGTTAACGCGGGGACACACGCAACACCGTTGTTCCCGCGTACGACGGTTCCAAGCCACGTGTCCAAGACGTTTTCTATTAATAATCCGCGCGTGAGTCACACAGATGCATGATGCATTTTTTCTCCCGTGGATTAATGCGGTGTCGCGTCACCCCTCCCCCCGATTACTCCGCGACCGTGCTAGGAGAGCAAAGTAGCAAAGTCCGTTTTTAAAATTGCCGGAGTCTTGGTATTTCCCCCGCCATCTTTTATTGGAACAACTTTTATTGGGGGAGATTAGATTCCTGATAATGGAGGATTAGGTTATAAGTAACTTTGTGCTTATAGCTCGTTTCTTTGTGCCAATAATTTAAAAGAATTTGAAGAAATTGTTTTAACGAATAATACGAGCATCCTCTACTCTTCTTTGTATTTCTTGAAGATATTTTCAAATTTCTAGCTCGTTTTTTATTAGCAAATTATTTAAAACGCGACAAAAAAGAACAGAGTCTAATCCTCTTCGAAATATTTTGATTTTAATATTCAATTGTAATATCTTTTGAATATTACATTTTTCCTATTGACAAAAAGAAAAAATGTATCTTATTCCTCGGGATACAGAGCTCTTCCCTCGTCCCATTTTATTTAGTATTCGTCGAACGTCGGCTCGTTATTGGCGCCACGAATATGGTTCGAGTCACGTCAGGCGTTGGCGTTAAGAACGCCTCTGAAAATCGTGGAAAATTCACGAGGCACGATTTATTAGCGCCGCTCGATCGATCCGCCGTTATTGAATCTGCGGCAGAAAATTTCTCGATGCCGGGGTAGTAGTTGGTTTAGGTAGAGGAGATGGTGAAATAAATTTGTTTTCCCCCTTTTGTTTCGTCGAAGTTGAGATTTTCTCTGCGATGATTTAATTTTTCTTCTTCTTCTTTCGATTCGAAGGAGGCAAGGGGGGGAACATGTTTGGGAGCTGTTTTTTGTTTTTGGTAAACATCTTGGTTGGATTTTCGTTGTAAACATCGTGGACGACGAAGAAGAAGAAGAAGAACAAGTTCGAATTTTTGACAAAGTGTTACGATCACGTTTTCATTTATCTTCTTCGTCGAAACGAGGGGAAATTCCAGGATTTACCGATTCTTTAGGCGAGGAATGCAATCTCTCTCTCTCCATTCGATGGAATAAAGTGTGGAGAATCTAGGTCGCTGTGTCTTTTTGAATTTTTCGAAAATTAAAAAAAAATTGCAAACTGATACCAATAACAATCGATCGAACAAAGTGACGAGGTAGCAAAAATTACCGGACAAAAAGAAAAATTCAAAAAGGTTACTTATTATTAAAAAAAGACTTTCTAAAAGAATACCTCGTTCGAGGAGCTCCTCTTACCTTTCACCTGCTGCACAGTGGTGAGCTTCCGTTCCCAAAGATCGTCGAACGGATGCGACGTGGCCGGCTCGAAATCACCCGTGTACTGTCTCAAACCGCCGCTGGTCGTGTAACAACACGTGCACATGCACGAGTGATATCTCAGTCTCCCTTCGTCCAGATAGGGATGCGCCAGTGCATCCACCACCGTGATCCTCTTGTCCTGCGGGAAGTTCGTGAACACGGTCAAAACACGATCGATATAAAAAAAAAAAAAAACTGTGCTTCTTCTAGACTTTGGTTATCTGTACGAGGGTGGTTAATTTATTATACGTTGATTTGTTAGGAGGTGGGGGAAAAAACTGAATTTGGATATTTTTTTAGGGATGAATTTATTGGTTATAAAGTCGTCTAATTTTTTATTTTTATTTTTCGATTTCATTTTTCAATGTTCTACGGTTACACGTATTATTTTTTTTTGATAAATTATTGTTAAAAAGGAAGGGGAAGTTTTTAATAAACTTTTACTTCCATGTTCACTTAAATATTCTCTTTCCCTCGAGTTCGGGAACAACACGAACTCGAAGATAAATTCAAAGTTTCCACCACATTTTTCGTGTCGCCTTCGAGTTTTAATCCCTCCGTCTTCCCTCCCCCCTTCTCGTCGCCTCCTCCGACTTCCTCCTGGTCTTTTCCATTCCAGAAACTTCAGATGATTCTAATTAAGCCTCCGCGAATCCTCTCTTGTTTTCCCGCTATAATGCAGGAAGCCAGGAAACGTATCAAAACACCCC
>NW_006263359.1:707909-714935 GCF_000469605.1 Apis dorsata | reverse complement strand
TATATATATATATATATATATACATACACACACATACATTCCAATTATAATATTTCCAATGACAACGATGAAACAAAGTCTCGTGAGAAAAGTCTCGCGTTCATCTCGATTATTAACCGCCATTATTCCCAGTTACTTGTTCTAAAAAACGGATCGACCATTATTTCAACGTGTCGTTTCACTCAGACTTAACATCGATCCGAGTGTGGCCTACGAGCGATCTAACTAACAGCACCACGGAGGATTCAAGTGGAGAAGTAGGTTGCTGCTGCGTTTAATACGCAAAGAAGATCGTCGGTTGTTCGAACGAAGCCAATAACGGGCTCAGACTCTCTTAATTTTAATGGAATTATTGAAATTCTCTGACGTGCCTTTGTTATTTTTACCTCGCGGTAAAAATATCGACGTTCGCGACACGTATGGGCTCCCTCCTCTCCTTTTCAACTCTCTCCTCGATTTATTATTTTTTTTTCTTTCTTTCTTTCTTTCTTTTTTTTTTTTTAAGTATGGGGAGGACAGAAGACAGTAAAGATTTTATTGCAACCTCGGTTATATATATTCGAGCACATTGGCTCGAGAATTTTACGATGTCGTGGTGGTCATCGTTCCAAGTATTTTTTTTTTGTTATTAACACGTGAATATTCTTTTCGACGTTTTTATTCCACGTTCTTTTTTCTCTCTCTCTTTTTCTCTCTCCTCTCTGTCTTCGCTAGCTTGGCTCGGTTTGCGATTCACGAAGCGTGGTGCGTGATGCAGTTTCGAGTTCGCGGAGGAAGTGGAGGAATAGAGGATGAGGACGTCGATAAGGGTGGTTAAGAAGCGATAACGTCACCGCCGGAAACTTGCTTGTTAACCCGCCGTGTAAACGGAAGTTGGCCAGCTCGATGATTAATTTAAGTAAAGAAGCTGACCAACTTTCGGAATTTCACAGTTGAAGATTCGTTTCAAACCGGTATAAATTGGCGATTTTCAGAGAGAAAGAGAGAGAGAGAGAGAAGAAGCGAGAAGAAAGTCTCGTTTCGTCTCTCGAGTATTTTAGAAAGTTGGATTTCGATCTTCGACTCGTGTTCAATTCTTCTAATTGAAATCAAATTTCAATTTTTCAATGGAATCTTCTCGGTTTTTATCCTCGTGAATTATAATTTGCTCACGTATATCATCATTATCAAAATTAATTTTTCGTTTCTATTTTTTTAAAGATATATCTATATCGAAACGAAGATATCATACACAAAGTTGTAAAAATTATTGATCTTTCGAGACTAATTTTTTTTTTTTAAGAGTAAGAAATCTTTTGATCTTATCTAATATTATTTCCTTCCTATATCTTCATCGTTTTCAAGCGATATCAAGCAATAATATTTACAAACAGCCTAACGTATTCTTCGTTTTTTCTGTTCGATCTAAAAATAAAATCTCATCAATCCCCAAACATTTCACATTTTCACGAAAATACATCTATATAATTTTACCTTTATATAATTATATCTTTTATATAATTTTATATTTTATCAAAATACGTTTATATAATTTTAATCTTATTCTCTACGATCTAAAAAAAAAAGAAAAAGAAAAAAAAAAATAGACGCTTGAAGTTTTCCTCCAAGTTCTTCTTTCCAAGAAAGAAGAAAGAAGAAAGAAGAGTAAAATATGCCTAGATGGGCGGGAAAAAAGAAAAGGGAGAAGAAAACTTACAGGATCGAAGACTAGCATCTGGCAGAGCAAATGGACGGCCTCGTGCGTCGCCTGGCTGCTAAGGGTGTAGAGAGCCGTCAACGAGGGTGGCTTCGGCGCGCGCCTCAGCATGTGGGATCTCGCACCCTCGCACGCGAACCTCATGTCCTCGAGGGTTGGCGTGCCCAGCAATTCTGTGATCAGTTCCAGCTGCAAAGCGAATGAAAACGTGCTCCATTTTAAAATATCCGCTCTCCCCTTTGCGACCGTGCGACAACTCGATGATGCACCAGAGAGAGAGGGGGAAATGAATCGTTTCGAAAAAGAGGAGATCCTTCCTTGCAACTTATGCCGATGCCTGCGAATCCTCGATGACTCTCCTCCTCAAACGTTTCTCTCACGAAATTTATCAATGGACATTTTACCATCATCCAACGCGAATAAGAATACAATACGAATTTTCGATCGAGGTAAAATTTAATTTACTTTATTATAAATATAGGATATATCGTGTGTATGTACTTGTTAAATTATCGTCCTCGCGGTATTTTTTTTTTTTCTGAAAAATATCCTTGAGAAAAATTGGTGTTAACGGTGGAAAGATGACTGACCTGTTGCACAGGGCTCTGCGCCTGGAAAAGGATCCTCCTGCGAAGGAGTTCCCCGAAAATGCAACCGACGCTCCAAACGTCCACAGCGGCCGTGTAGTGCCGCGCCCCCATCAGGATCTCCGGCGCGCGATAATACTGCGTCACCACTTCCTGGGTCATGTGCTTGTTCTGATCCGGTTCTTCCACTCGGGCCAAACCGAAGTCGCAGATCTGTTCGCCAAGAATAACGTGGTAATTCTTCTTCGTTGTTATTAAGCAGGGGGAGAGAGAGAGAGAAAGAGAGAGAAACCTCCCTCTTTTACTTCTTCCTCTTATTTCGAATCTCGTCGTTAACGAGAGAAAGGGGGTTGAATCGGGATTGCTTACCTTCAGCACGCAATTGCTGTTCACGAGTAAGTTCCCTGGCTTAATGTCCCTGTGCAAGATTCTGGCCGAGTGAAGGTACTTGAGGCCTGAAACAGAAGTGGATTCTAATTAAAAATTGTATACGATAAAGGAATTGTTCGATTCTTAGCTTTCTCCAAGATTCCAAGATTTTTTCCCTGAGTTTCGAAAAGTAAAATCTTGAATTCTTAGATTCAAAGATTCTCGAACTTCGCTCGAATTCCCGGATTTACCAAGGAAATCTTTCGAATTCCTAAATTTCTAACGTGTCCAAATTTCTAGATTGGTAAATACTTAAATGCTTGCCCGCGGAAGTTGGCCCAACAACTCGAATTCCCCGAAATCCCGAAACTTTGCAAATTAAATTTCCAATTTCCTCCCGAAAACTCTAAAATTCCCCCCTCTTTCTCCCCCCGATATATTTCAAATCCTCTCGAAATACCTTCGAAAGGATTGGCCTGGTAAAACCGGACCACGTTCCAAGACGATCAAAACTTTCCAGCTACGAGCTGGATTATTATAGTTCCCCTCTAAAACCTGGAAAGACACGAGGAGGGAGGAACGCGCGACCTCGATTTTCACAAAATTCCTCCCCTCCCCCGGGTCGTTAGAGCCCTCTTCACCCCGCTCGACAATTCTGCATACATTCACGGGAGATCATCCGCCGCGAAGATGTTCTCCAATCCGCGGCTATTATTTCCTACTTTCGTTCCAACGTGAGTGGTTTATTAATCATCGATGATCATCGCCACGTTTACGAATCGTGGAATGAGAGGGAAGTCGATCTTCGATTGTTCGTCGAGGATATTTTGTTAAGAAGGAAATATTTTATATTTTAAGAAGGAAAATAATCGAAGGAGGACGAAGTGTTATGCTGCAAACAACGTTACAAGTGTCGATTCTTGAAAATATTTGTTATTCTTCTTTCGAAGCTGGTATCGGCCAACACAATTATGATATAACGCGTATACGTGTTCGATTATTATGATTATTATTTAGAGGATACTTTCACATACTCGTCGATCGAAATAGAGATTTGAAAACGGATATTTTATAATGGGATAAATATTGCTCTCCTATCTGGGTTTTAGATTATTCGAAACCAGATTCACGACACTCCCGCCTACTCACCGACAAATAATTATCAATTTACGATATTATTGCATTTATTGCCTCTGATTATTATATCTCGGATGGTTTCGATTCGTCGAATAAACGAATGGAGAGATGCGAATAGGCGGGGTAGGGGGTAGGATGGCTCGTGGATTAAACAGGATTATTAACGTTTTATTGAACGCTGGGATAAGTGGAATCGTTGGTCCCTTAAGTGTTCGTCAAATCGACGACAAATTGCATCGAGTCGCGGAACGTCCTTGGCCGATGGTAATTTCGCACGGTGCGCGAGCCGAAAACCTGTTTTAAATTGAAATCCGGATCGAGCAAGAAACCTGTCCTTATTATCGGAAGATGGGAAATAAAGGAAAACAAGGATCCCAAGAGGGATGCTTCCGAGATTTTTATATATACAATTCCGTTCCTTCTTTCCACTCGAGAATAACGAACTCGCGAAATTAATTTTTAACTGCGAACCACCCCCTTACGAATTATACCCTTACGTTTACACACAGATTTCCAAGCTTTCGAAATTTATACAATTTTCAGATGCTCTTCCTATCCACCCTCTAAAATTTACGAATTTCCCTTCTTTGCGTTACTACAACTTTCGATTTAAAATATCGATCGAATAGAAGATCGATTGTTGACGCGCGAATTCCAGCATCGCATTTATAAAACTTTCAGATTCCCAAATTTTTTCTCTAAATTTCCCGCAAGTTCCAGCATCGCAATTTATAGAACTTTCTCTCCCTCTAAATTTGCTTTTTTAGAGTTACTACAATTTTCGATTTAAAATATCGATCGAATCGATTGTTGACGCGCGAGTTCCAGCATCGCAATTTATACGATTTTCTCTCCACCCTCTAAATTTCCTTTTTTTCGAAAAGAAGAATTCCAGCATTGCAATTTATAAAACTTTCAGATTCTCAAATTTTCTCTCCACTCTCTAAATTTCCCTTCTTTGCGTTACTACAATTTTCGATTTAAAATATCGATCGAATAGAAGATCGATTATTGACGCGCGAGTTTCAGCAATTTATACGATTTTCTCTCCACCCTCTAAATTTCCCTTCTTTGCGTTACTACAACTTTCGATTTAAAATATCGATCGAATGAAAGATCGATTATTGACGCGCAAGTTCCAGCATCGCAATTTATAGAACTTTCTCTCTCTCTAAATTTGCTTTCTTAAAGTTACTACAATTTTCGATTTAAAATATCGATCGAATAAAAAATCGATTATTGACGCGCGAATTCCAGCATCGCATTTTGTACAATTTTCTCTCCCTCTAAACTTCTCTTCTTTTCGATACTACAACTTTCGATTCAACATCGTGATCGAAAAGAAGATCGCAAAGATTCCTATCCATTAAAAAAACCCCGTTTCACGAAGTCACATTCTCGCGTTCGGCTCCCCTTATTCGCGGGGCGAAAGGCAGATGCGAAGGCAGATTGAAGGGTTGATTTGGCGCGGGTTGAATACGGGAGAGATTACCACCCCTCGAAGCGCGATTCGAGGCTTTAGGAAAAGGGGTGGTGGCGCGGATTGACTAACGGGCGACGAGTGTAAACGTTCGTGTAATCCCTTCCAAATGGACACGCGTGTCGGCTGCCAACAAACATTTCATTTCAGACGAGTCCAACGGCAGCGATAATTATTTCATTGCGAATTTGTGGCTGGATATATTAATAACGGGACGCGGAAATTTTCGCGAAAATTTCACGAACGAATGTGCCATAAAAAGTAATGTAAAATGTTAAAACACTTTACAAAGCGTGATATTTAAACAGGGGGGAGAAGGGGAGCAGCGTTTGGTTTTAATTTAGGTATTAAGTTCGATAGAGTTTTTTTTTTTTTTTTTTTTTTTTTTAATTATACTTTTGTTTATGAGTTTACCAATTAAAATTAAAACGCGCAGTTTGTTTGATGTCGAGTGAAATTTTCATTTCGAATTGCTTGCTTTTTTTTTTTTTTTTTCTTTTTTTTTTGGTCATAGCTTTAGGATAAATTACAATATAACGATATAAATGCAAAAATAAAACGAGCAATTTAAATTGTTTAGATTTAATAAAATATTAAAACCGTACGATCTCGTCATTGGTAAAATTCTTCAACTTCTGTCTATATATATATATATATTTAAATCGTGTATTAATTCAGAAGAAACGTTGTATCAACGTGGATGGATTTAATAATTACACCCTATCCTACGAATTAGCGAAACCGCGAATTCACGCGCATTAAAATTCCGCGGGAAAAACAGGAAACAACTTCGCAGGAAGTCCACTTTTAAAATCCAATTAAATTCTCGTAACGTTACGCGACCCGGAAATTCCATACTCCATTTGTATTTCTGTTTTATTTTTTAACTCTCTTCCCTTTCTCCCTCCATTATTTGCATATATCGTTGCACACACTTTATCGTAACCACGCTCCAAAATTCTAATCTCCTACTCCCTTCTCGCGAAAGAGGAACTTTGTAATCAACCCTCTCTTCCCCCTCCCAATTTCCCCCGCTCATAAATAGATAATAAAAATCCTCTTACAATAGTTTACAAGCAAAAAAAGCGCCGATAAAAAATCCGAATCCTTGCGAAAAATATATACAATATATCGGGTGGAAATTAAATATTTAACAAAACATTTCGATTTGAAAGAGATGATCGTCAAATTCTCACAGTCATCCTTTTCTCACTCATCTTCACCCATCGTCGCATCTCATCGCCGTCATCCCCCGGCAACGCGTTAAAATGCATTCCGCGGCACGTAGTAGCGCGCATTGCACGTGGGGGCGTGTGTTGTATCGGTGGAAAACGTCCCCTTTCGCCGCGTAATTATTTCTCGTCGCGCGCGAGAACCACCACCCTCGTGTCTCGTCGAAAGAAGGGGAGGGTTGGGGGAGAAAGGGACCGATCGAGCGGGTCTCAACCGCGCGAAAACGCGAGCGCCCTTTTTCATTTTCGTGCCGATGAGCGGAGGGGAAGGCAGGGAGGGAGGGAAAAGCCGGCTGTGGAGAAAGGGGTTGGAAAGAATTCGGCGGAGAAAGGGTGAAGGAAACGAGCGAGGGATGGATCGTTTAGGAGGAGAGCAGGAGGGAGGAAGATGGAAGAAGGAAGGTGTAGAGGGAGAGAGAGAGATGTATCGTGTTTAAGGGTGGGAGATGGCGAGGGGATGGCGAGAGGGGCTGCAATAAGAGCAGAAACATCGGTGCCAGATGAGTGTGCCGTGAGTCATGCCGC
>NW_006263359.1:702548-707636 GCF_000469605.1 Apis dorsata | reverse complement strand
TCTCTCTCCCTCCCTCCCCGCAATAAAACTCGGTAATATTACCGGGGTAATCTGCCCCGTGGGTGCGTCCGGTTGCGAATTCGCCCGCCGGTAATTAAAGTCTCTCCTCCCACCCTTTTCTTTCTCTTCCTTTTCACAGTGACGTGGCGGCGGTTTCTACACCCTCCCTCCCTCCTCCTATCTCGTGTTGATAAGTCGAGACCAGGAAAGGTGAAGAAGGAGCGTTATCGTTGTCATCCTCTCGATCTTCTTCTTTCGTCTTTTCTTCCTCCCCTTTCTTGTTTCAATTTTGTTTCTTCGACTATTTCTCTCTTTCCATCGATGCGATACAATAATGGTCTCCTTGTTTCGACAAGTTGCAAGGGTATGATGTATATATATTTATATATATATATATATACAGTTTGCTCGATTTTACGGGCGTGAAAATAAATTTTTTCCTTTATTTTTCTCTCCCTCTCTCTCTCTCTCTTTCTGGTTGGTCAAAGGGGGCGAGAATCGAATTTTCGTTGCCTCGTTCACAGCTTTTGAATCTTTTACACCGTGATTTTTAGATATCGGGGCGGTGCTTGCTTTTTGCCGGAGGGTTGAATTTTTCAACGCGCGCCCGTGAATTTTGTTTCTCAATTCTCTTCGTTTATTTCTAGATTATTCGATATAAATATGTATTCTCGGACGTATTAAAAAATTGTTGAGCGGCCTGTAATTCGTTCGACATTCAATTCCAAATATACAGGGTTGAGTCTCGTTTCGATTTTGCGAAAAAAAAAATAATTCAAGAAATATATATCGATCGCGAAAAAATTGGAGACAATTTGACGATTTTGTAAATATCAATTTGTTCCTTTCGTTACGTAATCTTCTTCTATCGGCCGCGATTCGTTGAAAATAAATCGTGCCACGATTTCTTACGAATATATATATATATACAGGGTGTCGCTTGTCAAGCGACAGACGTGGCCTTACCTTTGCGGCTCGAGGACGCGTGCAATCCATTGTTCGTACGAAGGAGAGAGAAAGAAAGAGAAAAAAAAAAGAAAAGAAAAGAAAAGGAAACTTTCGATTGAAAGGCGCGGCAAGAGATGAATTGTTCCGCAAATGCAGGTGTTACGGGGGAATTTTAAGATTGACCTCGTCCCTCTTTTTGTTTCGAGAGAGAGAAAGAATACAGGAATATCTTCGTTTTATCGGGTTGAAGATTACAATCCCGACTTGTGCATTATTCTTTCCTTCTTGTCTTCTATATGATTGGAACTTCTCTTTCGCCATTTTTTTCTTCCTTCTCCCCCTCCTCCCTTCCCTGTCAACCTGTCATCGTGCCATACTTT
This sequence comes from Apis dorsata, assembly GCF_000469605.1. NCBI lineage: Eukaryota > Metazoa > Arthropoda > Insecta > Hymenoptera > Apidae > Apis > Apis dorsata. The sequence continues at coordinate 706,308 of NW_006263359.1, read as the reverse complement.
TTTTTCCCCTCTTTTCACGTTTCGATCATTATGCAACTCTTTGCATTCCTTTCCATTTCCAATAATTAATTCTCGATCTCGAGATCCTAAAGAGTTCAAAGAACGTTTCGATTTAAAATACAATTATTCGTAATCATTCGATACGAAGCGTTCATTGTTTACTTCATTTATCTACGTTATATCCTATCCTAATTCTAATAAATAATGCAAATAATAATAATAGAAAAACACCACGTTTTATCTTAGTCAATTCTCGTCCCGTATTTTATCTTTCGAACGAATGGATCTAAATCACGGGGTATCCTTCACGGCGTAAGCCTATCGAGCCACCCGCGTCACGTCGAATCAGTTACGTTTTAATTATCGGTGTTGTCGCGTTCAAAGGACGCGGGATTCCGTGGCATTATGCGTGACCGCCGCGAGATAAATGGCGGCGACGGATTAATGTAACGGTGTGATTAATCGAGCACGTGCTCCACACGCTGGATTAGAGCGTTTTACGGGAGGAGGAAGTTGGCCGCGATGAAACCAGTTCTAATGGCTAACACGCGAATCCCCATACCCCCGATTATCGTCGATGGGACGTTATTGCGAATGGAAAATGGATCGACGGCTGGATCTGAATATTACTCGTCGAAAGAAACCGTGTCTCTTTGTTTTTTTCCAACAAAGCTGTTGCTTTGATCTTTTGCGTCTTGAATAATATAAAGAAGAAAAAAGAAGAAGAGTATTCTAAAATTTTTACAATCAATTTTTGGATAACATGAATTAAATTTTTGAGGGATTACGAATTTGCAGAGAGTAATTTATATACTTCAAAAAAAAAAAGAAGAAGAAAAGCTTCTCTTTCTTCCCTCAGAACAAAGTTTTGAGAAATGCGCGTTGAAAAATTTGTCGACCCTCCGCAGACTTATTTATAGAGAGCCATTATTTTCCACCCGCGTGAAAATAGTATCTTTACATTAGGAAGGTTACATAGGTTCGTCGACCTATTTGTAACACGACCTTTGACCACGATTAATAAATCAGAAGGATCCTCGTAATTTCGGATCGAAGGAAAACCACGGGCGAAAGGAAAACGATTGACAATTAACCTGTCAACGGGTCAGGATTTATACGAGGCTTCTGTGTCGTGGATACACGTGGAATTCTTTCGATCTTAAAAATTCACGACCAGTTTTTTCTCCTCCTTGTCGCTCGATTTTTTTCTTCTTCTCAAACTTGTCGCCCGAGTTTGAACGAAAAGTTTGAATAATAAAGAAGAAATCTGGAGGAAAATTTAAATCGACTAATTTTCTTTATTCCTCTTTTAAATTCGAATTACAATATTGATCCAAGCCCATTCAGAAATTTCGTGTACAATCATATCGAGACTCGATATCGATAAATTCGAATGACAAAAGAAAAAGAGAGAGAGAAAGAGAGAGAGAGAAAGAAGGAATGAATCGACGCTTCTCTCTTTGTTTACAAAGTAATTCTGGCGACGCAGATTGCGCGCGAGTTTCAAAATTAACCGCAAGGCCAACGGAATGAAAGAAACGATTCAACGACGACGACGGTCGAGGCCAAGATCCACGAACCTCGAGTATCGAACTCGATTTGTCCTTTTAAATTACTCGAGTCGATTGGATGGACGAAAACGAATACGATTCCATCGAAACGAAAATCGGTATCATTACGCTTATCGTGAAATGCAATGCTTTCACACTTTTTTAACACGAGCCTTGCTATCACTGAACTCACTGATTTTTACGAATTGTTCAAGATATCATTTTGAATATTTTGCGCGCGCGTGCTAAATCCACGAAAATGACAAGTAAATGTACGCGCAGCGACCGATCGATGGTTTTCTCGTTAAAATTAAATCCCTTTGAGGATCAAAGAAGGATAAATTTCGGGTGAAAAATATTATTGTTACAAGTGTTATAATAATAGCAACGCTTGAAACCTTTCAAAACAATCGTCCTTCCATAATAATAGTTGCTAATATCGATTCTTTTCTACCTTGAACTAAAAATAGATTGAAGAGAAAAAAAAGAAAACACAGAATCCAATCTCCTATTCAGCTGTTCGAACCAAGAACAGCTCGCGGAATTCTTCATCTCTTCCTCCTCCTCCTCCTCTTCAGGATCGATCTCCCAGGGAAACAAAAAACCACCCTTCTCTATTACCCTTTACGATATCAAGACGTCGTAACCGCAATTCCAATCACCAGAGACATCACCATCCCCCTTCCTTCTCCCCTCAACCCATGCACGACACGTCCAAGCGATTTCGACGTCGTGCGAGCGTGTTTCTCGATATTGGAGGAGAGAAATCGACACTGTGGATACAGCGATACGGATTTTTATCTCCCGTTATTGCCAAATGTTTAGTTCTTATTGCGATCATTACACGCTCTTTTCTCTTTGATTCCATTCAATCGAAGCATCGATTGAAAAGAAGAGATCTTTATCTCTCTCTCTCTCCTATCACAACAACAGGAAGAGATTAATTTCTTCTAATTCTTTAAGAAAAGAAATTCAATCCCGGGTTTCTCTCTCGATTCCTCTCTCGAAATTCCTCGGATTTCGTGTCCAACGTCATCCATGGGTTCATCGCACCCGAGAGGAAGCCGCCACGATTCCTCCTCCGTTTCTTTTCCCCGGGGACGACGAGGTTGCGCGGCGACGGAGGGGAGATATATCGCGCCTAAAGTCAAGGACGACGAAGGACCGGCTGTGTTAACACGCCAAGGTCATCGGTTTACCTCGGTTCCTCCTCCTACTCGCCTTGCCTTCCAGGTGTCGTCGCACCTGTCGTCCACCTCCTCTCCTCCCCTCGATCGATTTCTAGTCTACGGGCGACTGGAGGAGGCCGCCTCTCTTTTTCCCCGTCAACCCCCTCCTCCTCTTATTCCACAATTCGGATTATTCTCGGACGAGACGACGAAGTGTTCGAGCAAGTATTCGAGAAATTTTGGAGTTTTAAGTCAGAAAGACACGATTTTTCTAAGATTTTATCAAGCGGAACAAAGTGTTACTACACGCGATACAAATACGGTTAATTTCGAACACGCTTAACCTGAATTATAGAAATGCTTGGCTGCAATTTCGCTAATGCTCCTCATTAACTGGTATCCATCATCTCTATTATGCCACCACCTACACATTCAGCTGTGCACACGGGAACTCAAAACTATTTGCCGGCTAAAATTCAACGTTGACTCCGCGGGTTCAATACAAACCCTCCCCCTCACAGTAATGGAAGCTCGAATCTATAAGCGGGATAGAGGGCTTAGCCAACCTCTCTTGTGTTTCACACCTCTTTGTGTTATGACCGCGCGACTAATGGGGGTCTATTAAATATTCGTTGTTTGTTAATCGACCAGCAACAACGGAAAACCAACGCGATCTTTTTTCTTTTAAGGATTAGAATCTTCATCCTCGATTATCAATTTTCTAAAAGATTCCAAATAAGAAGTGAAAAAAATCTTGGGAGATACGAGTTGTGTTAAATCTCAACTTGAAGGTTTAATATAATAAAGACTGGTCGTTAAAGCTGAAATTAAAATTATGAAATATTTTGAAACACAAATATCAAATAAGTTAAAGATTAAATAAAAAAAAAGAAGATACCATATATAAACAGACACTTTGAAAATTTTCATTGCAGATCAGAATTATCAGAAGAAAAAAGAATAAAAAAAAATATCAAAGTCATGGTTCAAGAAAGAAGTTAAAGACTAATAATTTAAAAGAAATAACCCAGCAGAAAAATA
>NW_006263359.1:699755-702252 GCF_000469605.1 Apis dorsata | reverse complement strand
AAAAAAAAAAAAAAAAAAAAGAAAAAATCCACGATACAGTTAAAAATTATTTTTAACTCCTCTTTCGCATACATCCGACCGACACGAAATTCGAAAACTGTAAAAACTCAAGATATAAGAATTCTCTTCATAAATCGTTGCATAAATTTCAATAAAAGTCACGGGGCCGAGAAAAAAAGAACCGGTTCAAAAGTCCCATTCCGCTCACGGAACGAAACAAACATTCAGGAAATAAATCCAGGGCGAATCCAGGTTGCAAAATCTTAGGTGTATCGTGTGATTGAAACAAGCCCACGAGGGACGATTGAAAATTGAATTTTCTCGGGGAGGGGAGGAGGAGGAGGATGATGGAGGCGTTCTCCTTTACACATCTCACGTGTATTATTATATTGCATCGACATATGCGACGACGCGCTATTTATGCCTTCTGACCTACATCCCTTTAACAGTGTATGCATAATATATGTAACGGATTCACGCGGTGAAATTCGACTGAGCCATCGCCTGTTTGATTGGGAAGAAGCCATCAACGAAACTTCTACTATCGTTCTGCGAATTTCTGAGATTTTGGAAGCTTTAAAATTATTGATTCTAATGCTAATTTGTGGAAAGAATGAAACGATGGATAAATACATTACGTGTATTTATCATTCTTTATCTCTCTATCTTAGAAAGAGGAAGATGCAAGATGTAAAATTGACGAAGAAGGATAAAAATTTAGTTAGAATTCTTCTTTAATCTAGTGATTAGTGAAATTGATCGTAAATAAAAATTTCGATCATTGCCATCGAATTTTTTCCAGTTTAATTCTAAATATAGGAAGGTGGGTAAAAATAAAACGAGAGAGACAGAGAGAGAATCGAAAGTTGATTCGATATCGTGTTATCGAATCGAGTGTCGAACGAAACGGGTTTATTATTTGCTGAATACGAATGCACACATATCAGATGGTCGAACGGGGCGAAATAAAGAGCAATCGTGTTCGTAGAACGTGTCGAGGCACGCGGGATGCATTGAAAAAAAAAAAAAGGAAAAAGAGGAGAGAGAGAAAGAGAGGGGAAAGGAAGGGAAAAAAGCCAATAAAAACCAGGTCGACCCATAAAAGTCGATCCGGACACGTGAACAGGGAATAATTCAATGTTAACACGTCCACGTGGTGGAGAGCGCTATTTGCGAATATAATCCTCGATATTTGTTTAATTCGATCCGTTTAATTAACCCCTCTTGCTAATGAAATTTAACCCTGTTACACACACACGTGTCTATCTACATCCCGTTTTCGATCCTCGTGCAAGGATATGATTCTTGTTTTCAATTATTCTTTTTATCGTTGTTTCGAAATTCTTCCCTTCTCTTTCGTTTTCGATTCGAGCTGCAATCGAACTTTTTAGAAACGTTGAATTTATTCAATTATACTTAACTTATTCAGTAAGGTAATATTTCTTTAAATGTTAACGAAAAAAAGCTTTGGAAGGTTATATAAAATGTATTCTCTGTAGATATTACCTTTGTAATACGTTAAAGAGGAAGAAAAGAAACGTATAAATTTTTGAAATATAAATCATGCTTGTATAAAATTGTTGCTCGATTAATGACTCGATTCGAAATATTCTCTCTGTCGAATTTCGGTCAGATCGATTCTTCGATCGTTCGAGTATTCTATACATTGATGCAAACCACTCGCAAGTGGAATACTCCGTCACAAATCAGACATGTTCATATAACTTCGTGTTAGTGAATCGTTGGATTAGCCGGCAACAGAATGATTCTTTTTTTTTTTTTTTTTTTTTTTTTTTTCAATTTTTTCATACTAAAACTACTTAATTCAACTCGTTTCATTTCGATTATAATGTTATAAATCTTTTAACCAGTTTAAAAAAAAAAAAAAGAAAAGGACAAAGACTCCTCTTCCTTTTTGATTTTATTGTATCATAAAAGTTATCATCATTCAAATCATAATTGAACTTTTTCCAATAATCCATCCACACAGATTTTTCTAAGATTGAACAAAATTCGTTCCCAAATTTTTTCAAATTCCGTTCAATTAAATTTATCGATTTGAAACAACTCGATAGCAATTTTCAAAATCAATCTTCCCCGATATTCCCCATCCATCATATCGATCTTCCCTTCTCTGATTAAATTAACAATTTCTCGAATCAAACTACCGCTCTGCAAACGTTGGAGGAAATGTCGGAGGATCAGCAGTGGGCACGAATAAAATCCGCTGCTTGCATTATTTCGCGCTCCTCGGATGGCGGCCGTTGAAAGGCCACGTTACTATTGCCACGTTTTGTCGCCGCTCGCTCACTTTGATGGAGGGAAAAAAAAAAAAAAAAAAAAAAAAAAAAAAAAAAAAAGAAAAGAAAAGAAAAACAAAGGCTCAAACGTTAACGCTGGAAACGTTAATCTCGTTTCTTGGCTGCTTTCACGAGGGTCGAATATCGCGATCTCGTTTGAGAAAAGTTTGAAGCTTGGCTTAATTAAAGAAACGGAG
>NW_006263359.1:681604-699372 GCF_000469605.1 Apis dorsata | reverse complement strand
GAGAGAGAGAGAGAGAGAGAGAGAGAGAGAGAGAGGGAGAGAGGGAGAGAGGGAATTTTTGCGGTTGAAAATACGCGAAGACGAAACCATTAGATGCAACGTTGCTGAAAAGCTTGGCATTCTCGTGCGGATGAACAGAGGAATGCGTTTGGATGGGTCACTTTTTCGTATTACAATTCTTCATAGCAGAATTTTATGAGGTATAAAAAAGCTTGTCAAGAATGAATTATGGAAATTACGTGTTTTGGATGCTAGTGGTGAAGTATGGTAAAGTGAGTATAAAATTTAATACTAGAACTATGAAATTTCGATTGTTGAATTAATGGTTTTGATAAAATTAATATCGATGTCTATTCAAACGTAAAAATTATTATAAATATTTTCTTTGTGTTTGTAATTATAATTACAAACGTTTTCCATATCGAGATTATCGATGTGATATTGTTTTCACATAAAAATCAAATGATATTAAATTAATGTACAAAGCATTAATATTCGACGAAAGTTATTATTGATTGAATTACTCGAAGAGAGTATTGTACATGTATATTTTAAAAATTTTAGGTGACAAATGTAAATATGAATAATTTCCCACGTTGCTTCGTCCTTTGAAATCTTTGTAATTTTACAACAGTTGTGCACGTTTTAATTTAAAGTTGGAGACAATACACTTGTTGTAGGACAAACAAAAGGAGCGGTAAATGGAGTATAATTTGTTTAATTAGAAAGTCCTTTATACGCATTACAAAGCTCTGAAAACTCAGATGGAGATACAGAGAGAAAATTCTGTCCCCGAGAAAGATTTAATCCTTTTAAGTTTATACGAGAGCAAGTTGATTCTCTCGTATTAAAGAAAATTAACTTGGGGAGGCGCGTTTATTTAACATGTTATTCGAAACAAATTTCGAATATCAAACACATCAAACACGCAACTATTCCCATCAATTCACTTTCAATCGATTCATTTTTATATTCAAAAATGTATAATCTTGAATGGAATTATAAATACTCCACGTACAACAACAATATTAATATTACTATTTAACGCATCCAGGATCGAGGATCGAAGATCAGTCCCAATATAAAATACACCAAACACTCCCCCCTTCCATTTCCTTATTTCATACAAACAAATAATAAATTAATTCATATCAATTCATATGAACGAATACAACAACAAAATCGAAGACTCATAGAAGCCAAGAAGCCTTTACTTTAATTTACAACGTACCCATAAAACACATAAATCTTGCAAACCCAAAAATACCTTCGACCAAACGCTCTCCCTCCTCCTTCCCATTTCCAAATACAATAGCACACGTCGAATCGCTTATTTCCTTCGCGGTTTACCTCAAACACCCGCCACAAACCTATCCACGAACGATAAAAATGAAAAGAGACGAGATCGAAGCGAACGAAACGCTTCGAACCCACCCACATCCTTTCGAAAGCGACAAGAAAACAAGAGGCTTCGTTTTTCTTCTGGAGACAAGAAAACAACAAATTGTGGAAACTTGAAGAGAAAGAGAGAGAGAGAGAGAGACATCGGATGACAAGGATCGGCCGTTAATTAAAACATCAGAGAGGAGAGGAGATGGAAAGTCTCGGGCGAGGAAGAAGAGCGAAGGAGGTTAAACGAAGCTGAGGAGAATCCGCGGCGAGCAACCGACCGGATGACGGGGTCTGGGGTCACGGATGGGCGGTGGCAGGACTGGTTTCGGACCAGTCAAGAGGAGAAGAGCAACTCTGCTCCTCTATCTGTCCGTTTTACGTGCCACCTTCTACCGGGTGGGAAGAAACGATCGTGAGAACATGGAGCATACCGTATGGAAACTGCGAAAAGAAGAGTTCTTTTTCCATTTGCTCAATGAATCACGAATTGATATTTCATTTTTAACTCTCTTATCGATAAATTATCGGAAACGAAGGATATTCTATAATTGCAAAAATTTTCGTAATTGAAGAGGGAAATATTTTTTGGATTCTCTATTGAAATATCCAATTTCATTTGTTACGAGAAGGAAAAAAAAAGAAAAGAAGAAAGGAAAAGAGAACTGAAATGCTAATAAGCGTTGCGATAAATTATATTTTCCGTCCTCCTTCAACTAGAATTATTAAACAGGGAAGCCTCGAGAGGTGGGGCTTTTTTCAAAGCCTCGACTTGTAAAGAAGAAATTCTGAGAGATAAGAGGGAATACCGCAATAATACAGAGTTCTGTTCGAAATTAAATGTTGCGCACGCCGAATTCACGCGACCCAACTTCCTTTTTTTCCAACCCCTCTCGAGAGGAGCGTTGGTAAAAAGTAAAAGAAAGGGGAGGAGAGGGATATATCGAGATATTCCTCTCGCGACAGATGTTCGATCGATGCGGAAGTTCGAGGGTGATTGAAGGCATCCGCCTACGCTACTTCCACCCTGTACTTTTGTGAATCGATGTCGAGGAAATTGTATCTAGAGCCGGTGGTTAGAGTCGCATATCACATGGTTCGATTGATTTAAGTTAGAAAGTTGAACTCATCTCCCTCCCCCTCCCTCAGAGAGATTAATTTATGATAATTGGAAGGAAGATTGTGATCGAAGAATAAATAGGACGAGAGGAAGGGAGAGGAGGGCGAAGCACTCGATTAAAATTTAATCGAGTTTGGTCAAATATGACGATCCCTGTTTAACTCTGATTGACCGATGATGATCGGTAATTCGTTGTTAATTTCGATTATGAAATGATAAATTTGAATTTCGAGTCATGAAATTTAGATTAAATGGAAATGAAATTCGCAGGGGTAATTGATAGAGCCGATTTAGAGGGAATAAACAATAAACGGATGGAATGGGCAGGAGGGCAGCCAGTTTCCTGCAGGAAAATTGAAAAATTGAAGAGAACGATAAATTTGAAAATATCTTTCTATATTGTATATCAATCTTGTAAAATTGTTCGTCGTTGAAGTAGCAAAAATGTTTCATCGTACATTGGAATACAAAAGTAGTAAATTATCGAAAAAAATAGAAACAGACAATTTAACTATTCCTTCGAATAAATTCATCAAATCAAAAATTACGATAATGTTTTAATAAACGTTACAGAGAATTAATATCACGTACAAACTTGTTCCCAAAGAAATTAAGTTGTTAAAATAATTCGAGAATCTAAAGTGACTCGCACGATTAAAAAAAGAAGGAAATTACTTGAAATTTTCAAGAAAAATCCTCGAAGAGCAAGGATCCAAAACATCATCCTTTCGCTCATTCTTTCTCGAGTAAACAGCTTCTTCCCCCGGTGGAGAGCTTAGAGAGAGAGACCGTTGGAAATCGCATTAGGAGTGAAAATTAATGCAAATCTTATAAGAGCGTAATTAACCCGCGAGGAAGTGTCCTGTTCACGATGTCTCCCCGTTGTGTGTTTCAGCTTTGTTATCTTCGCGATGTACTCTCTTGTTGTTAACCGTCTCTTTCGACTAATCTCGTCCTTTTCTCCCCTCCCTCTTCTTCCTCGAATCAATCTTCCGGCTCTCTCCAGTCCCAGATCCATCCGGTATGCTACGCACGCTTTTCTGGACACCTGTTCCAAATCCGACTCCTCTTGCCAACTTTCCTTTAACCTCGAAATTTCCAACTTTTCTCTTCTTCTTTCTTTTTTCTCTTTTTCGAATCGATTTTAAGATACGAGCAACAAGTATTTTCGTATAAATTGTAGGATAATTTATAATTTGCTTTTCGAAACAGGTTCAGTCGATCGATAAATTTTTCAATTCGCTGCTTATTCATTGATTAAATACCATGCACGAAAGAAAAAAAGTATTTCCCTTTAAGGAAGAATCAAATATAATTAAATTTAATATTCGAGGAAAGGAAGAGAGTTACTACGTTGTTTGAAAAGAAAAAGAGAGAAACATCTTCATCGAAAGGATAATCATCCCTCTCTATTCTTTCTGGGGAGATGGAGAAATACATCCTTTGTATTCCGATTCCTGCACCACGAACTACCAATGACAAATTACCCTCGAAAACTAGCGGTCGAAAGAGAAACAAAACTATAGACACGAGATGATGTATTAACGCGTCGACTTTCCATACCACGAAGAGTGTTTCACCCTCGTGTCGTTCCCTCTTTGACGAATTAATTTCGACGACACTGTGGAAGAACCTGGGCCACGCATGTTAACGATGCCCTGGTTTCTGTTTTATTTTTTTTTTGAAAGCAAACGTTGCTCGCAATTGCGACGAATAGATTCGACGATGCTCGAAAACGAGAGAGGATTTCTTGTTTCTCCCGTGGAAATTGGAAGGCAAGCTTTGTTTTATTCGTTTTATGCTTTCGCGCGAGAATATTTATTTTGAAGATCTTTGAGACCGTTGTTCTTGGCGCGCTATCTTCGCTTTTGTATATTTTGCTTTGCTTCGAAGGATTATTATCAATCCTAATTTAACGAAAGTATTTGTGTTTGTAGGGTATAAAGAGATTGATAATTTATATATGTTTGTTTTGAATATATCCTAAAAACGCGAAAAGTTTTTCGAATTTAAAAAGAAAAAAAAAAAAAATCATCGACATATTTCAATAATCTTCAATAAGAAACGCAATAACTTGTCATCGTGGCACGTCGATTTTCTCAGCGACGATATACGATCACTTTTTCTTCTTCTTCTTCTTCTTCTTCTTTTTTTTTTGCTCATCGAAACACGATCAGTCGGGGGAATAGAACGGGGCGATAAATTAACGCGCGTATCCCATGATGCTTCCTTCCCTCTCTTTCGCGACCCTCCTGCTGCTAGACGACGATTTCGTTTCACTCGAGTGCCACGGACAGCTCTCGTAAAGAGGATCGATCGCGTAAAACCTGGGCCCTCTAGGTCTTTCCACCCTTTGGTGAAACGTTTCGATCGATGGATGGAGTTTAGCATCGATGGTGAATATTTCACAACGTTTTAACATTTTGTCGCTTTGCAAATTTTTTGGCCGATGGGGATGGTTTCGTTCGATTCGATTCGATTCGATCGATGGGATATACGCTTAGTGATCTTGAACGAGTTTTTCGATTCCCTTACTTGGATTATAATTAATTTGAATTGAGATCTTTCGTGCAAATATATATTTTTGCATATTTATGAGAATGTAAACGCAAAAGGTTCGACTAAGTAAGTGGAATCGATAAAATGTGAAGAAATAAAAATATTCGTCGCCTAATATACTTTTAAAATTCTCGATTGAAGTGTATTAAAATTAGGAAAACTTTGAATGATTGTTGTTCCGAAGATAGCGATTTCCGGTCGACCAATGAAAGATCGTTGGAAGCGCGGGATTTTGCCCTTTAAAATGCTTTTTGGGTTATCTCGATACGACTTCCGGTTACCGAGATATCGTCGTGTAAAGAAAAGATAATTTTTAGCTCGCTTTAACTTGAAGAATCCTGTTGAAAACCGGATTAAAATTAGAAAAAAATTTGAATCGCTATAACTCCGGAAATAATAACTTCCGGTCAATGAACGAGAGCTCGTTAGAAGCGCTGAACTGTGTCCTTTAAAACGCATTTTGATTTATCCCGATACGACTTCCGGTTCCCGAGATATCGTCGTGTAAAGGAAAGGGTAATTTCTGATCGTTTATTATCTCCGTCCTTGTCGCTTACTCGGACCTCTCGCTCGCACCTAGTCTCACTGACCTATCCCAAATTGCAGACAAGCGACAGACGGAATTCCTAGAAAAAACGTATTACGCATTTCCAGGAAAAATATCTAGGTCACTGTGTCGCATTCGTAATGCACGCGCTATGCTAAGCGTTATGGAAACTTTGAATCGTTGTATCTCGGCAACGGATCGAGATATCGGGATAAATCAAAAAGCGATTTAAATGGCATAATTTTCTCTATTTCCCGAGTCGATTTCGATGACAAAATTTTTAATTTTTCCTCGCGTTTTTTTTATGCAAAAGTTTAATTTTCATTTGTAAATTTGCGTGATCAGAGTGATTTATCGTTGATGATATAAAGTATACGGAGATATAATTTAGGATTCGTTTTGCGTAATATTTTCGTGGAAAAATTACAAACGTTTCTTTTTTCTTTCTTTCCTTTTTTTTTTTTTTTTACAATTTTAAAATTATACTTCGTATAGAACAATCAGATGAATTTTTTCGATTTACTTGAAAATATACGATGCATCTCATTAGAAAAATTGGTAAAAAATAATATTTGTAAGAAAATCTTTAACACGATTCATTCGAAACGAGACGAAATTCAAATAATTAGGAACGAATATTTTTCTGAATTAAGAAAATTAAATTGAAAGTGATTGAGAGTCGTGTAAAAGGGTTAAATTAATCCCCATTTCTCTAGCAAGAGATTAATCGGAGCAATCTAATTTTACTCCATACTCGTCGGACAAATTCTCGGTTCCTCTTTGTTATGCGTTTGTTAAACGGCACATTGAATCTGCGCGTCCCAGATTTCTCTTTGTTCAGGAACTCCGTTCTCAAAAATCGTGACTCGTGAGTCAACTTTTGTATAATCGAAACGCGAAAAATTTCGAGGGATGCTCGATTCTTGCCACGATCCAAATAACATTTTTCCACGAATCATAATTCCAACACTCAAAACGATAATCAAAAATCGTCATCAAATTCCTCTTTAATCGATAATCTCCAATTCTTATAAAAATTCTATATTTCTCAATTGACAAAAATTAGGAAGCAAAATGTATTGTTTCTCAATCGATAATGTTTTTCTCGTTAAAAAAAAAAAGAAAACAATATCCATAACATCAAATTCCTCCCTCGCCATTAAACGTCGTAAATATTCGTCACGCGCCACCCTTACACGTCTCCAGCCTCGATAATTATTATTACACGACGTTCCTTCGTCGAAAATTCCGCGCTCCCGACGCGTGTTCACCGTTATTTGCATATCTCCGCGCGAGAACGAGCGGAATGGATGAATAAGAGGAAGAGAAAGAGTGGCGCGACCCGATAAGGGGGCGGAGAAAAGAATCACGACCGCTTTAAAATAAGATTTTCCCTTTTTCTCTTCTTCCTTTTTTAATGCTTTTTCGAGCTTCCGCTTTGAGAAAAGAGACGGCCACAGGTTTAATTAACTCGGGATTCTTGAGCGACCGCGGGGCGACAACGACGACGACGACGACGACGACGACAAAGTTGGAGGAAGGGGGGATGGGGCAGACTTTTTCAAAATAATTACGGGCGACGATTCTGCTTGAAGAGGGGGGAGGGAGGATGCGCATCCTCTCGCTTCTCTCTGCTCTGTCGATCGATTTGAGAAATTACCACGTTGTGGAGGAGGTATTGTGCGGTGTTTTAGAGACGTTTAGGGTGGAGAGAGATTTCTTTTTTCTTTTTTTTTTTTACTTTAATCCATTTTCCGTTCCAGCAAGTTTGTGTTAATTGTAAATTGTAAATGATTAATAATGCAAAAGAAAAGTGTATTGGGGGGTTAATAAATACGTTGGATATAATTGTATTAATACCTCTGATATTTTAAGGATGTTAGAGTGGAGAGATGTTTTTTTTTTTACTAATCCATTTCGTTGTAAGTTGTAAATGATTAATAATGCAAAAGAAATTTTAGACGTTAGGGTGGGGATTTTTTTTAATTCATTTTGTTGTAAATTGTAAATGATTAATAATGCAAAAGAAATTTTAAAGAGGGTAGGGTTAGGGTAGAGATTTTTTTTTACTAATCCATTTGTGTTAATTGTAAATTATAAATAATTAATAATGCAAAAGAAAAGTGTAGTGGAGGGGTTAGTAAATACGTTGGATATAATTGTATTAATACCTTTGATATTTTAACGATGTTAGGGTGGAGAGAGATTTTTTTTTTAATCCATTTCGTTGTAAATTGTAAATGATTAATAATGCAAAAAAAATTTTAGGGACGTTAGGGTGGAGAGAAATTTTTTTAATCCATTTCGTTGTAAATTGTAAATGATTAATAATGCAAAAAAAAAATAAATATTAATATCTCTGATATTTTAGGGACATTAGGGTGAAGAGAGATTTTTTTTTTACTAATCCATTTCGTTCCAAGTTTGTGCTAATTGTAAATTGTAAATGATTAATAATGCAAAAGAAAAATATAATGAGAGTTAGTAAATATTAATACCTCTGATATTTTAGACGTTAGGATGGAGAGAGATTTTTTTTTTATTAATCCATTTCGTTAGTTTGCGTTAATTATAAATTGTAAATGATTCGTGGGAAATGATTAATAATGCAAAAGAAAAGCGTAGATATTAAAAAAGTCTTTTTGGGAAGGGGAGGGGTATGAAACGTTCGAAATGCTTCTAAAATTACGTAGTTAATAATATTAATACAGTTCATAGAACTGTTACGGCAATATACGTAACCCGCATACATATGTAATATGTCTTTCTGGGAAACGTTCTCTTAACAGTTCGTCGAAAACTATCGAGAACTACTACTGCGTCTCTCGTATTCACCCTCGAGTCCCCTCCTCTCTTTAATCACACACAGAAACGCTATTCTATTCATAGATTTCCTATATATATATATTTTACTGGAAAGATCAGACTATATATATATATATATATATGTTTCAAACATATGGATTTTATTTCGCATAATTATTTCCCTTACACGTGATTATCGAAAAATTACGACTCATCCAATGATCTTTCTTGGAATTTATTTCGAGAAGGGAAAGGAAATAAAATTCGCTTTATAAAAATATCGAGGAAAGAAAATTAATTAACAGAACAGCTTAGCCTTTTCGTTTCATAAACGACAAATGACTGGAGTCGCGCAATCGATCGGCAATCGCGCAAACAGAAATGAACTTCGCGCTTGACTTGCAGATCGTTCCGACGATTTTCCATCGTGATAGGAAAGTATGTCGCGCAAAGAGCCTTACTGCCAAGCCTCGATGAATAATCCACCAAGTGAATCGAAAACATTTATTTCGAGAGTAGATTCAACAACGAGATGCTCTCCGTTCTAAAAATCTTCGAAATAATTTCTTTCATACTACATCCGTTAATTATATAAAATAATTTTAATATTTTAAATTATTTACTCGTATTATTTATCCAATACGTAGGAAGAGAATAATTATCTAATATAACCAAAAATATAAAATTCGTACGTGAAAAATTACTTCGACGAGTATTCTTTTTTTTCGAAAGAATCGTTTTTCAAGACACCCAGGGCTGAAATTCGAGGCTCCAGTTAAAGAGTCGGGTGACAACAACTTCTTCTGAGCGAAGCAGAAGACGGTCGAAAAGAAGAGACGGAGTGGCTCGACGGGTATTCTTACAGAGTTGAGAGAGGAACCGGCGAGAAATTAGCGTCTTATTTAGGGTGAGCACGGGTGAAATCGAGTGGAAAGGAGAACGAGACCGTGACTCGTCAGACATACAAGGTCAGAGAACGTGAGAGATGGGCAGAAATGTAATTCGACGAAGAGTTGAAGTCGCGAGAGATGATCTCGAGGGATGAATAGAAACGATCCTGTTTACTCTTTCTCAACCCTCCAGGCAAGATACGTAGATTTTTACAAGAAAAAGAAGAAGAAGAAGAAGTTTTATCCACTATTGGTCTTCTTCTCTCTTTCTCTCTTCCACCGAATCATTCGGATTTACGTACACTCGTTTTCTTTTCTTTGAACAACACGAAAGAAAGAAATCCACTTTTTTCTTCTTCTTCTTCTTCTTCTTTTTGTTTCCTCGCTCGAGAGGAGTTTCTGAAGAAATCCACGCTCATCCCGACAATGGAGATACCTATCCAGGTTTCGGAGGAAAGGGGGGAAGAAATCGATATCATTCCACCAAGGAGTTTTCCAAATGGAGGAACTTTTCAGACGCGATACGATCGCGTAAAGTAGAGATTAATTAATCCTCGGATTATTCGATATTGCTCTGATCTCTCCCCAAAGTTTTCAGAATCGGGGATCCTTTCTCGGATTTCAAAGAATTCCTTCTCTTAATTTTTAATAAAATTTATCTGATCTCTCCTTTAAATTCATCACCTTTTCTTTTTTGTACAAAAATTTTCTACAACAATATTTTTAACGCGCCTTTTGTTATTCGAATTGAAATTTTCGCGAAAAGAATTATTATCATTAATCGTACTTACGTATGTGTATGTATTAATGATAATTATTGTGCGATGTTGGAATTTCTAAATTTCTAAATTTTTAAATTTCTCGATGCATCTTTGCGTTATAATCATTATAAAATATTGGAAATAATTTTTTTTTTCCTATAAATTGTATAATTTAACGTTCCAATGATTATAATAATAATAATTTTTACGCGAAAATTTCAATTCGAATTAAAGGATTACTGATAGCAAAAGGCGCGTATCCACGTTAAAAATACTGTTGAAGGAACGGTGACCACTTTTTTTCCCCTCTCCCCCCATAAAAATCCGACGACTTTCTCGTCGCGACCTCGAGTGTTGCACGAGTTCCAGGGACTATCGCGAGTATTCACGCGAAAATTACCCGTTTGATCTCGATCTTTCCTTCGTTCCCACCACCACCTCCACCACCATCACTAGGGGTTTTTTCCCCCGTGGAAGCACGGAACGATAATTGTTATCAAGAGGCCGGGAGAAGAAGAAGTCGTCAACCGCCCTTCTCCCCGTCATTCCCCGCGATATATTCCCTCCTCATTTGTTTCTGCTTCTTTGTTAAAACGCTAAATCCCTCCTCATTTGAAAGTCTAACCGCACCACCACCACCACCACTCGTGTTCCAAGCTTTCCAAGCCGCGTTTCTCGCGAAACGATCCATCTCACTTTCCGTCCGCATTCTCTCTTTAATCTTTTCTTTTCTCCCTCTCTCTCTCTCTCTTCCATCCTCGTCTAAATTATGATTTTTCGTTCCCCACCACCCCTTTATCCACCATTTTATTTTCTCCCCCGGTGATTCTTTTAACGTCAGATTTATTTAACGAGAAGTTAAATAGAAAAGTGGTGGCAGGTTTTTCGATAAAAATCATTTACGTGTTGCAGCAATGTAATAAAGTTTAGATAGATATATATTATTTATATTCAATTTTCAATTGTTGAATTATGGATTTTTGTTGAGCGGATTCGCGTTTACAATCGAAAAGTATTTGTTATAATTGTTTGATGGAGTGGCAACGTTCGAGAAAGACAATAAAGATTAATGATTAATTTAAATTCAATACAAGATACATTTCTTTTTTTAAAAAAAAAAAAAATATCGTTAAATGATAATCATTGAAAAATCAAAAACAGAGAATCAAAGAGTTTTAGAAATATTTTACGATACTTTTTTATTTAAATACTGTTGCGAACCGCGGCAAATTTTTGATTCGATATCAAACGCGGTAAAAAATTATTTTTTTAGAGCGGTTTGATATTTATTTATAACAATGTTAACAACAACAATAATATTTGTACATATGTAACAAAGATTAATAATTAATTTTGCAATTTAAAATTTATTTGATTAAATTTTAAAATTTAAAATGTAAATCCGATACAAGATACATTAAAAAAAAAAAAAATTATCAATAAATAATTATCCGACAACGAATCAGAGAATTTTACAAATATTCTATAATAATTCTAATATATAAATATCGTTGTACGGCCGTGTGTACGACCGCGGCACGGGAAACGACACAATCGCTCGTTTGTTGACATTCGAAATATCGATTTAAACGGAGTCGGTTTCCGGACACCGAGCGGTACGGTCGTGTTTCTCCTCTCCTCGTCGAACGAATATTACGTTATATCGCTCGGTGAGTAATTAATTTAAATAATTATAAATAAATTAAACGATCATTGTTTAAAAAAAGGAACAATTAGTGCAGTGTGCGATATCGATAACGATATTAATAACGAAATCGAATTTTTTCTCGTTCGCTGCGTCATTAAACGATTTTTACGATTATTTCATCGTCTTAGCTCGAATAATTCGATTGATACGAATTAAAGAAAAGAGAAAGAACATCGAAATGTTCTCCTGAAATTCTTCTTCCTCTGATTCGCGTGAGAACAGAAGCGAGTAACGCCTCTGATCTCTTCCTCCTCCTCCTCCTCTTTCCTTCCTCTCCTCTATTCCCTTCCCTTCCTCTTCCGGTTGCGTTTTTGTTGCATCGATCGAATCGCGCTTTTCGAACGAGATTGCGATAGGAAAAAATCGCGAAAAAGAAAGAGAGAGAGAGAGACGATGGAGGAAAAATTTCGCGAATTAATACTGCGTTTAATATTTTACTTTCGATTCAATGCGTTTGATCGATTTAAACCGATCTTATTAGCCCTCGGTCAACTTTTTTGCCTGTCATTTTTTAATTAATATATTGTTTTTACCTCGAGTTGAAGGAATTCGATTTTTTTCGCTCTGGATTTCGTTCGTGTAAGAAAAATTTGAATTTTTTCGACGGAATATTTGATGTTTGATATCGCGCTATTTTACTTTCGATTCACGCGAACGATTCAATGATCGATTTAAACCGATCTTATTATTATGCCTGTCATTTTTTAGTTAATATAGTGTTTTTATCTCGAGTTAAAGAAATTCAATTTTTTTCGCTCTGGGTTTCATACGTGTAAGAAAAATTTGAATTTTTTCGACGGAATATTTGATGTTTGATATCGCGCTATTTTACTTTCGATTCACGCGAACGATTCAATGATCGATTTAAACCGATCTTATTATTATGCCTGTCATTTTTTAGTTAATATAGTGTTTTTATCTCGAGTTAAAGAAATTCAATTTTTTTCGCTCTGGATTTCATACGTGTAAGAAAAATTTGAATTTTTTCGATGGAATATTTGATGTTTGATATCGCGCTATTTTACTTTCGATTCACGCGAACGATTCAATGATCGATTTAAATCGATCTTATTAATTCTCGGTCAACTTTTTTGTCTATCATTTTTTAAGTAATATAGTATTTTTACCTCGAGTTGAAGGAATTCGATTTTTTTCGTTTTGAATTTCGTTCGTATAAGAAATATTTGAATTTTTTCGACGGAATATTTGATGTTTGATATCGCGCTATTTTATTTTCGATTCACGCGAACGATTCAATGATCGATTTAAATCGATCTTATTAATTCTCGGTCAACTTTTTTGTCTATCATTTTTTAAGTAATATAGTATTTTTACCTCGAGTTGAAGGAATTCGATTTTTTTCGTTTTGGATTTCGTTCGTATAAGAAAAATTTGAATTTTTTCGACGGAATATTTGATGTTTGATATCGCGCTATTTCACTTTCGATTCACGCAAACGATTCAATGATCGATTTAAACCGATCTTATTAGCCCTCGGTCAACTTTTTTGCTTGTCATTTTTTAATTAATATAGTGTTTTTATCTCGAGTTGAAGGAATTCGATTTTTTTCGCTCTGGATTTCGTTCGTGTAAGAAAAATTTCAACTTTTTCGACGGAATATTTGATATTTCGTTCATCGCTTCCTTTTATTTAAAGGAAATATAGAATCATGATGCAAAAATTTTCGAAAAGAATTCATTAATTCGAAATCGGATGTTTTTATTTCTCTCTCTCTCTCCCTTTTTTTTTCAATTCACGTATATTTTCGCAAAGAAACGCGATTTCCGTGATATAAATAGGAAAGCATGCAAATCATTGAGTTTCGGAGACTTGCAGGAAATTGACTCGTGGTTAACGAACCGAGAAGGCTCGCTCCGACAAAATGGCCTCCGAATACTCTCCTCTCTCTCTTTCTCTTTCTCTTTCTTTATATACGTTTGCTTCTTCGGAGTTAGAACCTTCGAGGACGCTCGTGAAAAACGGCGAAACGAAACGTAAATATTTTGTTGATAATTGGGTTTTCGAATTAATAGAGAGAGGCGATGATTCACGAGTAAACAAGGTTTGAGTCATACGTGTTGTATCCAGAATTGCGTCTCTGAAAATAGTCGTGGTAAAATTTCGCATTCGTGCGCGTTTGTCGAATTATTCGTTTTTTTAGATTATCGATTCGAAATCTGAATTAATTTCTAATTAATTCGAGGCCAAAAATTATGGCATACGGATAAAATTTTGTAGTGTATACCACCAATCATGAATACAGTAATACATTATTTAATTTATTTAATTTCCACGAAAAAGAAAAAAATTATTTAAACGTGATACGCATGCAACAAAGATAAAGAAACGTTTTCACTCACCTCTGAGGATCTGATACAGGAAGACCTTAATGTGGTCTGGACTTAGATGCTGAGGGCTGACGATAATCTTGTGCAAATCGCTCTGAAGCAGCTCCGTGATCACGTATCTGTTTTCGTTGTTTTCGTTAAGGAATTCACCAATAATCTCAAAATTAACCGAAATCAATCGAACGATTCCTCGATTATATTCAACAGTATCGGCAAATTTGAATTAATCTCCAGCTAGAATTAATTTTATTTGTTCGAAAACGCTGATTCCTTTCTTTCTCGATCTTCCTTCTCGTTTTTCCTGCTTCTTCTTTGGAAAAAAATTTTCGTTGCACTTATATATATATATATACAAATTGATAATAACGCGAGCATGTTAGGAAATCGAAGTTAAAAAACTGGATTGGTAGTTTATATTAGAAAATGAAATTGTTGTAGGATCGATTACTTAGAAAATTATTAATCGATAAATAGAGGATAATAATGAGAATGGAGGATCGAGATTGGAATTATTGTAAAAGTTAAATAATTTTATAAAAAAATTTTATAAAAAAATTATTCATCAAACTTCGCGATCTCAAATCAAAAATTTATATTCAATATAGAAAAAAAAGAAAAATTAGACCATTCGATCCATCGTTTCAAATATAATCAAAATGTGAAAACACTTTAAAAATAAAAAAAATCGTCGATATTTATAAAATCGATCGAAATCAATTTGGCAAGCAAGAAGGAAAACAGGCGAATCGTCGGCTTAATGGATTCCCTCGTCGGCCTCGAACGAGTTAATCCGTCGAAATGAAGGGAGGAGGAGGAGGAGGAGGAGGGCGTGGAAAGGAGGAAGAGAGAAGAATCGAGCCCGATGACGTGAAGCCGTGACGAAAGTAGCTGGCCTTAATAAACCCGGCGGGGTAATTTACGGAGCACGGGGTGAAAAGTTGTTCAGAAAGTTAAGCCGCCACCGAACAATGGTGCAAGGAGCATCCACTTTTGTCAACTGATAAAAGTGTTTCTTGCTCCTTTCGAACGTTTCGCTTCGATTAATCGTTCTTCTAATCGTTTTGGATTATCAATAGATGTTTCAAAAATAGGGGATGGAAGGAAAGTAGATTTAATCGATTTAACTTCGCTCGATTTTACTTTGCAAATTTTCCGTGTAACAAAGTCGAAATTAATTAAAAACTCGATCTAAAAATTATTATCCTTCTTTTCGTATTTTTGTCAAATCGTTGTAACAATGGAACGACACGTTATTTTTTTATAAAAAAATAAAATCATACTCCTATTATTATCCCCTGAATGAACAATCAGCAAAATCGAAGAGGCTATCCACTGCCTCTACACCGATAATAAACCGCGAATAAACAAAATCCAGAAGAAAGTTCCAATATCCGTTATAGAAGGGTTGTTGCATTAAAACACGCGGAAAGAAAACAGAATTCTATTTACTCGACGAGCCTCGATGGGCCGATTAATCCACGGAGTCACGAAAGAAAGAGAGAGAGAGAGAGAGAGAGAGAAAGAGAAAAAAATCACGATCCTCAAACATGTACACGGAAAAACAGTAGCCGTGAAGTTGGGCAATTACCGGAGTCACGGTAATCACAAGCGCTCCTTGTTCGCAAGAAACTTATCCAATCCCTTCCCACCAACTTCTCTCCTCCACGGTAATCTCGCGCGAGAGGGGGAGGGAGGGAGAAAGGGAATCTCGATCGACGAGCCACGCCACAAAGAAAGGGTGGAAGGAAGGCAAAGGGGCAAGTTTCGAGATAAAAAACAACTCGAGAAGTTTTTGCGCGACCACGAAGGCCGGAAGTGAACGAGGGGGTGGTGGCTGTGCCATCTGAGCTATTGGGTCGAAAATGGGAGGATGCTCGATCCTTTCTCCTTTTTTTCGATTATTGGTCCGCGCGAATCTTTTCTGGATTTTTTTCGTTCGAGCTTGAATTCGAAATATCCCTAAAAATCGGTAGAAATATTTCTAAAAATCAGGAGAAATATCCCTAAAAAGTTGAGATTTAATTAAGGCGATTTGCCAGGAATTTTCGTTCGTGTATCATGAAAATTTAGATATATTTTCCTTTTCTTTTTTTTTTTTTTTTTTGAGTTTGTGGAACAAAATTTCAAACAGGGAGAGTGGAAATGTAATTGTAGAAATGTGTGTCATAGATCGATATTTAAAGAAGAGAGGAGTTTTTTATCTTTTTTTTTTTTATTTGCTCTAAAAATTGAATTTAATACGAACTTCTTGTTTGTGTATATTGTTCTTATATGGAAAATATCGGGGATTATATTTCTCAAATACAAAGAATGGAACGTAATTGTAGAACGATGTATTACAGGCCAATATTTGAAGAGGACCGATGTTTGACCAAGATCTCGTTAATTTTGATGAATTTGTATGCGGAAGAGCTTTCTCTTTTCGAGAATTAGAAATACACTACTTGAGCGTCTACGTTTCTACGTTATTTCACTCCTTTTTTTAAAATTACAACACAATGATTGTTTCGCGATCATTTGTAAAATTGTTGCACAGATCTCCCGTGAAAAACTTCTTTTTAACGCTCGTTTACAAAGAGTTTCATCGAATATGATATTCACGTTCTTCAAAGGTATGCTTGAGAAAAAAAAAAAAAAAAAAACGAAGGAAGGAATTAAATTAACTCGATAGAGGGGCAATAGGAAATAAGATACGAGTAAAATGCAGGCGCGTGAATACCAGAAAGAAAACCAGATACCAGTTGGAGGATTTAAACCGGGCATAAAACTTTCGAGTTATAATATTCCATAGATTATTTACCTCTATCGTCTCTACGATATTTCATATTTTCTTTTTTTCCTTCTTTCGTATATAATTGCTCGCGATATTTATTCTATCGTTAACGAAATTCCATCTCCCCTCGATCTCCTCCCTTTCCCTCCCCCCCTCATTAAAACATTAAAATTCCTTCCACGATTCGATCACTCACTTCGAATTATCCCAATAGAAAAACACAAACAGCCTCTCGTTTCTCCCTCTTACGTACCATTCCATCCATATTTCCTTCGTTTAATCCTTTTTAATCCTTGTGCTCTATCAACAATCCGAAACGAGAAGTATAAACTACAATTTTCAATAAGACTTCGACTTTGCCCAATTCCTCCACCCGTTAAAGAACAATCATTAATCACCCACGATTAAAATCTTCCCCCTAACGTGATTCACCATTGTGATCATCATCATCATGATCATCAACTCCTTCGGCGTCCTTCGAAATCTCCTTTCTTTCCTCTCCTTCTCTTCTCTTCTCTCCTCTCCCTCTCTCTCTCTCGCCGCGAACATTAAACACACACACGGACGGGCGGAAAGACGGGGCGTGGGGCGCGGGGGCAAAGGGACGAGGATAGAGCTAGAGGAGGAGGGGGAGGGGAGAGGAAGCAGAGAGGAGAATGAAATAGTATAATGGCGGAATGAGGTCGACTGGTAGGTTGGAATGCNGAGGCTGGCTGGCGAAGCTGGCCTGGTGGTATGCAAGTCGACTGGTCCGGCTGGCTTCGAACACCTAGGCGCGCGCAAGCCCCTTTTGCCGGCGTTCCACGCTGTCTCCTGCCGCCTTTTGATATACGATCGATGGCCCTCTTCAACCGCGATATTTCCAAG
>NW_006263359.1:678472-681581 GCF_000469605.1 Apis dorsata | reverse complement strand
CAGGCGACGATGCATCCTCGGCGAAGGATGCCGAGAGGTGGCCGCGGCTCGCTCACGGGCGACCGGATATTTTCGCGAGAATCGAGCGGTTCGCGCGTCCTCGAGGTCACGAGGAGTCGTATATGTGTGTGTGTGTGTGTGTGTATATATATATAGAGAGAGAGGGGGGAGAGGAGAGACAACCTGTTTCTTCGAGGATGGCGATTGATCGATTCGTTGGTGGGTGTAGGAGGGGAATTTGGGTGGGTGGATAATTAGAGAGTCTTCGTTTTTCTTGGAATATTCTTTTGGCTATTTATCCAATAAGAGAGAGAGAGAATTTATCATTCGAGCGTTTCAATGTGATTTAACGTAGTTGCGTCTATTTTTAAGAAATTTTTAATTTCTAAGTTTCCATCGAAAGATATTGGACGGTTAATGAATAACGAGCAGATTTTTATTCGCGATTTTTATTACGTTAATCGTTCAAAAAGAAAAAAGGAAAAAATTCTACGATATCGAAACGGCGAAGGAAAGATCGGCAAAAGAGGATACGAGATAAAATTGGACGAGCTCGAACGCAAATTGCTCGATCGCGCGACTTCGTGCTAAAAGAATCCTTCCGAAATCTTTAATAAATCGAGGCGGGATTTGAACTTTTCTAAAAAAAAAAAAAATAACGAGTGCAAAATGATCGAGAATCCGCGAAACGATCCGGGAAAAACAGAATTCCGTCGAGCGCTTGATCGATCGAAGCGCGCGAAGGGTGACCGGACGCTTTCAGCGTATTATTTAGAATTCGCGGCGAGATTTAATCGCGTTTCGGCCTCCATCGCGATTTCCCCGCCTCGCTTTTCACCGATCGAGTGCCATCGAAACACTTTTAACCGCGTCGCCATCAATCTTCCCCGATCGATCCGCTAAGCGAGAGAGACAGAGAGAGAGAGAGAGAAAAAAAGAAACAACCGTCATTTCTCTCTTAACAATCGTTCGAGCCTCGATAAGCTTAACAATCTGCCCGACGAATCTCGTTTATCCACCAACTACACGCGATATTCGAATCGATATATACTGAAAACCGATGACTGGATTAGTTTCTTTTTTATTTCGAGAACTCGAGTCTTTTCGAAGCTTTATTAATTTATTACACTAGTTTTATTACTTCTCGAGGTAATTACAATTATAAAAATTTTTAAAAGTACTACGTTAAATCGTAGAGCATCGTATTCGATTAATTTAACAGAAAAAAGTATTACAATCAATACAATAATCAATAGGATTAATTAATCGAATCTATTTATGTTTCAAGACTCTATCTATCTCTATGGAGTTTCCTCGAGCGGGTTTTTAATAGAGCGATTCACGCCATCCCCCGGAAGAGACGCCCGCGCAACGAATTATAACGAGAGGGGGAGTAAGGGGAAGGATGGATCGATGGATAGCTCGGTGAAAGGTTCGGTTTCCGGTTTTCGGTTTAAGAAGGATTTAAGAAGAAGGAAAGAAGGCTTCGCGGCGGCGGTATCGCGCGGATTCGATCCGGATAAAAAGATCCTATTGTTCCAGCCGAGGTAACGAATTGCACTTTCGCCGGGATCGGGCCTGGCCACGACATTGCTTAATGGGCGACGCGTGGAGGTTGATACGCGGAATTCCCTCTCGCGGTCGTTACAAGGGATCGTGAGAAAGTTGGCAAAATTAAAGAATTGCAGATTTTCTTATCTTTCTTGATTCCAACGCGAGAAATGTGAAAAAATAATTGCGTACACGACTTTCCTTCCGGGTAATAATTTCCAATAATTGATCGTATTAAAATTCCCCTCGAACGTGTAAATATTCGTGTATCATCTCGTACGTTGAACGAGGGATGTATAGTTCGAAAATCTTCGTAGCGAAAAATTAGGTAGAGTTTAGAGACTGGAAAGGGTGTTGACGTACGATGAGGGTTAAGGGTGTGTGCAAAAGGGGTCGCGTGTTATTCTAATAATACAGGTTGATCGATCAACTAACGTTGTCCAATTAGCATAGATTATCAATATTAACAGGGCGGGCAAATATTTGCGTTATCCGGAGATCGCGAGATAGCGCAATTATCCGGAGCAACAACGCGGCTACTTGTCGCTGCAATTCGAATTTCCCATCCCCCCTCCTCCTCCGCGAGAAATTCCGAAAGAATTTTCCTTTATCGTGATTTTTCACGCAAGAAAAAAAAAAAAATCACGAGAAACTTGAAAATTGAAAATCCGCGAACCAATGATTAACCAATGATTACAAAATTTCGTTGATAAATTTCAAATATCCTCGAGCCATATTTTTCAAAAGGAAAAACGAAAAAACGAAGGAACCTGAATCCAAACGCATCTCCTCCTCCTCGTCCCCAATTCTTCACAGACCTTTGATTCCGCCAACTTTCAATCACCTTTCACTCTTCACCTCGTTTCTCCTATTCCACTCGCGCACAACCCCCTCCTCCCTCCCTCGCCCACGCTCCCACGTTTTTTCATCCCGCACAACTTTTTCGCCTCCACAACAAATAAAGCTTATCGAAACCGCAATATTTTTCCTTCCCCCTATATTCCAACCCCTCGAGCCACGTGTTCCTCTCGCTATTAATTCTCGCTTGCTTTTCGAATCATCAACCTCGCCCTTTGATCCACCCTTGGAGAGAATCGTTTCGTCTCCTCTTTCTCCTCTCGCGCCAAAGAGGAAAAAAACGTAGAAAATCCTCGCGATTTTTAACAAATCAAAATCAAGCGTGATTCGATCCGTCGAGAGAGATAGATGAAAAATAAAAAAATAAGCTATGAAGAAAAGACGAAGAAATGTTCCAATCTCGAGAATTCGAAAGCGGCGAGACATCGTCCGCTTCCTGGTGGAGAAGGAAGAGAGAGGATTTCCATTTTCCGCGTTCGATTTCCCTTTCCTTCCCCCCTCCGCGAGATGAAAATGATTTCGAGGAAGGTTTGGCGGTGTCTCGAGTGTCGGGGATTGGCGGATCGATGCGTGTCTGCCTCCTGGTAGGCACGTCGACCGGTTCCTGGACAAAGCGACTTGCCCCTAGCATCACCCAACGCGAAGGGAATCGAGTATCCTGCCGTTTCTCCTGTCTCCTCTCCCCTCCCCTCGTACGCGC
>NW_006263359.1:671956-678388 GCF_000469605.1 Apis dorsata | reverse complement strand
GAAGAAGAAGAAGAAGAAGAAGAAGAAGAAGAAGAAGAACCTGGAAGAGTTGGGATTCTTCGCTCCAACTTCACTTCTGATCCTTGCAAGCAACATTCGAGAAAGCTTCTTTTCTCGAGAAAGAAATTTTTTCCTCGATTCTTGTCTCTTCGTTGTAATTGATGATTAATTGATATTAAAGTATTGTTTTAAAATTCTTGGAAGAAAAGAATAAATTGGACGGAGTGCAAGTTTCGCCTCGAAATTTGCTTCGTAAGAAATATATAGATAGATTGAAATTCTGTTGATTCGAATTTTTCTAAATTAATTAAGTTTCTAAAACGTAAATAATATATAGGACTTGAAAATTGAACCGAAGATGCGCAGCAATTACCACAGTTCGGTGCAATGAATTATATATTCGGGACGTGGTATACGCTTCCACGCGCAACTTGGAAACCTCTTGGAGCATCTGTCGTTCCACATTCAACACCACGAACCTCGTGTCTCGATCTTCGTACCGAAGATCAGCTAACTGTTAATTATCAGACGTTAACCGTATTCAAATCTTCTAATTGAATCCTTCTGACTCGAAGTCGTTATATCACTCAATGATACACTCTCGAACAAAAGATTCGCAAGACGTCCTTCCGAAATTTCATCCAAAATCTTATTCCAAGAGTCGTCCATTTCCAACCTTACAACTCGATTAGATCTTTGCAAAAAAATAAAATCCGTAAAAAGTCACGGAGACAAGGCGTACACCCCTCGACTCGAAGAACAAGAATTCAAAGCCACGAAATCTTGGTGAAAAATCGTCACAGATCTCTCTCGTCTCTTTCTTCGGAGCAGGATAACAAAGAAGAAGAGGAGTAGGGAGGAAAGTTAAGGACGATGATGAAGGCTTAGAGCGCGAGGTGTTCGAGCAAGGCCAATCCGGCTCGTCCGACCGGTCAACCGAGTTCGAACTGGCAAACAACAACCACCACCAGCCGGGTCTTCTCTCGGGATTCTTCTGCGCCCGATTCCTCTTGTCCCGCCATAAAAAATACCGATCTACGCCGCCGCGTGCAAATCCCGCGCGCTCCTCCGAGAACATCCTTCGAAATCCGCCCGTCGCGCGGGAGAGGAAGGCCGAGGAGAAGGATTCCGCTTCGATCGCGTGGGCGTCGTCTTCGAAATTTCGAAGAAGAAGGAACGGAAGGTTTGGGTTGGAAAGTTTGGCGAGGGATTTTGGGGTGCGAGAGGGGTGGGAAATTCGAGAGAGAAATATCGATTCAATTAAATTTGAATCTTTCGATTATGATTAATATTGCTGTCGGATCGATTTTTAAAACTTTTTCTTTGATATAAAAAGAGACATCTACGATATCCGTGATACGAATATTTATAATTATTATTATATTATTCCTGTTTCTGATAGAATGTGTATCGTCATTCTTTAATACGATCCACCTCGCGCAATTTTCAAATTGACAAAAATACAGTTTTTTATTCGATGAAAAGTTTAACACAAACGATTGGAGCGCAATGAAAAAATGAACACGGTCACTCGATTAATCAAAAAAAAAAAAAAGAGAGAGAGAGAGAGAGGTAAAAAAGTTGTCTGAAAAAAAAAAAAAAATGCGGCGCCAATCGAATGACAGAACGAGGTAGTGGAGGAGTTCAAAGCTCGCATGAAAATAAAATATGGATCGTCAAATCTGGTTTCAGCAATCCGAGCCAACGGCTCTTTTTTTTTTTTTTTTTTAAATAATACCGGAGAAACGAGTAAGGCGTAAAAGGGAAAGAGAGAGAGAGAGAGAGGGAGAGGGGAAGGAGAGAAACAAAGGACGGGTCTCTCCGGCCAAAAACTGCGCGAGACCGATCGATACACTGCCACGATACTCGATATATTGCGGAGAAACTGGCGGAGAGAGGAAGTTGCAATCGATGCTTCCGGTTCGAGGCACGCACACACATACATACACCGTTTCCTCCCCCCTCTCATCGTTGTGTTATCATTTGATTATCGCAATTTTTTTTTTTTTTTTTAAATAATACCGGAGAAACGAGTAAGGCGTAAAAGGGAAAGAGAGAGAGAGAGAGAGGGAGAGGGGAAGGAGAGAAACAAAGGACGGGGCTCTCCAGCCAAAAACTGCGCGAGACCGAGCGATACACTGCCACGATACTCGATAGATTGCGGAGAAACTGGCGGAGAGAGGAAGTTGCAATCGATGCTGCCGGTTCGAGGCACGCACACACATACATACACCGTTTCCTCCCCCCTCTCATCGTTGTGTTATCATTTGATTATCGCAATTTTTTTTTTTTTTTTTGATTTTAAAATTTCAAATTTAGAGAGTTTTGTTTTTAAAACGGTTTTTTTTTCTCGGAAAGCGTGAAATTAAGAATCAATAACCAACGAATCAATTTTAATTTTAATCGATATTTAAATGTATTGTTATTATTATTATTATTATTGTTATTCGAGGTACATTAATCGCGATACATTTCGTTCCATCGTCAATTCAAATTTCATTTCCACGTTTATTTTTATCATCCCCTCCCTCCTTCCCTCGTTTTCGTTTATTAATTTTATATTTCTGTTTTCACTCGTGGAGCGCTCTTATTGTGACAACTCTTAATAAAAAAATGATTCGACAAAAAAGAAGATGAATCACATAGATCGATATTCGAAATA
Organism: Apis dorsata; assembly: GCF_000469605.1. Classification (NCBI taxonomy): domain Eukaryota; kingdom Metazoa; phylum Arthropoda; class Insecta; order Hymenoptera; family Apidae; genus Apis; species Apis dorsata. The sequence goes on along the minus strand of NW_006263359.1, from coordinate 675,726 downwards.
GCTCCGATTTTTTTCTTTTTTTATTAAATTTACTTGTACTTATATTCACATCTACGTTATTTTTCCAAATTATATATGTATATAGATGGTTGACCAAAAAAAATCATTTCGCAAAATTTTCAACACAGAGAATGCTCGAACAAAATTTTGAAATGGAAAGTTGGAAAACGGGTTCTTCAACCCTTATAATATTCCGAAAAAAGGGGAAAAAGGAAGAAAAAAGAGAAGTGAACCGGAGAGAAAAGTTCCACGATTAATTCCATTTTTTCCTCCCCCCCACTTTTCCTAATTCACGGTTTCCTTCTCTCATCAGCAGTCGTTAGCCGCCGCGAAAAAAAATTTATTCAGAATTTTCCTCCTCTTTCGCTTCTTCCAAGTATATCGTGCTGATGCAGTTGTAGCTGCTTCTCTCCACCTCTGCTCTTTCATGCCCATCGTGGAGAAAGTTGGGGGAGGGGAGGAAACTTTAATTTCGATCATCTTTCAACCCCTTCGGATTTTGCTCTTCGATTATGAGATAGGAGATTCTTTAATTCTCGTTCAAATTCGCTCGTGGATTCTTTTGGATCCGAATACACGTTGAAAATCCGTTGAGAATCTGACGTGTCAAGAAAGAATAATAACATAATAATCATTCAGGAAAAAGTTAACGATATTGCTTATCGTTAATGAAAAAAATTACAGAGAGAGAAAAAGTGGATTTGAATCATATTACCATTGCAACAAACGTCGAGAATTATTATAACGAATTTATACGTTTGTTTCAGATAAAGTTAATTCTCTAACGATTGCGAAGATTGTTCACAACGCGTCCAGATGTACCCAGGCGCCATGTTCCGTCCAGAAAGGGTTAATAAGTGAGCGTCGAGAAATCGGAGAGTTTAATATTAACCGCCAATCAAGAGGAATATAACCGTCACGAATCGTTCCTTCGACGCCCGTGTCGAATCATTTGCGCCGAATCGTTTCATAGCCGCGCCACATTGTGCCGCAACACAGTTTTAACTAACGCGAGATTAAATGGCCAATTGAATTGAACGTGGCAAACGCAGGGTGTTCGAAAAGAAAATGGGGGGGAACGAAAGCGTAAATAGAAGAAACCATTTCGAAATTTTCCAAATTTCTCGTGAAAAATCGTCTCGTCACGTCGACGAGGGAAAAATGGATCGCGACAATTTCAAGGATAATTATTTTCGAAATTCGAATTTCGCGTGTAACGTACGTTTCTTTTTTTTTTTTTTAAAAAAATTTGGATCGTTGCGAAAACGAGAGAGAAGTTTAGGATACGTGAAAAAAAGCTTTTCGATAAATTAAATATCGAAAAATTTATTCCATTCCCTGACTTTATATTCCCTTTTAAGATCGAATAATCGAAAAAGTATAGAATTATCATTGTATACGATAGGAATAATAATTATGGAAAGAAAAAAACATCTTAATACATCTCTTTCCTCGTATCTAATATTTATTCCTATTTCGTTCCAGGAACGAAAAGCCTGGGCAGAGACAACATTTCGAGCGAGAGGTGGTGTGTACAAACAAATGTATTGAGGTACCGTCGCGCGAACCGAAACCGTATCGAGTTTATTTTGAAACGAAATGGGAGGAGGATAAGAGGCACGATTCGCTCAATTTGGAGCGCGGGATCGATCTATACGTTGGACCGCAAAGTTCAAGGGATCGAATGGAGGACTCGACGTTCGACGCGCACCTTATTAAGCCAGAATTCCCAATCGACTTTCTTCCACAGTGTCGCGTGACGTCATTCGAGGCTTTATTAAGAAACACTGTCTCCCACGGGACTCGATCGCTCCCTATATTGGCTGCCCTTAAAACGTGATCCGTGAGCCTTTGATTGCCTATAAATAATCCCTTTTAACGCTTTAGCTTCGCGATCAATCCAGATTTATTATATTCGTCGTTGGATGTTGTTGAACAAAAAAAATGGTAAAATTCAAATTTCGTATTTCTTCTTTGTCGAAAAAAAAAAAAAAAAAGGGAAATTGGAAAATGTTGCAAAATTTTTCCAATTTTTCGGAGACGAAAGAAAATAAAATTTGGGAATATTCGTGGATCCTTTGGGTCTTGGTTTGGGTCGAGGATTTATTGAAAAATGCCAATTTAAATTTAAATTTAAATTTTCAGAGATGAAGAAAAATAAGTAAATAGAATTATAAACGATTCTTTAGGTCTTTTGACTTGAGATTTATTTTTTCGTCGTCGTTTAAAAAATGGCAAAATTCAAATTTCATACCTCTTTTTTTTCTTTCTTTTAATCGAATACGTTTGGAAAATAACAAAATTTCGAATTTTCACGGATCAGAGATAGAATAATAAATAGATTTATACTTTATACTTTAGATTTATTTTCGCTATAGCTCGAAAATTCGTTGTCGAAAAATGGCCAAATAACGTAATAAATTCCCTCCATTTTCTTCATCGAACGTTGTTGAAAAATGGCGGAATGCAAATCGCGCGTTTCCTTCATCGTTGAAAAATGGAACCACCATTTCGAATTTCGTATTTTCTCAAATCGGGCACGGTTGGAAAACGACAAAACATATTACATAAATTCCACGCGTTTTCTAAAATTGTTAGAAAATATCGGAAATTCTCGCGTGAAAAAAAATAAAATAAAATAAAATAAGGTAAAAGAAAAATTATGAGAGCAATGTTTACTATATACCACACTTTTGGAAAAAAAAAAGAAAACAAGAGAGATCGCATTTATTCACACGCATTTCTCCGCGATCGTTTTATTTTATTTTATTTTATTTTATTTTCGAAGAGGGCAACCTCCCCTGGTAAAAAGAGAGGTTTTTGAGGTCAGAGCAATTTGATGGGACGTGTCGTCGAGCGGCGAAAAATCAACGTCCCGCGAAAAATGACCTCCATCGGGGTGAATTGAAATTTGGCCAAATAAAGGTTGGCGGTTTCCGGCCGATCGTCGACGAATCACGCGGCAGAAACACCTCGTTCCGCGATTAAATCTTCGTTCGTTGGCGCGCATATGACCAATAAATCTCTTTCGTTTTCTCCTCTTTTAACTTGCTACAGTGAAATGATCGTTTTCCTTATTCGTATTATTGACGAGTTCAAATTTTTCAAAATTTGAAAAAAAATAAATTGGAATTCTTTCAGAAATGTAAATCGATACGTGATAGTTAGATTTATGTAGATAACGGATGTAGAAATAAAAAGTATTTTGATTAGCAGCTCTTTCTGAACGTATTAAAATTTTCTCTGAAAATTTGGATAATGTTCACAAATAGATCTTTTTTGCTAATTAAAATCGAGCAATTACAATTGTATAAATACTCTTTTACTCTTATCAAAATACTTTTTCATTCGCTTTCTTTAATAAAAACGATCCATAGATAGTTCTTTGAAGAAGAAGAAGAAGAAGATCGATCATTTCAATTTAAAGAAAATCCTACTCGTTCGATATTTCGTCGAATTACCAAAGAATTTAATTAATTGAATTTCTTCAAAATTTCTTCTTTCGAAATAAATAGCTCTGATTATTTCGATCTTTGATAGATTCCCCTCCCGCAAAAAACGAAATTCGAATCATCTTCATTTTTCTCTCCCTCTTTCTCCCGGACAAGAGAAGAAACAATAGAAACGAAAGCGTGACTCTGTATCGATGTTGGCTCGATGACAACCCAAGTTTCGCCCGGGAAATTAATTTATAGTCGCTGATGAATTTCTATTACGCCGTTACTGGCCTGATTTCATGGTAGAAATTCGATTTGCCACGCGGTATCGAC
>NW_006263359.1:667173-671718 GCF_000469605.1 Apis dorsata | reverse complement strand
TATATATATATGTATATATATATATATATATATATACACACTTGTCTGCTCTATCGAGAAGGAAATTGGGATTTTCGAATCGCTCTCTGGAGGGAGGGAAGGGTGGATTTTGAGTTACATAATGTTCCGAACTACGCGGCGGTAATTGCGCGAGAAATTATCTCGTGAAATGTGAAATTTAAATTGGTATAGTTTGGGGGTTTAAATTTAAATTATTTGAAATTTAACGACCGAGGGGATGTTCAGGATGTGTTTCTTTTACCCGTCTTCCTTCCTCTTAAATCATTCGTAGATTTTACAGCTCTAACCTAATCTAAGAGCAGAAAGACAACATCATCTTTATCACCAGAAAAACTCGAACTCGACTCACAAAACTCAACTCAGGAAACGGAAAATGATAATCAGAGATACGATCTTTCACAAAAGTTCCTCCTTTCCTCCATCGTCTTTTATAACATAAAACAAACATCTTCCCTCCCCCTATCCCTGCCGAATCGAAATCGAAAACGATTCAAGCAAGGAAGAACTGGCGCAATGCAACGACGAATTGTGGAGAGGAATGGAACAGCGACGAACGAGAAAGTGGGTGCCCCTCCCCCTCGTTACGAGGCCTAAGCACGCGTATCGGTCTGCGTGCACGCCTATCGATAATCGCATAATAAGCCGGGAGCTGCTCGCCGCTTAATGAGTGCTCTAATGAACAACCGGGTATACGTATGCCCTATGTCGGCGATCAATTAATAGATCCACTAACGGTTATCGCGAATTCACCCCACGAAATCCGGATATTCGTCTTTGCGCAATAGTGATCCCGTCCATCCATCCCCGATTCTGGATTCTTTTGGACATATCTTTGCTGGATATGATTGAATGTTTGAGGATAATGGAGGAGGCGATAATGGAAGTCGATTTTCGAGATTCGTATTTTCCTTAATTTTCTTTTCCTTTCTTCTTTTTTGGAATTTTATTGGACATGCGGTTAGTCAGTAGATTGACATTAAAATTATCTGTAATGTATTCGTATGTATGTATATTTTATTGTTGGACTTTATAACAGGATTTTGATTTCCAAGTATCTTAAAGTTTTGGATTCTTTTTTTCAATATTGTGTATTTGTCGATAATGGATTTTAAGAGTAATAGACGAGAGATGTTTTATCTATTAATTCGAGATAAATCGAAACAAGTTTGCAAGTCTCGCTCTATTTCCTTGTATTCGCATCGTAATGTTGAAATCTCGAAAGGAGAGAAAAGAAAAGAAAAGAAAATTCGCAGTAAAAGTCGTGAGAAACGTTGAGAATCGCCGCAATAAAACCTGGACAACTAACAATCCACAACTTCGTTATTCCACGTCGTGAATCATCGAATATCGTCTCCCCTCCAACTTTTCTTTCTTTCTTTCCTTTTTTTCTTTTTTTTTTTTTTTCACGAGTTTAAACTTGGAAAGTGCGTCGTAAAAGCTACCGAAAGTACGAACTTAACTACCACTACCACTACCACCACTTTGAACAATCTTATGTAAACGATAGTTTTAAACTTAATTGCAAGATTCAAGACCAAGACGAGAAAGGTTCGAGCCGTGGAAGAGAAACGGCCGGGAATAATCTCCTCTATGGAGGAGATCACGTTTCAACAAAGATTACAAGAAATTAATTAGACAATCCCATCCAACTGATTATATAAATAATAGTTGGCGAAAAATAAGAGAAAGCAAACAAGTTGAAGAATAATAGATAATTCTTTCGTTCAAGAATCACTTTTTCGATCTTAACCGAGCCGACTTTATTAATATACATGGAAAAAGTAATTCCGTTTTTTCACGCGAGTGTCGCTAGTTGAATGTTTATCCAGCCAACTTCATTCCAAACTGTTATTATTATATAGAGAATTAGAATTTCATTTAAGAAAAATTCGTTTGATTCTCGACGATAACAAAGATACCAGACCAAAAGAACATTTTACTTTTTATTATCCAAACAAAATAGGAATATCTATTCCTAGACAAGAAAAAATACTTGTGCCAAGTCTATGGAGAATGTACTTAACGTTGCATACACCGTTTCCCCTTAAAATTTGCGCGTATTAATTTTCTCGCAATTTCATTCGAGGATGATCGTTGCAAATCGAAGAGCGAAAGAGCAGCGGAAACAGGCGTTGCATTTAAACAGTGTGGCCACCTGCGTATGCACTTACTTACTTACTTACTTACTTACTTACTTACTTACGTGGAACTCGCTAATCCGCAATCCGAGAATACGACAAGGCGTCTCGTCTTTCGTAAGCACCGGTTCGTTCTCCTCGCCGCGTGGGAAACTCGCGCGCACTCGCACCCACGCGCGCGAATACACACGACCTCTCCTCTTCTCGCCTCTTTTCCATCTCCCTCGAAAAAGGGAAAATGAAAAAAGGGAAAAGGAGAAAGAAGGATACCGCGGCCTCGACTTTTTCCTCCCCCTCCTCCCTGAATTTTCGAAAAAAAGATTGGACGATCAGGAAAAGATTGAACGAACGAAGGGAAGATCGAGGTGAAAATTGGGCGGGGATTGGAGTGGAGATGGATTGGGTGGAATCGATATCGATTAAAATTGAACGCGGTCAGGGGAGGGCCGCGTTTAATTCAACACCTCAGACGCGATATTAGCGATTAATAGGGGTATTAATTACCGATATTAATTAACGCGATCAAAACGCCGCCGCGAGAGCTTTATTCGCGTTGATTATATTATAAAATCTGCCGCGAAACGGACGACGGACGCGAAAACATAACTCGTTAACGACGCAAACGCGTACCCCAACAATTATAATCGTCACCTAAAATATAAAATAATCCTTCCGTTCAACCCGTCTTTTCCAAAAACTTTCGATGGATCGAGCAGAGATGGGAACATAATGGCAGAGAAAGGGCGGGAAAACGATTTTTCCGCGCGTAAGAACGTTTTCTAGGTCGAAAACGAAGCGTCTGCCCACCGATCCAGCTCGCCTCTTTTCCTCTCCTTCGATTTTTCGCGAGTGTCTTCGATCTTCGCGCATGGGTGGCGATCAATGACGTGATGCAACTTGGAGACTTGACGCAATGACACATGTTGGAGAGTCGTAGGGGGAGGGGAAAAATGGTTCGCGCTTGTGAAGGAGAGAGATGGAGGAAAACTGGCGGAATTGACGATATACGATTTTCTTTCTAGTTTTTGTAATTAATTTTTTTTTAATCCCAAGATACCAAGTTTGCCTTTAATGACTTCTGGGAATTCGAAAGATGATTAGTAGATTGCAGATGTTTGCGCATTCATGAAAAATTTATAAAAGTGTGTTTCTATTTACAAGCTCTATTTCTTTAATCTTGTTTAAATTTTATTTCGCATTAAACATCCGAAATCCGTTTAAAGTTTCGAAAAATTTGTGTTACACGTTTGCATATTCTCCGTGATTAAAATATTCAAAGTTCTTTAAATTTAAAATAACTTCAAAGAATCTCGCGTGGTAGAGATCTCTTTTTTTTTTTCGACCAGAATAATTCGAGGAAAATTTCAAAATTAACCGATCGAAACTTAAACGAACTCCAACTGGAGATTAGAAAACGCTCGAAAAATCGTGAAACAACGCTCTCGAATACGAAAATCCTTCGTGACTAATCGAAGACACGATCGAGAGACGTGTCTCTCTCTGCCTCGTTCCCATCGAGTCGAGATCCGTGAACATCCGTGAGGCTTCGAAAGCGTTAAAGCGTCTCTCTCCCTCGAGCGGAAAGCGACGACGAGCGTGGAAGAGAAACGAGACGGCCGAGTTAAGGCCGGGAAAGAGTCAAAGCCGAGTGTTTGACTCGAAGCCTTCGAGTTAAATCGGACTCGTGTTTGCGTGGGCGTGCAATACACAGCCTAATACACAGATTTCCTTGTTCCAATTACAATAATATCTTGCCCAGCCGTGAGAGATTCTCGACACATAGGATGCAAAATGAAATTTTTCCTCGTCCAAACTCTCTTCGCCAATATCATCGAACAAGGATTTATTTATGAAGGAGGAGGAGATTGTTTCCTTGCTCGTTTTCAAGTTGAATTAATATTCAAAAATGAAAAATTATTTCAAGAACGAATAGATGGAAAAAGATTAGTAAGATATATATTGAAGATTAATTTGAAGATAATTTACACCGAAAATTAAATCGTCAAAATCTCGCAACACGTATATATATATATATATCGATTTTTCCCCTCTGAAATATATGAGAATACACAAAAATTGATGATATACGATATCTTTTTGATAACGGATGTAGAATAGTTGTTGAAGAACCCGCATATGGAAGTTTCATTGCGTCCGCCCCTATCATCGATGTCCATTAACAAAAACCTATTTGTTTTCTCGTTATTGTTTAAGAATTGTATTGTGAGCATGTCGAGACGAGGTACACCTTGTGCGGGTAGGGCGTTCCCAGGAAACTGCGAAGAAAAACTCGTAGGCGACACCTCTAGAGTGATCTCTGTATCTTCGATCAACAAAATCGCAAGATCGATTTGTGAAACAGAATCCTTACAACTGTATTGGAATC
>NW_006263359.1:664375-666918 GCF_000469605.1 Apis dorsata | reverse complement strand
AGTGATATTATTTCTATGTTTATTTATTATTTATTACTATAACATTGAGCATTATAATTTTATTTCTGGTTCGCTCGAAAAAATCGAGAAAGGATTAAATCATTTGGTATGGAACTATATTATTCGACATCAAATCCTGGCTAATTTCGGTCAGAGTTAATCCTCGAAACCGCGAGTCGAGAAAAACACGGAAAAACTCGGGAACCACGATGATCCACCCTCCTCCATTATCATCACGGGCTTCCATCATCCCCCCTCCCTCCGCCGAAAATCGATCCATCGATCGTTCCCCCGAACAGGAAGTTATATTATCGCGCAACAGTGTAAACGGACTCGAGCAAACCAGAGAGACCATCGAACAACGTGCAGAGGATGATGGGTGGGGTGGTATCGTAATGGCACCGCTATCGAGCTATCAATAGCGGTGCGGTGCGCGCATTAATAATCCATGATTGGCATCGAGCGACTGGAGGCCGCGTTACCGGCAGCCATGCTGTATTCATGGGGAGAGCAAGGGTCCGCGCAGGGCGTCTGGCCACCGCCGCCGCCGCCACGGGGGTGGTTACAGCCGCGGGTGAAAGCGAGCTAATCGAGCGGGTTCCTTAATTAGGAATTAGACGGCGGTTTGCGACTGGAATCGCGACACCCCCTCGCTGGAGACCGCCAAGGTCGGTTTTGACGGGGGTTGCTTGTCGTCGGTCACCGATCACGTCGGGGCAATTGGAGAGAAAGGGTGGATTGGAGAAGGAGGATGGATTTGGATTTGGATTTGGATTTGAGGGGTAAAGTTTTTTTGGGGGATGTTGAGGGATGTGTTTTTGAGTTTTTTAGATAGGTAGTAGATTTTAGAGAAGGAGAGAGATGTTAGTCGAGTCGTTTTCTTCTTTAAGAAATTTTGAAATAGGATTTGTGGTTCGATGAGAGGGTTAATGAAATATTGAAATGAAATATCGGATGAAGGTTTCGAAAATTTTATCGCGCACTCGAGAGCAATAATAAACACGGTTAAATTGGTTGCAGACCGTTTCAGTGAAATCACTAATTCATATTTGTCTTTCGCAAACGGCCATCTTGCCCGATATGTATTCATCCAATCAAGGCTTGCCCTTAATCAGAAATTAGGCAGCGTCTTCGCGGGGAGGCATCGCCTCCCTGGCGGGACATCGAATTTTCGATTTATGCAGATTAGACAGGAGTTTCCGAGCCGTTTCTCGATATTAATCCATCTATTAAACGCTTTTGTCGATCGATTCGCTCGAATGATCGAAGTAATTCATTCCCGACTCGAGAACCCATTAATCTCATCCCTTTCCTCCTCCTCATCTTTCCAAATAAAAAAAAAGAAGAAAAAAGTTTTCTTTCTCAATCGAATCGGGTATAAATAAATAATTCCATTTCTAAATCTTTTCACCTGTCCAAATATCGAGGCAACCGGGGCAAACTCTAACCACCGTCGATTCACGCCGATTTCTCCCTCCGATTCGATCGAGGGATTCGATAGCACGGAGCCACTGTATTAACCGGTAATCTCGTTACCGTATCGTCTACGAGACCGTGTGGTTAGTCGGGCTCTTTAATTAGAAATTAGACAGTCGCTTTCACCCAAGTTGGGCTCGTTCCGCCAAGTTTCCTTCGCCCCCTTCGATTCGGGGAAGGGAACACGCCCCCTGAATTTTCCATGTAGATGGAATTAGGATCGATCCACACCGGCAATGGAATTAATAAAGGAAGGGGGAAAGGCTTTACGATATTCTTTCCATTCGCTTTCCACTCGATCGAAGAAATTTTATTACCAAATAACTTGGACGAATTCGTTAATTAAATTAATCATTTGAATAATATTGGGACGCCTCTATGAGAGATCCATGTTCGAAATTTTTTAATTCACAAAAAAATATGGATTATCCTTTCCCTAAGGAAGGGATAAAAACGAGAGGGACACGTGCACGAAATCCGAGAGAGAAATACAAGAGGAGGGGGAAGAAAGAATTCTCGGCCGAGAAAAAAGCGTGATCCGCGCGCGAATCGATCAGGCTTGGGTCGAGCGTGAAACAGGTGGCCCCCCTCCCCCCGGCCATCCCAGGATTTGGATGGATCCGTCGAGTTGTTGGTAGCGGTAAATCGAGCCATCGTGGCTTGTCAGGTTCGCAACGGTGCATGCACCGTTGGATCGTGTAAGCGGCATAATCCTCGAGAAGACGACGAGCTTCTCGATAACCCGACGATGCTTGCTTGCCTCGTGGGGAAAGACGAAAGAGACGAAGGGAGAAGGTTATAATTGGCTGGAACAATTTCTCAAGAGGAATTAAATAGAAATAATTGGATATGAGGAGGAGGGGAAAAAAAAAGAGAGAGAAGCAGATTGGCTTGGATTTTTTCGAAGTGGAGATCGAAGAAGGAAGAAAGAGAAAATCGTTAATTCGCGACGATGATTTTTCTGCAACGCGAGGTCTCTCTGGATTAAAACTTGGAGGAATAAAATGGAATCGAAGGAGGAAGAAGCGAGTTGACGAGGGGGGATTAAGAAGTCGTCCTCTGGGATG
>NW_006263359.1:659403-664218 GCF_000469605.1 Apis dorsata | reverse complement strand
AAAAAAAAAAAAAAAAAAGGAAAAATAAGAAAGAGAAGAAGGTGTGAAGAAGGAGAGGAAGAGAAAGAACGATTTATCGCGACTGCCTTCGCCCAGATTAACTTTCGTAACTCGTTCGTTAAGCGATCTCGTCTCGCTTAAAGAGGCATCGATTATCGCTGTTGCGTTGATCGATCGATCGATCGATCATTCGGCCGCTCTCGATGGCGCCCCCATCGACTCCTATTCCATCTATCGATCGGTGAATTTTGTTGAAAAGTTGAATCTGCGTTTGGATTGGAACAGTTTCCACCGTTACGTGATCGAAGCGAGTAACTTTTCTTTTTAGATTATATTAAACGAGATTCTATTTATTCGTCATCGAAATCTTCTTTCTCTCTCTCTCTCTTTCTACGGAGAAAAACGAAATATCGAGAATTCATTCCTTTTACGCGCGAAAGAAAGTAAAAATTATCGAAAGTTGCTTTCAAGAATTATTTTTCGTTAATGGATATTGCGCGTCGAGAGTGAAAGTTACTCCTCCTCCCCCACGCAGAAAGACTCTAGCAAAGACTCTCTCAAATTATATTTGCATTTTGCAAAATATATATATATAAATAAAAAAAATAAGACCTTTCCTTCATCCTTAATGGCGCGAAATTCGAAAAGAGAGGGAAGGAAATATCCTTGGAGCCAATTTCTCTGGAAAGAAAAAAAGAAAAGAAAAAAAGGAAGGGAATATTCTTCGAGGATATTCTCGTTTCTATATCGATCCCAAGCGGAATTTCTCGAAACATCTCGTGGAGACGTTCGAGGCGACACGTTCGTGACCTCCGCGGTTTCGTAACACGCTCGTAACGAAAAGTGACGCGCGCACAGCCGAGAACAAAACGGTGCTCCACGTAACCGGCGAGAGAGCAATCTGCACGTAACCGACCGGCCGCTTACGTAAGATGGTTGGCTGGGCCCGCCGAGAGGAAGTCTCCTCCACCGGAAGGGATTTCGAACGGACGTGACGGAGATTCGAAGAGGACTATTGCTACCATTTTCGATCCCCTCCTTGTTCGGGAGCCCGATTTCTTTGAGCTCGCCGACTGTCATTCGATTGGACGATAATTGGAAAACTGGAGGAATCGTGCTCTCTCTCTGGAGTTCGATGAAATTTTCTTAGATTTAAGGAAATTCTGATTCTGAATATTTGTTTGAACGATTGCGTAAAGAAGCAGGATTCGATTTGAGAGGATATTCTAATGATGAAGAATGAAAAGCTGTACGACTCAAACAAGTAATTTAAAATCGACACGGAGAGAATATCCATCCTTTCTTTAAATTTGCCAATATTATATAAATTTTTAAAAATGATTAACTTTACACCGTCATGGAAAAATATGTTGAATGTTTCCTTCAACTCTCCTAACTTTCCAGTATTTTAATCCTCGCGAATTAAAAATTTTCTTATTACACCCTCTGAAACCTAATATTCTATTTCTTTTTACAGTCGACAATATTTTATTCCAATCGAGATTGCAAACGAAAAGAAAAAGAAAAGGTGGGCGGAGCCGAGGATTTCGCCTTGAAATTAAGCTTCTTCTTCCTCCTCGTCGTGGAAACGTGACGGAGCACGCCGCCACGAAGTTATTGATCTTCCGCCGTTCGTAACGCGAGAGAACCGGAGCCTCGAGATTTATTGGGTTACCTACGCGGTCTACACGTGTCCCCCCCCATCGTAAGTTTCGGCTTAATTTCGTTTTCTGAAAGGAGTCGAGACCTTCCTGTCCGGCGACGGCCATCGGGAATCGGAGCACTTTGAACGGCCACTCCTTTTCGCAGTAAATTTCAACGAAAGCGAACGGTGATCGATCTTGAAACTTGTTCAACGTGTTTTTTTTTTAAGCCTAATTGTTTCAGAGATCGAAGATTTAGAGGCTAATCCGTGAACACCGTGGGGTTAGGTAAGGGTTGTTTGCTCGCCACTTCTCGATTGTTTGCTTACACATTAGTTTGGATATTATAATTTCTGCTTTCTTCTGAGATTTAGAGGGTAATAATGATAATTGTTTGAGAAAATAACGTTTAATCAAAATCTGGGGATAAATACTTTCTACTTTTGAAATTTATCCTCCACTTCTCACACTTAACTATCCTTAATCAATATCCAATCTAAAACTACTTGTCAAATCTATATCTCTATATCTCCACCATCGTCCCTATACAATATTCCTCCAATTCCAATCCCCTTTTCTCTTCTGTTCTCACAATTAATATCGCTCTCTCTCTCTCTCTCTCTCTCTTCCCCTGGGAATATACTGGGACAATAGAGACAGACTTCCGTCTGAATAACATATATATATAAAAGAAAGTGGAAAACGTCGGTTCAAGACGATCGACCGATCAGGATCGACGAGGATCTCTCGATCACGATACCTATTCCTCCTCCTCCTACGCTTTAATTGGTGGCTGCCACGGTGGTGGTGGGCCCGATTAAAAGTTTCCGCGTCGCTTCGAACGAGCGTTGCGTGCGCTCAGCTTCCGCCGATGCTTGAAAAATGGACGAGGAACGGGTTAAGTGGTCGAAGAAGAAGATCCTCCGTGGACAAGTCGGATGGATCGTCGACTTCGCGTGATCGAACCATCCAACGATTCTTTGTATCCTTTTCTCGTATTTTTTTTTCTTTTTTTTTTTTTTTTTACTGTTCGTTCGTGCTCGATGGTGGACAAAGGGAGAGGATGGAGAGGAGAACAGATGTTCGAGAGAAACGTCATATATATATATATATTCAGTGGTTGGTCGTCGAAGGTTTAGATTTTGCAATTTCTTTTGCAAATTTTGGATTAATGAAATGTCTCGAGACGTGAATTGTTTTAGAAAAATGTTTAAAAATTTGTTCTTAAGGTGTATATATAACTATAGAAAATTTAAAATTTGATGTTCTTTTTTCCATATAATCGTCGAGCAAGGGGAAAACATAGATTTCGAGAATTCGAGGGGGGAGATGAGAGAAAGAGGGAATAAAAAACGTGGATTTTTTATCTTCTTGGAACAACGCTGTTAAAATCGCGATATTTCCACGTAAAATTCTTTATACCTCTTGCAAGAGGTTGGTCTCGAGGTTGGAATTTATTCCCATAGAGGAGGCCAAGTACAAAGTCCCGGAAACACGAGTCAACGAGTAAAAGAATCAGCGTTTTCGGACTTCTCCGAAAAGACAAACCTGTTTTTAACTTTGTGTTCTCGTCAAGTATATACATATATATATATAGAAAAGGATACATTTCTTGGAAGAAGTCCAGATGAGGTGGTTGAAGGATGTCCAGGGCCGAGAGAACCTGGAAAAAAAAGAAAGAAAAGATCGAAATTATGGGCGAATTCGAAAGAGGAATTTGCAAAAACTGTGATCATAATGGAACGTGTAATTTAAAAGTCACGCGTCTTGTTCACTCGTGCATCATCATCCCCATAACGAATCCATTTATTTTTATCTCTCTCAGATCATTTTATCAAACAGATATTTGATCGAAGTATAATATCATATTTTAAAATCTTTCGACTCCTTATTTAAAAATTGCCGAATAATATAAGGTAATAAACACGAAAATATGAAATTTTTGAAACAACAGTCGGTTTCTTTCGTTCCGTATCGACATTTTTCTCGACGCTTAAAATTAATGGAATTCGAAAACACGAACGAGACATCGGCACGTTCCTCCAGTGGCCGCACGATAATGCGTTTATCTGGCTCGTAAAACAAAATGCCCGCCGTATTTTCCGCAGATAACCACGAAGTAGATAAGTGAGTTATGGAAAATCGGCAAACTCGGAGGTGAAGGAAGGGCGCGAGATCGATTTTAAGCGAGGAGAAGTTGTTCTTCCGCGTCGAGTTCGAACATCTTGAATATTTTTTTTTTAATAAAATAAGAAGTTGAACAAGAAGTTACGCTTGAAAATCGAGCATCGATTGGAACGTGAAATTTATATGCCGATTAAAAGTTGTATACTGTTGTGGATTATTAATAAATCGCGAGAGAAGAAGAGTATTGTACATTATTGTAATAATTAGAAGTTGGATAATTAGAAGAGGTAAAAGGGAAGAATTTTAATTTTCCTTTATTTCTAAAGTTCAAACGATATTTGCATAAAATTTGCATGGGGAAAATTTCGAGCACAAATTTGCCCGAAAAGAGAAAAGAACAAAAGTATATATCTCGTAGATATAATTTAAAAAGTGACCCGTTCAAGTTTATGTTTAAGTCTATGTTTCCAATGCATAAAATTTGTAGAACAAAGTTCGAAAAATTCTTTCTCTGAACTGGAATAAAAATGTCGAAGGAAATACGAAGAACAAAAACATAAAAGGATATAACGGGGGATAATTTAACACGAGTGAGCGTGTTTTTCAACAATGTTAATATTCATCGATATCGTTCTCGAGAAGTTGTGAGAGAATTAAATGTGAAAACGCGTTCACAATTATAAAGCGTCGTTATTTTGCGAAACAAATGTAACAAACTTACGTTTTCGTGTTTGAAGAAGCAGAGCATCTTCAACTCCCTGAAGACTCGTTTGCTGCTCACGAGGCTCTGAAAGACATTCGGCAGTTTTTTCAAGGCCACTCTTCTACCATCCCTCGGATCTGTCACTGCCCTGTAAATTACAAAGGAAATTAGCGTTATCAATAAGAATCTGTAGAGAGAAAGAGAAAGAGAGATCCTTCTCGAATTTATTCCTACATTTCTTCCATCTTTCTTCCCTTTGAAAAACGCTTGTTGCTTTACACGTTATAAGATCGTTCGACAACATTTTTACTTTTTCTTTTTTAAATTCGCTTTGGAGAATGT
>NW_006263359.1:649465-659184 GCF_000469605.1 Apis dorsata | reverse complement strand
AAAAAAAAAAAAAAAAAAAAAAATGAAATCTTGACTCAATTTATTTATGAAAGTTAAAAATAATCGGGAGTCGAAATTATATTCACCGATTCTTCTTTCGTAATTCCTAGTTCAACGACTATAAATTTCAAATTTATGATGTTTTTAAAGAAAGTGCGTTGAGATAACACACTTTTCCTTCGCCCGTACGTAAGCTGTTTACCTTGTTGAACGTGCGTATACTTTCAATTTTAATTTGTTGCTAGAAGCGGATTCAAAAGATTTTCGATGTTCGAAAACTCTTGCTTTCGAAAATCTCGGGCTTGATTTACATAGATTGCATACGATTTCGCGCATAAATATGTTTCCTCGAGAGCGGAGTCAACCGCCATTTAAATTAAGTTTTTTTTTTAAAAACTCTTTAAAAACTCTTCTTCTGATGAACTTGGATCCATTACCAATGGATCTATCAAAAAAGAGAAAAAAAAGAATCGATCGTTCATCGTCGTTTATTATCGACAATAAATCCTAATCTCTGTTCTCGATTCAGTATTTAATTTTATCTTCTATTTGCTTTGAATAGACACGGTTAATGTGCGGAATACAGTCGAGCGGCAACGTCAATCCAAATCAAACATCGATTAAATCGTATTAAATCGAGGCGAAAAATAATCACTCGTGATATACTATCGATGCCATTTAAAAGTTTCTCGTAATTCTTTACGATACGGAAATATTTCCAAAAATATTCTATTTCGTTCGTCACTTTAACGAATAAAAATCAGAAAGAAATAACTTTTTTCACAAAGTATCTTTGAAGAAAATATTCTTTTCACACTTAAAAAATTACATCTTCACTCTTTTCATTCCAATTTAATCAAAGAACCGCAACTTATATTATTCAAAATTCAAAACTCTGACGCGTGATTACTATTAAAAATAAATAATAATAATAGAATCTCATCAACCTCGTTAAAAGTAAAAACGAAAGAAAAACCATAGAGAGCCGGTTTGGAAAAACAAAAAAAAAAAAAAAAAAAACAAAAAATCCGTCACAATCGTCCGTCGAGCGGCAGAAGCGAAATCCCAAAAGAATCGCAGATGGCCAGGATAGAGGAGAGCGTGCACGCGACGATAAATTTCGACGTTGTCCGTCGATCCGCGGACACGAATACAGGGGAGGGAATGGAAGGGGGTGGGAAGGGTTAATAACAGAGGCCACGATCGATTCGTAATCCGCGAGCGGCAGACGACGAGGTCGCAGCGGGGCCCGGGACCGTGGAATAATTATTGTGCCTGCAATTAGTTCGTTTACGGTGGCTCGATTTCATTGTCAGCCGGCCGGCCACCGCAAACCGACGATTCCAATCCCTCGTTTTCATTCGACGGTCAATCTCGTCCGCCCTGTCCGAGCCAAAACCCTTGCGCGTCGTGATAAACCGATTTTTTTTTTTCCACCGTTGATTCTTGCCCCCTGTTAAAATCGAAGGAGGAATTTCGACGAACATGTCTCTCTCTTTGGAGGGGTTAAGGAAAGGAAACGTATACTCGTTTTTTTGAAAATCATTGAATTTGAGGGGAGAGATTGGTTTCGAAATTACTCGAATCTGAGGGTAAATATTAAATGTCTTTTTTTTGGAGATACTGGAGATTTTTTTAAATGAAAACACAACTACAAGAATATTTATTTTCGGCGTACAAAAATTCAAAGTACAGAGGAGGCGCGTGGTCCACTCTCCACGGCAACGGTAAATTATCAACCCTATCTGGACATTACGCACCCTACGACCGAGGAGCATATTTTCCACGAGAGGACTCGAGATTCTCTCTATCTCTCGGTTTGAAACAAATCCTCCAGCAGAGTCAACAGAAAGGTTTATCGGGAGGGCGAAGGAGAGGAGGAAAAACGTGGAAGAGGTCGTAACTTTGGCAGAAAATTGCGACTGCCCTGTTAAATTGCGCGTCCTTTATTCGCTTTATTTCCTCCGAGCCGTTTCCTCCTCTCTCCTTCTCGTCTGATTTCCCTCCCTCTCCTTTCTTTCTTTTTTTCTTTTTTTTTTTATTCTCGTCGCATGCAGGAATTTACGCGCGCCACCATCGCTTGATAACAATGTTGGGGTTACACGTCGCGGAGGGGATAAACCTCGCGTCACGTGGGCCGGATGCGAGGAGAAGAGGAAACCTGTTCGAGCGATTCACACGCACCGGGCCGACAACACCATTGATTCAAAGCGAATTCACCTCGATTAAATTACCACCGGCCCCGATCCTAATTACCGTCCGATCGAATTAACCGGATGGAAAGAAAAGGGAGGATGGAGGGGGAGGTAGAAGGGGGAGTTGTTGTCTTTACTTGTTGCTTCGAGAAGCCTCGAGTTTTCTTCTACTCCTCGCTCGAGAAAAAATGATTATTTGAATATTAAATTACGCGTTTTTCACGTTATGAAGTAAGGATACTAAAGTGAGATTAGATTTTATTACGATAGATAATGTAATAATCGGTAGCAATTGGAGAAAATTTAATCCAAGGATTCTTCTTCACGAGCTCGATTAATTTTTAAATTTTTGGATCGAAAATTTGTTTCGAACTTTGTTGCCAATCTTTTCTTTCTTTCTTTTTTTTTTTTTTTTTCCTTTCTTCGATTCGAAGGAGATACGGGGAGGGGAGGGGATGGATTCGGAAACTTTTCGATCGAATTTGGGGGCCGTTGATTATCTTATCGGAGAGGAGTCGAAGGAGCGGAGATTAAGTTCGATTCACAGAAGCGAGTCACGAACGAGGAAAGGTGCGATGACCTTCGAAAAGGGTCATCGCACTCGGTCTGTCTGCCGAGCATAACGGAAGTGAGGCCACTGATTTCGAATAGAACGACCCTCGCGTCGCGGATTCGCCTCGACTAATTCGACTAATTCGACGTCGTAAAAATTTTCATTAGATTCCGATTTTTCTCTTTTCTCCTTCAAAATTACGTATTATTAATCCCTATCTCGTAATACATTATTTAAGTAGTAGTATCAAAAATTGGATCGACAAGCAATTGAAAATGTGTTACTCTACGAAATGTCTCTACGGAGATCTATTAATAATAATTTCTAAAGTTAGGAGAGATAGGAATATTCCAGAATCCATAGTTATGCACAAGAAACACATAAAGGGATCTAATTAATGCGATTAATTATTGTCGAATTACGTAAAATTTGCGAAAAGGCTTTGTACCAAGAAAATACTAAAAATAATCGTTCGATCGAAGCCTCCTTACGAAATATCTCGAAATATCCTCCTCCCCCCAATTATCCCCCTCCCCCCAACAATTACACTCGAGACATCCATTATCCCTCGCCGATGAAACACACGATTGCCGCGCGAGTCCATTCACACACAGTGAACGTCATTCATCCCCGAATAGAACAAGCCTACCCTCCCCTCCTCTCTCTCCTCCCTCCTCCTCCCGTCATTGGAAATTCCGATAGAGAAAAGGACCTTCGAGCGAAAAAAAAAAAAAAAAAACTACTATTCTATTTCCGTCCAACAACAATCCGATCCTTTCATCCCCGTCGCGCGCGCGAATGTACACTTATTTATAAATTCAGAACGAGTGGAGCATTTTAAAAATAACCGGACCGAATCGACAAACAAACTAGCTGCTTACAGCACCCTCCGCACGTAACAAATACGAATTTGAAAACTGAATCTGCTCCTGCTCCTCCTCCCCCTCCCTCCCTCGGTTTATTTATAGCGGATCGTTTAGCCGGCCGTTTAACCGCGAACAATGCCCATTTTCTGCGGCGGACGCAAACGCGCGCTTTTTGCGCCGCTTGTTTACCGCTCGCCCCATTCAAAGTGGAATATCTCATCGAGAGAGAGAGAGAGAGGAGAGAGGAGAGGAGAGAGGAGAGAGGAGAGAGAAGAGAGAAGAGGAGAGAGGAGAGAGGAGAAAAGAGAGAGGAGAAAAGAGAGAGAAGAGGAGAGAGAAGAGAGGAGAGGAGAGAGAAGAGGAGAGAGAGAAGAGGAGAGAAGAGAGAAGAGGAGAGAAGAGAGAAGAGGAGAGAAGAGAGAAGAGGAGAGAGGAGAGGAGAGAGGAGAGAGAAGAGAGGAGAGGAGAGGAGAGAAGAGAGAGAAGAGAAGAGAGAGGAGAGTCCCGTTGCTGCAATCCCCGCATGGAAATGTAAAATTAAATCGCGTTCGAATCGAAGAAGAATCCTCTCCTCGTCTTGGATTCCAATCCCCATCCCGGGAGGAGGGATACGAACGCGAAGAATCTTTTTGAGGTGGATCCTCCCTCGGGTTCGGTTCTTTCGCGGGGTGGTCGAGGATGGTGTTGGAGAGAGGGGAAGGGTGAAGGGGAGAGGGTTGTCGGTTTAATTTGTATTTTAATCTTAATTGGAAACTTGAAAACGAAGGGGTCGAATGTAAATTAATATTCTTGGTCTTTTTTTTTTTGGAAAATGGAAATCTTGGAAACAGTTGTTGGGTATTGGTTCCTTTGAAGTTGGGGAGGAAGAAGAATTTCTTTGATTTAAATTTGATCGGTGGAATGGTTTGTGACTAATATTGAGTTTTTTTTTTTGGAAAATGAAAGATTCTTTGATTCTTCTGTTTTGAAGTTTAAGGATATCGAGAGAAGAGGAAGAAAAAGATTCTATCACTTCTATTGTTTGATCCATTCAAAAATATTTCGTATCTTTTTATCGATAATGTGATTGATATCTGAGAGCCAAAGATATATATTTATCTCGAAACTTTACGAATTCCAAGAGGAAATATTCACCGAGGATTCTAAGTTTATTAATACACGATGTTCAATTATCACCTCTCGGCCAATATAGAAGAGCAAAATGAAACTTCGGATCGTTAAACTTCAGAAAATAGATTAAATCTGCTACATTACGATCGGGAATAATCGTAAACGTGTCGGAAATACAGTTTAGCGCCATATTTAAGGCAAGAAACCCGCGATACCCGTCGGCTCTCCCGGCTTTTTACGAGTCCGACCAGCGGCTTAAGGCTAAATCATTCGAGCCTCGAAGAAAATTATCGGGCGCCATTTCGTGTTTCGGATCGGTCGGTATAGCAGGTCGCTGAACTATTTAATAGCTCGTCAAGATTTTCGACCCGGCAAAATCGCGCTCCTTTCGGCACTTTTCACCTACACAAGAACGTACCGGAATGAAACGAACGCAACGAGAAGAAAAAAAAACGCGACGACGACGACGACGACGACGATGAAAGAAGCCGTTTTCGTCGTGAAATGAAAATTAGTATTATTTTCAACGTTGCAAAAAAGGTATTACGGATAAAATATGGATGAAACTTCGCTCGATAACGTTTCAACGCGGCCATGCTTTGCTATCTTTTGCTCGTTACGCTTCGTTTTTTCTAACTTCCGTTAACGACGATGTTCAAAAGTCTGATATATCCGGTTTTTCTTTCTCTTTCGTGCAAGATTTTTAGTAGAATTATCCAACTTCGGATACGTTCCTTGGATAATCAATTCCTTGGATTCTTAAATGTTTCAATCGCGTTATTAACTTTTTTTCATTTCCTTTTATCGAGAAATCGAAATATTAATTGAATGGATAGTAAGTTACGTTTTAACGTAAAGAAATTATCTTTTTAATAATCCCCAGCTAAAAAGTCCATAATAGTTAAAAAACGATCGAAAATACTTAACAGGGTTAATTTTCGACTAAAAGTTCGACACATCGAGTTTCGCAATTTGGTTATTAACAGAAATTGCATTAATGCGCGCGATATTAGCATCGATGCGAGAAAAGTAGCATGATTCGTAATCGCTATTCGTTTCGATTTACCCGATATTTAGTTAAACAATAGTAGCTGGTATTAATTGGACAGTGCGAGGAGAATCGATAACAAAATAGAGGGGAGGGGTTGGTTCCATTAGCAGGGCAGTTCGGTTTAATCAGCGTTTAATTAAATGTTACGCCACGACGACGACAACGACGACGACGATAAGGACGATGATGATGTCAGATCATGATGAATTCGAAACGAGAATAGAAAAAAAAAAAAAAAAAAAAAGAGGGAAGGAAAGAGGGTGGATGAGGTGAAATAAGGGTGGAAGGTAAACCGAGAGAGGGGTAAGGCTTTGTCGGGGCGCGCATTGTCCGATTTAATTACGGATTAATTACGAGTAGATATATTCCACGCGATAGAATGACTTTAAATTCTGTAAACGAAAATCGATCGTGCGATAACGCAAAACACAGGGATGAAACGATTTCGCGCTTACGACGTTCACTGGGGATTGACCGACGAACGTTATTAAAACCCCCTTTGGTGCCGTTCACCGTTCGATGAATCGCCTCGAGCGATAACGACGCTGCCCTCCCTAATCAGGGAGGAAAGGACGATGAGCGTGAATGATTAAAAAAATGTTGATAATAGACGAAACGGGAGTTGTGTCAATTTAATTCGCCAAATTCGATAAATTTTTGGATAAAAATAATTTTCAAAATATCATTTTCAACCCCTAATTTTCAGGATCGCTCGAATTCTTTCCCCTTTCTTTTGAATCAACATCAAGCGAGTTAGAATTTACACGAAACTGTAACAACAAATTAGATATTATATTCCAACAAAACTTCGATTTTGTTGGAGAACGTAAGCAACTTCCGGAATTTTCACCGGAGATATCCCCAATCCATTTAACTAAAAACCTATTCCCCAAGAAATAATCGGTCGAGCCACTTGCGCAAAAACCGGGTTGAACAATAAAATAAAGTAATTAAACCACGCCCAGTTCGATTCAATTAACTCTAAAATATATATATATATATAAAATTCCGGCCGCAATTACCGCGAGGAAGGCTGTAACAAAATAACAAAGTAACAAAGGCAGGAATTACTACCCCTCGACGAAATAGAAATAGAGATGCTACGATTCGTAAACGTTATCGCGCCCACTTTCCATTTAATTACCGTTCCAATTAAACATTGGGCCGCCGATAAAGGTTTTCCAGAACTTCGATCCCGGACAAAGAAGAATCAACAACTGAACAGCGGGAGGGGGATGGAAGCAACCGCCGCTATAATGAAAATAAGGGTGGGAGGGAACGAGCTTTAATCGCGACTTAATCGTTTGTTCAAAATCAGAATCCATCGATGATTATTAATTCGCGACTTACGATTTTATCTACGATTTTGTCGCCGTGTATACCAATCTCGTGAATAAATGAGATTGGTATTGTTGATTGTCCGTTGGTTTCGTTTTAATTAATCATCGAAAACGAACGAAATTTCGCGAGGGTCACGATTGACGATTCGTGAATTTTTGAACGAATTTTGGTAATGATGGACTATAAATGTGATCGAGGGAATGATAAGTGAGAAATCGGGGATAATTTGGAATTTGTAGTAGATTTTTTAGCTTAACTGTTGTTTTATCTATTGAGAAATTAGAAAAGATTCTTAAATAAAATATGCGAAGGAATAGATTTAAGTCACTTCTCATATTGCTTTTTAATATAATTCTCATTTTAAAACGAAAAGAAAGGAAGAAAAAGTCGTAACTCTCAAAGTAATCTAAAGAAAAACCGCTGAAAGATAAATCCTTAATTAATCCCTCAAGCGCTTATATATATAAACCATGAAATCAAATTCGTTCCAAAATGGAAATATCGCGCACGTGTGAAAATTTTAATCTAACTGAACTAAAAATAAAAATCCGTTTCCCTCTTGAAATATCGCAATATATATATATATATCTTCAAATTTGCACAGACTTTCGATCTAATAATAAAACAATGAATGAAAACTTAATACGATTAGTAACAATATTTTTACCTAAAAGATTCAGAACGCATTTTCATTCTTCTTGAAAAAAAAAAAAGATAAAAATTACACGGCTCGACGAACGATCGATCCAGGCGCGAAAGATTCTATTCGTTCAAGTTTCTACCTGCGTTCGAGGGAGTTCTACGCGTTTTCGAAGAACACGAAAAGTTGGATAGCACGAGGAGGATTTTTTATTCCAATAAAACGAGTCCCTCGACCTGCGAGCCCGCGCGTATGTGTGTGTGCGTGTGTGTTATCGCGGAGGAACGGGAGGGAAAACATTATCGTCTCTGCCACGTGGACGAGCATTGTGTGTATCTCTCTCGTCTAGACACGCGTAAATTTCGAACGGGCCGATGAATTGTTAACGCCGCGAACCGAGGGCGGGCTACACCGCCCGCCGCCACGCTACAATTCGCTGCCAAGGTTTCGAACGGTTGAAGAACGGGATGGAAATTAGCGTATAATTAGAATTTTGTTGAACCGAGACTTGGCCCATTATATTCGATTTTATTTCTTTCCACTTTGTTAAATTATTCACAATGATCGTGGATAAGATGATGGAAGTTTAATTTAGTTGGATCGAGTTTTAGAGTAGAAGTTTATTACGTCGATTTGTCGAATTTGTCGTAAATAGAAAGGCAAAATATCGAGTTAATTTTCTTTTTTCTTTTTCGAAATATATAAAAAGTTGTATAAAGAGAGAGAGAGAGCGGAGACGAGGGTTAATTGTGTAATTCGATTTCTTTTTATTCTCTCCTCGTAACGACGTTTCAAAAAAATAATTTAATTAGAATCGAAGGTGAATTAATTGAAATTGAATCCTTAATTGAAATAGTATGCGAGTAAGATTGCGTCTATGAAGATAGAAAATGAATTCGTGTAAAGTAAAATTTATTAAAAGAAATATTATTTATTTGAATTTTGTGAAGAGGTAAGCTATCCTCGAATGTAATTCGAGGAAAGTGGTTCGACTCATTAAAAATCTGACTCATTAGCATTTAATAACAATACGAGAGAGGAATATTTATTAAAGGTGAATCTTCTTTTTCCTTTTTTTTCTTTTTTTTTATTATTCAGTTTCGTTATCTCTGATACATCTGTAATTATTTATTTCCTGTTAATTAACGCGAATACGCTTGTAAAAGGCTGTAATTGTTGAAACCTGGAAAGAGTGGCGCGTGTTGCGAGCAAGAATGGCGGAAGGTGGGGAAAAAGTTATCGATCTCTCGCACGCATGCCAGTCACTGTCTACACGCGACCGGGTCCCTGACCAGGCGTTGCAAAACAACCTCCATAATGTTAAAATAAAACGCAACATCGTGCGCACCAAATTAAATAATTGATTAAGCGACACGAAATTCGAAAATAATAACAAAAAAAAAAAAAACAAAAAAAATTAGAAATAAATTGCT
Source organism: Apis dorsata (assembly GCF_000469605.1). Classification (NCBI taxonomy): domain Eukaryota; kingdom Metazoa; phylum Arthropoda; class Insecta; order Hymenoptera; family Apidae; genus Apis; species Apis dorsata. The sequence goes on along the minus strand of NW_006263359.1, from coordinate 649,995 downwards.
CGAATATCAATTAAAAGAATTTTATTGAAAAGAGTGAAAAAATTCCTTCAATTTCAAAAATAATGTATACACTTTTTCTTTTTTAACATTATTAAACATTTCTGCTAAATATAATTCACCTTCGTACTTCTCGTTTGCTTTTAAAAAAGATACACCCTTTCCCATTTTTTACTGACCGATCATTGTCTTGTTTCAGGTGAAATGGATTCCTTTCGAAAAGAGAAGAATCTAAAATCTAAAATTCATTTCCCAACACAATAACTGTATTACAAATTGTTATAAATTCCATTTTCTCCGCTGCGAGAAGAAGAGAGCCCTTGAAAAATATCCGATTCCTTTCGAATATCGCGATTGCAATGAGGAGAGAGAGAGAGAAAAAGAGAAAGAAAAATATAGGCAGCATTGGTAGATTTGAAGAAGAAAAGGGTTAAGGGGTATTACATTTACAGAGCTTTGTCGCAGCGAGGGAATTGGCAACTACATCGAGATGAATTGGCGCACGAGCTAAAAGCTGGTGATGACCTTGAGGT
>NW_006263359.1:641165-649230 GCF_000469605.1 Apis dorsata | reverse complement strand
ATGGTGGGGGGGCCCGTCGCAGGGGTTTCGACCCGTGCGTCTGGCCAATCCCGATTCGCGAGCCACCCCTCTCGAATCGAACTCAAATTAGACAAACAGGAGTACAAACAGGATCAAGAGGTATTCCTTTTAACATTTTCAACGTTTTTTTTTAAATTTAACCTTAGAGTGAATAACATCTTTTCTTTTTTCAAATTTTCCTCCCCTTTCCAACCCTTTGTTACTTTACTCAACTCGTTCGATCCTCCTTTAAAGGAGGATTTCTTTCTTCCCTCCTCTCTCTGCTTTTTATTCCACTTGTGATTCCAGATTGAATATTATCGTATCAGGAAAATTTCTTTCGAAGAAAAGGCGTGCGGTCAGCGCGTCGTACGACAAAAATACAAGAGGGAAAGAGGACAGAGCAGAAACAGCGAGTGGTAATAAAATTACGTATTTTTTTTTTTTCGAGAAGATGCGTGCATAGATAAGAGTGGTTTTCGAGAGAAAAATAGGGATACACCGTTGCCCGGGGGGAGGATGATGATAGGAAGATTAGAATGCTGGGAACAAGAAAGCTGGTGGATCCGTGTTCGCGTTAGGCGTGTTTCTTGCTTGCTCGAAGCTGGTGAAACGGTTCTACGGGATGCGCCGCTGATCTGTTATCTTGCAATCAGTGGTGCCCTGTTTAGAGAATCGGTGTTCTGCGGTCGCTTTTTCCATCGTTCCCCGCGCTCAGATTCTCAATAGTTCCATGTAATCCGTGATCGTGAATAGAATTATTCTTGTTTGAAAAATATTCCAATTGGAGGGTCTTTCTTTCTTTGATTCGTATTCGATCGAATTTTCCTCGTTATCATAAAGTTTTTGGAAACTTTAACTTTGGGGTGACGAAAGTATTGGGTTACTTTTCGAAATTTTTTCGAATTATAAAATATGGAGGACATCGAGTCATTTTTTAATTGAAATTGCATTCCAAAATTTGTTTTGTGGAACATCCTTCGTGGAGAATTGATTTTAGAAAAAGTTAGTACACAAACGAACATTTTTACATTTTTCTGATTAATAAAGTGACACGTTCTCGTATCATCCTAAGAATTAAAAATTGCAATTAAATGTTATTTAAAATTTGATTAAAATTCTTGCGAAATAAAGATTCGTATCCGATAAAATAAAGAGACACTCGTAGCGGTGATTCTTCAGGAATTCACTTTTCAAACCGCTTTTTCCGCTCGCGAATAAAACCTGACTCGTAAGATCTCACTAAATATTGCCCACCAGGCGAGCAAGAAAATGCTTACTTTCTCCATGAAGCCATTCCACGTACCTTGAAACAAATTAGACTGGTTCATCAACCTTTTTTGCTCGAGAATCGACATTGTTCGATTCTCAATTCCTATACGCGGATTCAATTATCCATCAATATATGTAGCGGCAATTTTTCCATTCTTCCACTTCTTTTTCGAAGTTTTGTATCCATTTTATTCAATCATAATTCGTTGCTTATATTTTATAATACGCTTCGTTCCATGCGAATCAATTTATAAAAATCGGAAAATAACTTCTTGTATCTTCCGCGATATAGAAATTCGATTACGTAAAATTCTATTCTGCACACGTGTTAAACAAAATTCAATGGATGATTTTAATCAACCACGCAACTTTACGATTTTTTGATTCGTTATTACGCTTGTATCCATGATAAAGTAAATAGGAATTGGAACAACGATAACGCTTATTTTTCAGCACGAAAATAAAAAATGCGCAATTCTGTTAATAATAATAACACGAAGCGACAAAAATCTTCCACCTTGGAGAGAAGAGGATGATTGTTAAACAAGCTGCAATTCTTCCAATTCGGCCGAGCGCATCGGGATTTTCCGCGACATTATTATCCTCGATGGGATCAACGATGCTCTCTCAATTTAATTACCGTGATGGTGGTGGTGGTGGCGTAGAAAAAAAAAAAATGCTCTGATTAATTATGAGCGCAATTAGAGGCGACGATAACGAGAGGGGCGGTAATAAAGTCCTGAAAATCGATCCGATACCCCCCCACTCCCTCATAAAAGGGTAATTATTCGCGACCGGATCAAATCATCACCGATTAACCGATCGATCGATCGATTCTTCGATCTTGTATTTTGCAGTAATTGAACGATGTTTTTGCTCGATCAGGAGATCGAGATTGATAATCGATCCTGACCAACCGCTTCTTCGTTGAATATTGATTGGACACGTGTCTACAAAGGTTGAAGGAGGAGAGAGAGGAGGTTTTTTTGAGAATCATTCGTTTCGAGATTAATTCGAGGGATTATCAGATTAATAATTACATAGATTTAGATAAAATTCATTTCTAAATTAATCGACCAAATATTCTGCGCTATTAAATTTTTAATAATTTTTAATAATTCGACTAGCTTCTTGTCTCCCCTGGAATCATTCGTATTATTTTAAAAACTCACAATTAATTTACGTCCAATCGTTCGATATCATCGACAATCCCACGCCTCACGAATTACACGGAAATACATCCACGAACTTGAAAGATCAAGAAGGGATCACCACCGACTATCACGCTCGACCCATCCCGAATCTTCACAAGCCGTGATCAAGTTAATCGAGAAAAGACAGAGAGAGAGAGAGAGGGGCACGCGCGTATTAATTAATACAGCCGATTATGCATTGGTAGCGGGCGATAATTTATAATTGGCTCTCGATGCACGACACGAAAGTTACACGGCGTGGAAACGGCGATCGATTACGGCTCGTTAGCTCGATTTACTGGGAACGGGTTAGCCTACGCTTGTCAGACGCTCGCCCCCTTAACGACTACCGTTCGACGCGCCACGAGGATTCCATTCGTTTATGGAGAGCGTAACGGGTCCCCTGCTTGGATTCTTCGCCTCGAGAGAAAGAGAGAAAAAGAGTCGATGGGTTAGTTGGAGGATGATTTTAACCCTGGATGGAGGAGTCGAACAACTGTCTGGTACTAATGTATCGGTGAGCAAGTAAATATGGAAGCAGGAAGAAAATGAGATTTCTTTTTGAGAGGCAGAGGTTTTTGAGAGAAGATACGAGGGAAAGGGACGAATTTCAAATTTTTCAAATTGGAAATTTTTCAAATTTAATCTGGACGATTGATTAAATTAAGAGTAGGGAAAAATGGAGGTGGGGAGGATCGTGAGACATTCATCGATCGGTTGTAAGTGGCGGGTGTATTTACACGAATAAGCCACCAAAGGCTCAACTTTCCTTTAACTAGTTTAAAGTTAACGCGCGAGGAGAAACTGCGGTTTCGGCGGAAACTGGGCGGCGACTTCTGGCCGGAAGGAAGCTGGGCTTCTTGAAACGGTTTACGCGATAATAGAGCGGTAAAACGGTGTCCCCCGACTAGAGGAGAAAGCCGGGACGCTGTTTTATCGGGAAAAACTTCCTCGCGACGACTAATAACTCGCCATGTTAATTCCGTTTCTTTGGACCTTGATACACCTTTTCGATAGACGTTGCATCGAGCTCGGTTTTTAATTAGGTAATTAAGTAGAAAGCGCGGTGGAGAAACTCTGGATTTCAATTATAATTGCACTTTGACCGTAACTAATATCGATGATATCGCGTTGGATGTAAACAAGAGATAACAATTGAGAACAATGTAAAGATATTTCTACAACAATTATTTAATTTTAATTATACAAATACCGAGAAATACTGGTTTTATGTTTTTCAACGAAAGGTTAGATGTTCACAGAGACGATAACTCGAATTGAAGAGAAGATTTGTTTAGAAAATTTCTAAGAAATTCAAAATAATTTTCAATTCTCAATAAAACGTTTCGAACAATTTCGAAAGACATCTCTTCGAATTGGTAAATTCTTGGGGAGGAAAAAAGTCTAATTCAGATATCACTCAAATGACACCTGGAACGACGTGGACGACACAAGAAACGACTGAAAGAGCAAGGAGCAAGTCATCAGCGCGGTGAAGAGGAGCCACAGGAGGTGGTAAGAAACCCTTGGTCATCAGCGAGGTGGAATCACCTCGGGTTGTCTCCAGGCCGGTGATCAGCGAATTTCACGGGGTTCCGGGCAGCACGGGCCACTCGCGTGTTTCCATTTTTCACGGTGTCTCCACGCCCTGGAATCGGTCGTGGAAACGACAATTATGACGGATTATTGCGATCGTTGAACGGCCACCGTCTCCTCGTCACGGTTGTCCCTCAATGTCCGCTTTGATGGCCGCAATAAAATTCCCAACTTGATTGTCGTTAATGACCCTCCGATGACAAATCATTAAAGCGAAACTGACAGGCGGATACATTTATTCGACGCCTCGTTTGCTTTTACGAACCAGATACCGGGTTTTATAAGTTCGGGACAGAAGCAACGACGACGATTTCGCAACAGTTCTTTATTCGATAATTATTATTCTTATTGTTATTTTCGATTGACGAGGTTGCGAAAATGAAAATCGTCTAATTCTAATTCGGATAAAATGGATTTTTATGCGAATATTGTTGTTAAATAAATTTGATCCAAATGGAATTTGGTGGTTACAATGTATATGAAAGGTGGGAAATTTCTGAAATTTATTTGTCGACGCAACAGGAGGGGGTATTCGTGATATTGAAGCAATATTTTACGTGAGGTTTTGTAGAACGATTTCTTGTTCTCCTTTTTTTTTTTCGAATAAAACAGCAAATAGCAATTTAAAGTAGAAAAAACACGAGAAAACTTTTTATACAAAATTATAGTAAAATATAGATAGATATAGATAGATATAGATAATTTATATTAAGATTATTAACAAAATTGATAATTTGTTATCAATTCTTCTATGATTTTATCGTAATAATTATTTAATAATATAACTAAATGAAAATATTGAATTTGTTGTATAAAAATTCGAGGTTTCTTTCTTTCTTTCGAAAGAAAGAAAGAAAATCCAATATAACCAAATCAAAGTTTGTTCAAACTCGTCCAACTACAAAAATATCTCGAAATAAAAACAAGGGAAAGGAAGGAAAAGCCTGACGCAGACGGACGATCGATCGTGCAAACAACCACCCCTCGAAAATCGTCCTAACGCCCCTAGTACCATTTCCAGACTCTACAACCTCTAGGGTTATGTAACTTTGAGATGGTGAAGCGTTAGTCGAGTTTCAAAACGTAGTGGATCTAATCTGTGGCAGTTGTAGGATATCCCAGATGGCGGATCATGAGAAACACGAAGTCCAGGAATGCTTCCCCGTTTTATTCCAAGTACCGAATTGGAAGAGTAAACTAGAATGCATCTGAGAAATAGTAGAATGCGCTCCAATTGGAGAATAATTAGTCTGATTCCAACTTGTATGAGAAAGATGCGTTAGAAGTGGCCTTTACTCGAAAACAGATTCATTGTGGTGAATGAAGAAAAAGGAGGAAGTGAAGAAAAAAGCAATGGAAGAATTGTTAAAAATAAAATTGTTTTGTTAAGACAAAAGCTGATTAATCTTTCGAATTTTCAAGTGAGATTTGTATTTAATCTAATTGAAATTACTTTGATACGAGATTCTTTTAGATTCTTTTAGATTCTTTGAGGATATTGAGCATGATTTCGATATATTTTTTATATATACTTTCAACACACGAGTTACACTTATCCTAACCTCAAAAAACTTCATTCGCTCGTTCCATATTGAATCAAGTGCAATTACGTTAAAAACTATACTTACGTTAAAAACTTTCAACTACACATGTTGTTCCTCATCATTTCTTAGTATAATACTACGTATCTTTTTATCAAAAGTACCGGGATGAACCTTCGTCAAAGTTGCATCAAGTTCGCGTTTCTTCGAAACTTTCTAATAAGGCGTCGAGACGACTTTTAACGCCATCTGAGATCCGTTTTCGCAATCCGTGGACCGTTATGAAACACAATCTCGAACTAACAAGCAGCGAAGGTTCAAGAATCGACCAGAAGGATCCGTTTCTTTCGACTGTTTCCGGTGGTGCTCGAAAGGACGAGCAAGTTCATCGTGGCGCGAATTCTCGTGAAAAGAAGCTTTCCTCGGGCAAGAATTTTCCGTCGGCGGAGTTTCGATTTAAGGGAAGTTTAATTCGATGGAAAATGAGGGGTTTCGGGTGGATGCTATTAAAGTAGTCGCGACGTTATCTACCCTTTCGAACAGTGTACAACAGATATCTATCCTTTCGAACAATGTACGAGTGCGTTTTTCCTAGAATTTTTAGACATTTTTCGAATTTCTGATGGGATACGTGATTTTAAATTACGATTCACGTTGAATATTCGAAGAAGAATTGCGTTAAGATAATCCTCAACGATCGAACAACGCGATATTATTTTATTATATTGAAGAAAAGATAAGAGAAAAAATTGTGAACAAAGTATATCTCCGCTTATTAAAATTTTAAATTTTGACGATAAAATTTTTTTCACACAATTTTCAACGATTTTACGTATCGCTTCTCGTGCCTATTTCCTTTATTTTGAAACCGTTTCTCCGTAATTCTCCCAACAATCGAGTCGAAATACAAGTTTTCCATATGAAAGAAGCACCCTTATCGCTTCTGGATATCTTCTCTACATGCAAGGAACGTGTTTCGGAGGAAATGTTTGACAATACACGACGTACACGACGAATGCGTTCGTTGTATCAACAGCACCGATTGAGTTTAACGAGGAATCAATAAACGACAAAGCGAATATCGAGGGACACGGATCTATGCTTTTTTTATCCGTATATCTGTACACTGCGATAAATTGTTGCTCTTGGAAACTAGAAACGATGGATCGTCGCTTTTTAACGCGCAGAGAAGGTATAAGGAAGGAGGTTGTTGAAAAATATAAAAAAATTTCAGATACGATTAAAACGGAAAACATCGATCAAGTGTTTTATTTATTCAACGAAAATTGTAAAAACAATTGTTGTTTTCCAGTTTTTAGACAACTTTGTCGGAAAATTTCATTTCAAGCTCGGTTAATTAATTCGTCATAAAGATATATTGTGTCTCGAATATCTCAATCAAAAAATGAAATGAATCCTGGCAAATCTTCCATCTATTAATTATTTCGTCTTAAAAATTTCTTCACCGTAATCAAATAATTAAATGAAATATTATTTATTTCTTTCTAAAAAATTCTTTCCCTAATTTTCTAACTCTCGATTCCAATCTCCAACTTGATAAAATAAAATTCCAAAAAACGATCCTCGAAAATAACACTGTGGACCACTTTCCAGGTGGGAAAATGAAGCGGCAAAATCGACGGTGTCTACGATCCTCCCGTACGAGGTCAACGTCCTCTTACCCTCGAATAGTCGCCAGTCGCGATTCCACCCCCGGGTGGAGGAGGATGGCGATGCGTGACGCGCCGAAAAAGAAGGACGCCTGTTGCTGTCGACGTTTTAAACCGAGCCAATCGATACGATTCGAGGTCGACCCGATAACCTTTGCTAATGGAACCCCTTTCTCTCTTTCTCTGTTCAGCCGTCGTCGAGCTGCCGACACGTCAATCACGATCGTGCTACGTGTGTCGGGAGGGGGTCAACGACTCGCCACGAAATCTACATTTCAGCGAAACATTCATCGAGATCTAAGGTAATTTGGATGCACGTTTTTTTGAAAATTAATTTTATTTTATTAACATATTTTAAATATTTAAATCTTCGTAAAGAGATGGAGATTTATTCTTTATTTTTCAAATATAAGTAGTATAAAAATAAAGTATAGAATTTTGAAGAACGGTTATTAAGCTAAGAATTCTTGAACTCTGTCCAAACTAATACGATACACGTAAATGCTAAAACGAAATAATATTTCTAGGAAATAATAATAAATTTAGAAACATACGTGTAACGTTAGGTTACCGGTAAATCGTGGCTAACACCGGGCGGTCCAAGACTTATCTAAGACTTTATATTTCTATGATAAACAGTTTGAACGATCTTACGTTGTTTTCACAATCGAACGAATCTGGAATTTATTAATTTCAACCGCTGATATTTCTATTTGTGAGATAACAGCGATAAGCCGCACGAAAGTGCAACACCTTCTTCCCTTAATCGCTTGGAAGGCACGCGAGAACTTCA
>NW_006263359.1:624299-640947 GCF_000469605.1 Apis dorsata | reverse complement strand
AATCGGCTACGATTTCCTTTTTTTTTTTTTTTGCCCCCCTTCTTCCTTTTCTAATTAGTGAACCAATGCCTCGATACGATTTATCGTTATTTCAAAATCGCATAGCAATTATGATACTTCCGTGGAAAATTATATTTTCATATTGAAATTTATTATGCGATTCTATTCTTTTTATTTACAATCTTTTTTTTTTTTGAAAAATAATAAGGATAATAAAGGTATCGGCAATTATGAGTTTCGTAATATAACGGTTCACCGATTTTTCAGTAAACTTTTATCAAGATTTGCTATTGAATATTTATGGATTTTCGATTGAGTAACAAGATAAACGGATCCAACGAGAATTGCGTTAATTTCAAATTCTCTTGCTTGAAAAGAAATTCAAATGAATTAACGCAATGAAAAATTCTTAAAGTTAAAAATGTGCAATATGAAGAACATTATGCGTAATAAAGAAGATAAGTGCAGATATTGAGTAATTTTCTCTTATATAACGTTTTTCTTTTATCTCGAAAAAAATAATTCAAACAAAAATAAATCGACCAACTACTTGTCATAAACAATTAAATTTACAACCAGACCTAATTCCATCTTATTCTATAAATGAATTGATTATTAATGAAACAATTATTTAAATGAGAACAATGAGAAGCAAATATGAACTTTTATTCATAAACATTTCAAATCAATATCACGCGAAAATAATCAAGGCCAAAGTATTCGATAGTTTCGAAAGTGTCGAAAATTTTTTTTAAACTTTTTCTCGCTTTATAGAGAAAAGATGACACACAAATATATTTCGAATATTACGAAATTTGGATTGTTGGATAAAAATTTATACACGATATTTTATTATTTTTCGAAGAAAGAAGAGAAAATGGGAGAGAATCGTACACGTTGTCCATTAAAGAAGATTCAAAGCACGTGGTCTAATAGGAGATAGAAAGTGAGCGAAGATAGAGTATTTCCTTCGTCCAGGAATTGTTTGAACTCGGTGTACCTTTTTCCCGATGCAAAGAAGAAGAGAGTTGAGCCAGAGGCTCGGCTTTAATTCCGTCGCTCGTCTAGACGCTTTTGTCTGGTCAAGAACCGCGTCTTCTTCCCTTTTGTCGATGATTCGCATACGCGATATACGCATTGAATATAAAAAAGATCGCGTGTCCCTTTCCCTTTCGTAATGCGTCATTATGAATTTAAATGTGGCACAGGATAATTGCGCGAAAGAAATTTCTTCCCTCGAGATTAAAATTAAAATTAGCGACACTTTGGAAAAGATGAAAGTGAAACTATATTTTACGCGTGTGATTAATAGAGTGGATACATTATGAGGTGTATCGTTCGTTAGCGTGTTAATCGTTCACTGCCACATCGAGTGTCCATTTCACTTTCTAATCGGTGAAAAGGCGAATAATTTAAGCCAGTTTTGAAACATGGTCAGTTTGCTTCTTGTGTCTTGGAATTTTCTATTAATTTTTTTTTTAATTTCAATGGAAATTGGATTGTGAATATTTATGTATAAAAATTTACGTGCAAGAACATAACACAGAATACAAGAATATAATTATTCATTGCGATATTTATCCAAAAATTTAATTCAATTCAAAATACTCGACTAATTCCGATGAAAATTGCAAAAATTGAATATTCATTTTCTAACAATCTTTACATATTATTAAATTAAAAAGTTTATTTTTTGTTATATCTATCTAAAGTATTAAATATTCAAATTTGTATTATAAAGTTACTAGAAATTCACTAGAGGTAAAATCAACGCGCGGGAAATTTGAATACGCGTGGAGACCGCGATCGGATTAAACTTCGAAAATCGTGATAAATATGTTCGATTACTTTTCAGCTTTTCTAGACTAAGTTGCATATATTCGCATATTCTCTCGAATGGAATATCGGATATACGTGCCGGACAGCGGTTATTGTGCGTACGTGCTCCATATTGCGTGTTAAGCTTTCTGTGCTGGCACAGTACCGGATGTTCTCGACTTTATGTATTTTATGCCAGATACCGTGGACACGTGAACCGCAATGACGATAAGGAGAAAGAGGAAAAACGATAGCGATAAGTGGGAATTCTGGTGAGCTTGACTCTAGAGTACTTGCTTGGCTGCTCAATTGAGTAAAGTTAATATAGATTAAAGAGATCGCTTAGTATAAAATTTTTAATTTGAAGAAGACTTAATTTTACAGATAGGAACATTTAAAAATTTTTGGAATTAATTTCATTTATGTAAAAAAAAAGTACAATTATATTTTTTAATGAAATTCTTAGATAATCTATGAAATAATATAAATATAATATTAAAACAATAAATGTGCTTTGTATAATAATAATAACTGTTATATTGTTTTTCAAGAAAGTTCTGAGAATGGAATTTCAATAACAGACACTATCAAGAAGCAAGAAACGTATGAAGATTATAGAAATCTGCTGTTTAGTTGTAATTTGTACTAAAATTCAGGGCAAGCTGAAGCATTAGACGGGTACAGCACGATTTAGGTGTCTAAATTCGCGAGCAACATAATCCTAAGCCGTAAAACTAAACCACGTGAACCTTATCTACGTTTTACAGTCGTGCTAGGTTGTGATTCTACCAAATCCATCTAAATCTATCTGAAATCTGGCTCGAACAGAAGTTCGAATCGTTAAAACGACTTAGTCTCGTTTCCGCATAATAATGTGTGTATCGACATGTAAAATGTATGGAATTCGTATGATAAATCAATTTTTACTAATTTTCTCATTCTATTTTTCTTAATTGAAAAAGAAATAGTAAAAATTGTTTACCATATTTAAAAATTTTTAATTATTTAAAGTTTTCTCTTGGATTAATTTTCAAAATCGATTTATTTTATTATTTCTATTAATTCTAATTGTTTTTACGTGTCATCATTAATTCAATTAAAAAATCAAATAAATATATTATATCATAAACTTCATAAATCAGTTCTGAAAAACAATAATTTTTTATTTCGTTATCAAAAAAATCGATTTCATAATCAACGACTTCGTACACTTCAACTAGGCCCTGATACTAGAAATAGACGTTGTTACTAGGTCATCGAATAGTTTTATAATCAATTATATAACAATATTTTTTCAAAAACTAATACATTTTCTCTAATTACTTACTTATTTCACTATCATCAAGAATGCAGGACAAAAATCAATCCATCTATCTTCTACTTTTTAATCCAATTCTTAACCTCAAACTTGCAATGTAATGAACAAAAAAAGGAGAAATTGAAGCTTCCTTTTTTCTCAATTTAATTCAATCGAAGAAAGCTCCCTCGATTCAAAACGAAATTATATTTACGGCGAAGTTTCTTCCATGCTTCGATTAGAAGCAGGAGAGAGGTTATTCGGCGCGAAATAACGGTTTTTTTTAATTGAACGATCGAGCTTACAGCATGAGAGTTAAAGAGAAGAGAGGGAAGACTGCGCGTCGAAAAACTGGGACGGTTCGATAGTTGCTGGGGCAGCAGTCCACGATGAGTTCTATCAACGATGTAGCTTGAAACTAGTTTACGAAATAATCGTGATCTTACGAAAAAAGAGATTGGTCAATTCCTATAACCTCCTCCGCCAATAGTTTTTCGCAAAAGATTCCTAGTTCGAAGTAGTTTCGAAACTAATGTAACTTGTAAATGTTTGCAAATGTCTACTTTGTATCTAATTAGTAACATATATGAGATTCTATGACAGATTTCTAAGATTTTTAGAAACGTATTTGCGTTTTTTTAATTAAATTTTATCTTTGGCTATTTTATTTTTATTTTAAATAATTTTGGAAACCAAGAATATAAAGAGGTTATTACTAGTAGTATAGTAGAAGCTTAATCTATCTTAATTTTAATATTTTCCATTCATTTTAATAAATGTAAAAATCTTAGATAGATAGATAAATATGTGATGTATATTAATTTTGTATTATGTAAAGAAATAGAATTAAACTTTTTATAATACAATAATTAACACTAGAACTACCAAATCGAGTTAAATTGACCAATTTTTATTGTTTTTTATTGTTTGTTAGATTTTTATTAGAAATTACCAAGTTCTTTTAAAAATCAATAAAAAAAATTAATATATTCATGTACATATTATAAGTTGGCAGTTCTAATGTTGTTGAAATTAGATAAATTAGAAGTAAATATTTCTCTATTTACACACCTTCCATTCCAAATTCATGATCAAAAATCCTACATCAAAACATGCTCTTCCACATCATAAACCTCTCACACAAAACATTTCCTTGCACACAAGTTGTTTACGAGTTTCAAGTGGTCGCGTCACAAGACTCCCTCCATGAGTAAAAACTACGCAGTAACGTGAAAAGAGAAGCATGGACGTTCACCCACGCGCGTGGTATTTATTACGAAAAAAGAACACAGTGTACCGAGTTACGCGTGGACACTCATTCTCAGAGTTTGTCTTCGTCGGAGTGCTCGGGACAGAAGGATGAAAAGAAAAAGGGACGAGGCAAAAAGGCAGGAAAACAGCGTGGAACAATAACGGTGCACGTTTATCCTCGGACGACAGAGCACGCGATGGATTCCTTTGTAAGTGGACGTCCCCCACCATCTTGAAAAGCCACTTAAACGCGCCTGCGCAGTTGCAACATATGCGTGCACATACCCATGGGGAACATGGACATCTGCGCGGGAACAGCTGCAATTGGCGAACGATCAGTTTGGATGCAAGGAATTCTCTGTGGTTAATCCAATTTCGGTATGTTTTTGTAATTACGAGTGGAGAACAGACGGTGATATATATATCATATTATGTAGAAAATGTTGATATATTTGTGAAGCGTTTTTTGAAAAATCCATTCTTGAGCAAATATAAAAGTTGGCTTCTCTATAGATATTTATATATATATAATATAGGTTATGTGTATGTACATTAAGTATATTACATATTTATATGTTGTATTATATGTATATTTTTATACATATATTAAAGAACAAGCACAAATATTGATATTTCTATGTATATATTCTACATGCATTATACATGTACTTTTATATCTTTTTTTACAATTCAAATCAGTTCAAAACTAAACATAATGGCATTTTAAAGAAGTTTACAAAAGATAAGTTTAAAATTGAATATTTTATTCTCCTAATTGGAATTAACTAATTATTTTGTTAAAATATATCAAAACTTCCTTTTTATATATCACATTTTTCAATATTTTTATCTTAATATATATAATAATTTAACAATAAGTTTCATTAACAGATTGCATTATTAGAGAAAACAATAGTGTATAATTTATTATGATCCTATCTTTACCTCTATTTTCCATATGAATTAGATTATTATTAGATTATTATTATTAGATTAGACTTGTTAAAAGTTCTATCTTCCAATCCTAAAGAAATTATATATACATTTCACAGAAAAATGCAGAAAAAATTATTCATTTCTTTCCTTTCTAATATACATTTCAAATCCAATAATAAATTAAAATCTAACTCTCATCTCTTCTTCTTTTTCAGATAATTCAAATTTGAAGCTCAATAAACTTTACATGTTCCAAGCCTTTGATTTCACCTCCATCCATTGCGTCATTCCGAATTAAAACAATCTCCATTGAACAAATCAAAAGAAAAGGAAAACCAAGTACTCCAAAGTAGCCGATCTCGAAAGCGAGAATTAACGAGCGATCTCGAAATCGTGAGGGTTGTCTTAATTAGATCGCGACTCCGTCTTCGTCGGTGTTCTTTTTCAAACTCGAGGGCACACGCTGTTGGAAATCGTTGAAACGATGCAGAAATAACGAGAACCGGAAAGGAGAGAGAAAGAAAGAGAAAGAGGAGTTTGAAGTGCATGGTGGGCCCTCGACCGATCAAAGCAGATTCGCAAAGTTGGCCCAAAGAACAAGGAATACCGAGTGGCTCTCCTCTCGTCGAATGTATCAACGATCAAAGGGTTAATACGCGTTGGAAATTCCTTTTTTTCCGGTAATTAAACTTCATCCCTTTCTGTCGTGAGCTTTACTTGGTTGGAACTATCCTTGACACTTTATTTTCATTGATGAATTCTATTTTTTTTCTTTTCTAGTTCTCAAAAGGATTAATGAAGTTGTTTTGCAAAATTTTGATGATTGAAGAAGAAAATTAAAAAATTTATTGAAAGAAGAAAATTTTGTAAAAAACTTAATATACTTTTCAAAGAAAAGTTCAAAGAAATTGGAAGAATGATGGTTAATAGATTTTTTCAAGTAAAATCTTTTTTGTGAAATAAAATTTATGATTTATACTGAATACTAAAATTTTTCCAGAAATAATAGAAAATGCAGAGAATCGCAATAAAATGGATGCGACACCCACGCATAGCTTTTAATAACCGGAATAAAAAACGGTAAATGGTTCTCCAAAAATAACCCTTACAGTTCTTTTAAGCAGTCTATAAGACACTTCTTATACGTCTTCTTATACCTACAAAATTCATGAATGCACTTTTATCTTTCTCATTCATAGAATCCTTACAAAAAAAGAAAAACCATACGAACCGAGTAAACAAAGTGAAATAAAAATAAAAAATTGCTATTTCTCAAGATTTCTGGATTTAAGTCCAATAGAAATTTTATTCCAACGTTTCATCAATAAACACTGCATTGAAATCTTCAAACGATTGGAATTATATAATAAACCTAAGTCTTACGATAACCTTAACCTTTTGAGATCTATAATTAAATATAAATAAATATGAACACGTATAGCTTGCAATAAAAATATACTTAGTAACAAAGTATAAAGGAGTAATGATATTATTACAATCCAACTACAATAATCTATCCGAATAGCTAATCTAAACAGAAGATTTGTCTAAAGTTTGTCTAAACAGACTAAATATTGAACTTACTAGAATAAAATCTATGCGCAATTTGAAAATTGAATTTTCGAAACTTACAAAAAAAAAGAAAGAAAAAACAAAAATGGCGTGTTTTTTAACGTGGCAAAAAGAAGAAGGAGAAAAGTTTTCGAATAAAATTTTAAAAAGGAAAAGGAAAAAGATAAAGGAGCGAAAACTCGAGGCGGAAAAGTCGCGGCCGCAGGCCACTGAGGTCGGCTCGAAAGCACTAAAAATCCACGCAACAGGTCGTTCTGTTTAGCCGAGGATCGAGACTATGCGTGTGTGTCTTCGCCACGCACGTGTTTCCCCTTCCGTCTCGTCTTTGCACGCACGTGTTTCCCCTTCCGTCTCGTCTTTGCACGCACGTGTATCCTCCCACGCACGGGAAGTAACCCGTTCCTTGCTCGCCAGTATAACGAGAAGAGAGGAGGAACATTGCAATTCGCAGCTTTGGCCGCTCGATTATTTCAAGTTTATCATTTTTCCAAAACTTTAACTTACATGATATTGAATATAAGAAATAATGTATCGATAAAAGAATTAATTCAATACGAATTTTTGATTAAATTATTTTGAAGTCGATTTATTACAAAAAAATCGATCAAATTATTTTCCATCATCTTAAATAACATTCTTACTTTCCCAAATTAAAAATATATTTCAACTGGTTGCGACTAATTATCTTAAAACGAAAAGCTTAAAAATATTGAAAGAGCAGGAATATCCCGTTAATCAGAGTAGTAAGTTGCAAATTAATCAGGCTTATAAGAGCAATGTTAATTGCGGCATGTTATACCTTGATGTAATTAGCTTGGAAGCTCACCTGGACACGCCCAGTGCACCCGGACCAGCGAGATCAATTTAGCGTGTGACGTATAGATTATTGTGCGCCTATGCAACAACGGTTGATGGTACTCCTCTGTCTCTTCACAATACAAACCGTGTGCTTTCGGCCAACGGTGTTCCTGGCTAGCCTAGGATTTCGATCGGCTTTGTTGCGAATCCGATGACAAAGTGACAGTGTATCATTGTTGCACAAGACGAGCCATAAATGGAAATTATGGGCCAAGTCTCAAAGAGAATCGTCTAAAGGATTGAAACGTGTCATTTCCAATACCAATTTGTAATAATATCATCATGTAAAAATGTATCTGTACGTAATCTTATATGATTTTTTATTTTCTCTAGATTTTTATCAGAACAGATATATAAATTTAATTGGATGCTTTGTTTAAATTCCATACTTTATTTGCAATAATAATAAATTCTCTTTAATTAAAAATTTCAATATTAAAAATAAATTTATTTAATAGCAGAATAATTTCTTAACTTTTAACTTCTTAATTTGTAAAATGCATACAATTCCTTTCTCTCTAAAAAAAAAAAGAGTAATTAAAAATTTTTCATTTACCAAACGTACGAATTATAAAAAAATTTAAAAAGACGACGCAATTTAGAAATTCATTCTCGTTTCCAGCCACACTTCCGTTTAACGAGAGGCATCGATGAGGGAAACAGAGAGGAGCAAACCAGTTCAGAAAGCGTTCAGAAGCGGTATCGCACGGTATCCCTCCTCTCCGCTAAGGGAATTTCAAGCTCGGCAGTCTGGCTGGTTCGAAGCGGATCCACCGGTCTGGAAGGAGGAAGGTCTGCTGGTTTCCCGATGGAACGGTGCCCTCTCCCTCTCTCTCTCTTCGTCCCAGACACCGGATATCTTTGTCTCTAGCCACGGAGGATCTCGCCAAGGTGTTTCAAAGGAAACATTATTCTAACATGCCCGTTTCGTTCGCCGCCAGTCGGCCTGATGGAAGTGGAGCATATCCCAGCAATGGAATAAGATCGGGTGTGTAAATATTTAGAGGCGGAGAGAGTGTTTCCTTGGTAGATTTTCGTGAAAATTTGATGATCTTTCGAAATTAGAGGTCCAATTACAAATAATGCATTATTTCACTTGACTTTGGCTCACTTATCGCCCTTATTATTAAAACCCACACAATCTAAATTAAAATGAAAATTAAAGAAGAATTAAAAATTCCAAATATCCATGAATCTATCTCTAACCAAATTTCAAATCCTCTAAGAATCCCCAAAAATTCAAAATTTCTCTATACTTAACCACTTGAATCACCTTCAAGAAAAAACTCCCTCTAATACCATTCCCTTCCATATGTTTTTAAATTAAAATAAAAATTAATCCGAAGAAGAACTGAAAATTCAAATTTCAAATCCTCTAAGAATTCCCGAAAATTCAAAATTTCTCCATACTTAACCACTTGAATCACCTTCAAGAAAAAACTCCCTCTAATACCATTCCCTTCCATATGTTTTTAAATTAAAATAAAAATTAATCCGAAGAAGAACTGAAAATTCCAAATATCCATGAATCTATCTTTAACCAAATTTCAAATCCTCTAAGAATTNTTCAAATCCTCTAAGAATCCCCGAAAATTCAAAATTTCTCCATACTTAACCACTTGAATCACCGTCAAAAAAAAACTCCCCCTAATACCATTCCCTTCCACTTGTACACAGAAAACGCCATATCTAAAGATCGAAGAAACTGAAAACGCGATATCCAGCGCAATCATCCTCGCTCTCAGAGAGGATTCAGAAGTTGCCCCTCCCTTATCCAATTACCGGGAAACGGGAAGCTGAGCGGTAATCGGTGTATCATAAGCGCGGGGGAGGAGGGGGGTGACGGAGATAAAGATAGATCGCGGGTATCGGTGTCCGGCGTAAAGGTTCCAATTAACGGTTACACGCGCGATACGCGTGTTTGAAGCGACGTCCACCGACAACGGGGACACACCGTCGGCCATTAGGCCTGCGTAACGACGAACCGGAGGAGGGTTGGTACCTCGGTTTGCAGTGAATGCGCGCGCCCAAAGGGGACGAGGTTTGCGCCGTGCATACACAGACGATAAACAACCGGCCCCGTATAAGGCCTGTACAAACTTGTCAGCGTGGTTGACGATGATTTACGAGCGGACTCTCGTTTGAAAGGAAGGTGGGCTCCGTATGAAATTCTACCGCTTTCCGCGATCGAGAAACGCGCGCCGGTAATTATCCGGGAGGGGAAAAAAGGAGGGGAATCCTCCTCCATCTTTTGAGACGAGATTTGGAATAAATTTTCGGCCGAATAAGAAATTTTGATCGTAATATCGTATATTGAGTTTGGAAGCATGGATGTTTATAAATTGAAGTTTGTATAAACTAGAAGATAATAGAAAATTTTAATTTTCAATTTTCGAGCTTGGATTGATTGTGACAAAGCTTCGTGGTTTCGGAAAAATTGGTGTTCGAAATTTCGTGGCGAGATGCAAGCTTTTGTTTTAATCTATCGTGATGGATTTTCGACTGTGGTCGATTCGTCGAAAGGATTCGATGGAGAACAACGAGCATTCGAGTGTTGGGAGCAAGCGATGATGAAAAGGGAATGGGGAGTACGCGTGGAATATGATTTGGCGGTGCATGGGAATTGTAAATGGAGGCTGGGAACGTTGGGGGTTGGTTAATGATGTTGGGGATGTGATAGACTTTGGGAGAAAGTAATATCGGCGAAGTGAAAACAGAAGTATTAGATTGCAAACAGTTTTACAAATAACAAAATTTTCGTTACCAATCATCGCGAAGTGACTTTTGAAGAAGGAAAATTCAATCTTTGAAACGAATATTTAACTCATAATCATCGTGGAATTCGAGTATTTTTCGATACGATCCAAGTATAACGATACACGATTTGTTGAAATAAAATCGTTTCTCCAAACCACTCGACTGATCCATGTGCAATCACATTGGACGTAGAACCGCAAAAGGATTAAAGAACGTATCTGGGAATTTTCCTTCGTATCTCTAGAATACAAACAATCTCAATCGTTGGCCAAACAATTCTTCTGAGTTCAATTTGAACTTGGAAAAGCTTAAAACCGATCACGAATCGAGTTAACCGAACGCGTCACTTCAAAAAAAAAAAAAAAAAAAGGAAAGAAAAGAAGAGATGAATTCACATTCGTTCATTGATAGTTTGCATAATTACGACTGCATCGATTCTACTGGGGAAACGGTATTTCAGAAAAAAGAAAGAAAAAAAAAACGCGACGAGGCGTTACGCACCAAGTGTGCCAAGTATAAAATATGCGTGCACTCCGCGTTTGTGCAACGTCGAATCGAAGTCACGGTACGATGGGAAACATCGATGGGAAACAGTTTGGACATTGTTGGCCAGCCAACAACGTCCCGTGTACAAATATGCTCTCAGATCTGTTCGAATCATCGTGCCAAGCCTTAAGAGAAAAAAATTCATTCGATTTTTAACGAAAAGTATTGTACTTTAACGTCAAAGCAAAGATTAACTTAAAAATGTATAAAGAAATTTTAAACTCTTGTGAAGATTCAAAATTTTTTCAGAATATGATCAACTGTTATTTTTTTATTATAAAAAAGAATATCAATTTTCTGTAACAGAAATATGAAACTTATTGAACGCCATTTATGTCTATCGCCACGATATCACAATATCAAATCGATATCCTCGATATTACGGAGATATCGATTTCTTGATACGTATTGTGAAAAACTGAGAAACGAAAATAAACAGCGTATTACACTCGTGAATTCGTCAAGGGTTGATACAACGATTTATATTAATACTTCTTTTGCTTTGTTATCATAAAATGGAAGGTTAGATCGATTGAAAGTTTTCCACGATTGGGGCGCGAACGTTCACAGGACGGGATCGAAGGCAATTGTCTCCAGTTAGATCGGACAGTAATAGGATTTTAGCGATCTGATACATCCAACATCTTGTCACAACTGTCCCTTGAACGTTTCGTCTGGTCGAATGTTATCGACAGCACGAAGGGATGGCTTGATGCCCTGCAGCCTTCGACCTGTCGGATTCGTCCTAGTGGCGATGAAACAATCCGTGAAACAAATTCGTGCGATGACTTTACCTTCGCCGAACCATGTCCACTCTATTCTTGTTTTTTGAAGGAAGATGAAGCGTTTATTGAAATTTTTAATATTTATCGATGAAAATTCATTAAATATATAATATCAATAATTTATACGTGAAAATTGTTTTCGTTTCAAGAAATCGAAGGTATTTTCGATTAAAAACAATAATTTACGATGTTTCAAGTTTCACTAGTCCAGATGCTAATTGCACAATCATCTACAAAGATGCTAGACGAAAAAAAACCAATACTTTTAAAATATTTAAATTTCACACGTCTCTCTCCTTAAATTACCCTCGTACATCCGCATTTGCTTCTGCAAAAAAGAAAGAAAGAAGAAAGAAAATATGTTTTAACCGCCCCTAATATACGTAATACCATCCCCACCACGCAAAAAATCGAAACTAGTTTGCACAAAGTTCGTTCACCCGTGCGGGTTCTATCATCTATTTATCGCGAAAGCGCGGGGAGAGGGGAAAAGAGAAAATGGAAAAAAGAAAAAAAAAAGGAGAAAGGATAAGTTTCACGGTAAAAAAAAGAAAAAAAGAGAAAAAAAGAGAAAAAAAACAAGTTGAGCCGGTCGAGCTCCAGCTGGCAACGTCTCGGCCAAAATCGATAACGCGATGATAAGCCGCTTTGCGGCCGGTTTCTTGCCAGGCCACCTTCTGCCGCAGTTTCCATCGTCGATCCTCCACGTTGCGCTTTTCGTGCCATTGTACCCTTTGTCTCCTCCGCGCCGCTCACGATCACGAGGAACAACCCTCGTCGTGTCGTGCGGGGGTGGCGCGTGCCTCGACTAGGGAAAGAGAGCGCCGATTAAACGGTGTGACGTTCGACAAAGTATTATTCGTGTTCGAGAATTATTTTTTTTCGTTCGTAGCCGGATGTTCAATTTTCCTGACGAAATCAATCTTTTTCGCAAGGAAGTGAAGGAATTAAATAATTGAAAACAGAGAGATATTTTTTAAATATTAAATAGACGGATTTATATTTCGTGACACATTTTTGCTGTGTCGTTCGAATTTCGCATAAATGCTCGAATAACAATACGAATATACAATTTGGTCACGAATATTTGGTTTAAAAATTATGCATCGATAAAAAAAGACGAAAAGAAACTTGATTGAATTTTGTACGTGAAATGTACGTGTAATTAATTGTATCAAGAAATTTAAAATAACGAACGAAGTGAAGTGGTTTTAAATTTATAAATTTGAAAAAATATAATAATCCAGCGAATTATTGAAATAAAAAGTATCTTAAAAATGTTCCTAGAATTAATTCCAAGTTAAACAAACGAACAACAATTCGCTTAGACATTTTGACAGAATAATATTCTCGCATGCAATGCTGCTAAAAATATCCTTCCTACGATAATCCTGACTAATAATAACCTTCCCCCCCCCCCCACAAAAACACAAATAATTTCTCCGAAATCCAATTCCAAATCTCACGCTTCCAAATTGCTCCATGACTCACATCTCCAAGAACCACCCCAAATCCACCCCGATCCGATCGATTCGACCAAACACATCCAACCCCCCTCCTCCCCCAACAAGAAAAGAACCCATTAATTATTCTCCTCCAAAGTTGTTGGAACACATCTTCCCTCCCCTCCCCAAATAAGAAAACTCTCGAGGAGGAGAAAAACATCAAGGCAAGGGGTGGCGATTCTTCTTTCCAACCCACTTGAAATTAAAAGGTAAACGGAACGCGAAGGATTAAAACGCGGGCAGAATCCACCCCCTTCGATCGATCCATCCCCTTCCCACCGCCGCCACCACCGCCCTCCTCTCGCCGCCACCACCACCACCACGATTCGCAACAACTTATTACAGTAAGTAAGAGCTGAATCGGCCAAGTTTCGTTGCTCCTTTGCTCGCCACTTATCGATCCCCTCTCCCCTTTTTCCTTTCCCTTCAGGATCCACGTGAGAACCGAGCCTGTGATCGGGACAAGGGCTCGAGAGGCAACGAACAACGACAGAGTTGGTCTGTCGAGGCGAGGCTGGTCGCTGGATGGGTCGTTCATCCCTCAAGATTTCGAGAAAATTCCCAAGTGGAGAGGAAGCATTGATTAAACGCTGGCCGTTGGGGGTTGGATGGTCGAGGGACGGAGGGACGATGGTTTAAGGGCGAGTGCGAGGGTTCTTCGCGTGAATTTCGATGTAAGGAGGTAAAGTTTGGAGAGATTTTCGGTTAAGAAGTCGGGGCTAAGAATTTTGGAAAAATTTGGAAAGATCTTTTTTTTTTATATATATATATGTATTTTAATTTCAATTTGTTTTTCCAATAAGCAGATAATACGAGATGCGAATTTTTGATTGGATGATTTAAGGAAAAAGCGGAATGAAAATTTTAATAAATTTTATATCGATATATAATTCGTTAAATTCATTCCAACAATGATTTTGCAATGCGATATAAAGAATAATAATGATAATAATGATAACAGTTTATCATAAACCAAGGATAGAATTCTTTCTTTCAACAAAGTAACAATGATACAAAAATAAAGAAGAGAAAGAAAAAGAAATATAATTTCCCTCCAAACTTTTCTTTTCCCAAGAAGTATTCATCTTTGTTACCCTATATCATTTCACGATTGCTCGTGACGTCCACCAACCAAATCCGAAAAAAACCCGCAAATGGGAAAATAGACGGAAATCTACACACGATATCGATATCGACAAACTATACCAGAAATCAAGCGTTGTGGAATTCCAAATTCGATTATCGGGGAATTTCGATTGAATTCAAAGTTTTACGGTCCGTCAAATTCAAACTGTATCAAAAAAAAAAAAAAAAAAAAAAAAAAAATAACAGAGAGGGGAAAAAAGAGGAAAGAGAAAAGGAAAATACAAACAGAAAAAAAATACTCGACCATGTTTCTGAATGGTAAAACAAAAAAATTTCGATCTCAACGTGCTGCATACAGTAACTCGTTAAATATTAATATTTGGACGCGTTGTGTGGATTAAGGATTAATTATTGCGAATTAATTATTCTTTACAGTTAAACAGAAATATAGATTTTATCCATTTATTAATCCTCATAGTTTTTTTCCTCGAACGATAAACGATGGATTAAATAATGGAATATTATACGATAATATTTAAACGATAATGGCTGATGAACAACAACAGTGTGCAACAGTTTGTGCCAACTCTTTGAATAACGAATAAAAAACAAAAAAAAATAAAATTTAAAAGAATTAAACAAAATTACTTGCTCGCACGGAGATATTGTTGCAATCATGGCAAAAAAAAATTCGACACGAATCATTACGATTTCAACAAACAATTTTTACGCACTTTGCGCGCGAAAAAGCAACAACAAAAACCTCGTCGATATTACACAATAATTCGCGACAGTCAAGGGAGAAACGCACGAGGAAAAACCTCGTCGCTTCGAAAACGATTCGAGAACGAATCGTGCGCCATCGGGGGTATTTTTCGAGCGGTCGCGCGCCATTATCGCCCACCCCTCCCTGGTCCACGCTGTAACCATGGATGGATGGATGGACCATATTCCTATTAATAACCTCTGGACCCCTTGTCCGCCGATTTTTTCGAAAAACCGCGGGAAACGATTCGCCGAATCGGAAATAAATCGGCTCGGCTCGTTCGAAGATTTTTCAATCCCGGTTTTCCCCCATCGCTCTCCCACCTTCTGCATCCTTCCTATCTCGCGTCTCTGTCCCGGCACGGATCGATCGAGAGAGGGAAAAGGGAATCGTTGAGGGACGAAAATTCGGTGAAAATGATAGACGAGTTTTCGACTTATGAATTAAGTCGATTGACTCGAGTTTATTCGTTTATTCTTTTTTTCTTTTCTTTTTTTTTTCGAAAGTTGGTCGCACGAAAGGGTAAAATTGATCACGGATGTGGGGAGAGGAAATTAACCGGATTTCCGAAATTTCGTGAAAATTTCGTGAATGCGAAAGTTTCGACATTGGCCTTTTTTCCCTCCCTCCCTCTTTCTCTATCTCTCTTTCCCTGAAATGAAAACTGGTTGTGAACTGGTTTCGAGCAACGAATCGATGTTCGGCCCTTTGTTTTCTTCGAATCGTTGTTCCGTATTCATTTCAAAAATCCCAGTTTGGGATAACTGGAGGAGGAAAATAAATCGATTTTTATTATTATCGAAGCGTTTGCGACATTTGGTGTTGAAGAAAAAATAATCGATCGTTTGTGCCAAAAGGGACGATATTTCTTCGACGATTGTTGATATCGATATTTATAGTTTCGAAATTTCGATTATTTCTTCTCTAGAATTTAATTTTATAAACGTTTCAGAAAGTATAATAATACATATTTTCAGATTGTCGGAAGCAAAAAGGATTATTGG
Source organism: Apis dorsata (assembly GCF_000469605.1). Classification (NCBI taxonomy): domain Eukaryota; kingdom Metazoa; phylum Arthropoda; class Insecta; order Hymenoptera; family Apidae; genus Apis; species Apis dorsata. The sequence continues at coordinate 624,766 of NW_006263359.1, read as the reverse complement.
ATAATTTCTAGTACGATAAAACAAGAAAAACAATTCGCTAAAACGATTAAAACAATATATATATATATATATACAAGTCATAATAATGGTTGATATTCGTAAGACTTGGTTAATAATTGAAATTACACGGATTACTGGAATTCTACCAGTTCACAATGGAATTTAATATTCCAATTTCTCGATAATTTTCATCTGATTACAAACTGCATCGCATACAAAATAATTTTCAACCACTATCGTTGGATTTATTAATAAAATTCGTACCCCTTCCTACTTTTTCCAAAAAAATAATAATAATAAACTCGCCTTCTCTCGCCCCCGCGTGCATAACGAAACGGAGATTTCGCCTCGAAACTCGGCGAGCAGACGAAGGTAAGAGAGCGTATCGAGCTCGAAACGAAATTTTCAAGTTTCTGGGTTAATTGGTTTTTGCGTCGCAACATCCACGTCGCGTCGTCCCCTGCAAC
>NW_006263359.1:619439-623917 GCF_000469605.1 Apis dorsata | reverse complement strand
TGGCGGGGGAAGATGGATGGGGCGCGGGTGGATCTCGTGGAGATTCGCTTGCTGGGTATAATGGAAAGAAAGATGTACGTGATTTCGGGAAGGGGAAGCGATCTTAACCCATTTGTATGTATCAAACCGCACGTGTGCTCGTCCTCCCTTCTTTATTGGAATCGAAATTATTGCCATTTCGAACGAAAAAAAAAAATCTCTTTTTCTCGATTCGAAGAAATATCTACGATATGTAAAATAATATGCAAAGGGTTAACAGAAATTGTTGCCGAAGAGATGATTGTGTTTATGCTATGGAATTAAATAGCTGGTAAATTGGAAAGTAATTAACGAAGGGAAAAAAGTTGAACGTGAGTAATTTCAAAGTTGCAAATTGTTCTTTTGTTTCGGATTAAAAAGGGGTAACTTTGAAAGAATTTCTGAGAAGAAAAGTATATTTCGCAATTTTCTGATGCGAAAGGAGAATATACAGAAAACTCGTAAGCGAGTAAAAAGAAGAAACGAAGGGTTTATTATTCACGTTGTAACCAATTTAATTTCCGTAATCTACTGGAGTAGCCTGTACGTAGGCAATTCGCTCGGATTACGCACAGCGAAATTTTCAATTTCTTCTAAGTTTCTGTCAAACTTTCTACTCTAAAATTTTTTCATCGTCGAATTGAAGAGAGGAAAGGGTATTGTATCGGAAATAAATCTGGTTAAAGCTTCTAAAATCGAAGGAATTAAATTTTCTCGCGTACTCTCTCGATTTAGTTGGATACTTAACTAGATCAATCAGTGTGGAAACAATGTTTCAGTGAAGTGAGGCAAACTTTCTCCACGCGAATAAAGGCGAGGATAAATATAAAAATCGGCGGATCGGCGTGAATCGTACGGATTTTTTTTAAAACGAATACAGGGGGAAAGCGAAAAAATAGCTCGTTCCTGCGTCCCAGAAAAGAAAGAACGATATCTAGGCCATTATAAATAATTACTACAACATTGTGCTTTGCTCCATCGCCCGCATCTCGTATCTCTTTTAATTAGTCCATTCCGTTTTAACGAGCCATAATCTGTCGGCGCGCGATTACTTTTTTTTTTTCTTTTCTCCATCATTTCGACGTCCACTTATCGAAGCTACGCCAGTCGTAAATAATTATATTTCATACGGAAAAAGGAAAAAAAAAAAAGGAAAACAAAAGAGAAGAGTCTTTTTTGTTTTGTTTCGTCTCGAGTTAATGGTTAATTTAATTTCAAATTGCGAAGAAAAATGTATGGTATAAATATGGTATATAGAAGTAATTTTTCGAATGTGAAAGCAACTTTGTCAATTTTTACATTCAATTTTCTTGTTTCTCTCTTCGTATCTATAATATCATGTAATAAAGTTTCGATGCATTCGTTCAATTTTAAAAAACTAACAGATAAATCCAATAGTTGTTATAAATCTATCATTTTTAAACTCGAAAACTTAGACTTAGATGAATAAATAAATTAATCGAATTCAAAAAAATTTGAAAAAAAGTTGGTTAATTTATTCGAACGAATGGAACGAATCTATTTTCCACGATGGAAAATCTTAACTTTAAGGTCACGTTGTCACGCTGCCTGCCTGCATAGGAATCGGAGCATGATGACGTAAACGCAAATCCGAAGCCCGATCAGCTCAGGATTAACGCGATTTTTCAGATATACGATTCTTCGACCCTTTCCCCTTTTCGTTATATCGCATCGATCGGCTCGCTTTTCATCTCGAATAAATTCTAATTCGAAAATTTTTAATTTCTCAGATCGAGGAATCTAATTAACGCGATTTTCCTCGATCCCCTCCTTTTTTTCATCGATATTCATCGATCGACTAGCTTTGCATTTCGAATAAATTCTAATTCCGAGAATTTTTATTCCGTTGTTGATCTTCAATTAACATTGAAATTTTTTTTGATGGATATATAGAAGATATTTCACATGGAACAATCGAGTAATATTAGGATAAAATAACATGTGATTGAAATAGCACATCTTTTTTTAAAAATGAACCTACTTCTTTTCTTTTAACAGATCAACAATTTTATCTTTAATCTTCCAATCCTCATCCTCTCTCTTTCTCTAAAAAAGAAAAACTTCAACTTCAAATCACAACCAAAGGATTCTCAAAAGAGATTCCAATTTCCTATTTATATCTTTCCAAAAAACCTACCTTTCTTTTTCCCTCCCCCTTTTTTTTCGTTCTTTAAAAATCACAATTCCATCGATTCCCTAAAACCCTTTCCAACTTTAAATTCCATAAAACGTGAAAAAAAAAAAAAGAAAAGAAAAGAAAAAACACAATCAAACTTTTCCCCAACAAAAATTTCTCAAACATTCCCCCCTTTCGTTTTTAATCCCCGACCTCCATCGATCTCTCTAAATCGAGTTTCCTTTTCACCGATTTTTACCTAGAAACAGGGGAAAAATTTACGCGGGTAGGATAAACACAGCCGAGGCATTCGACGTTCCAACGGACGTTTTCCAACCGGCGGACTCCGCTCGACGTACCGTAACTGATTTATACACGGTATAACACAGTTTCCCCGGCCGGTATATCGCGCGTTTTATTCACTCTTGACGACGACGGTGCTGAAACCGACCGATCTTGTTGGTTTTAGCGGGGGAGGAGGGCGGTTTTTGTTGCCGCGTGCGCGCTTCGTTAACAATATCGTCCCCATATTTTCCGCGGCCAACGAGTTTTCGTGACCGGTTTTTGACCACATTTTTCCTCCACCCTATACACTGCACTGGGATACTCCAAGTGGATTTCGTGGGATTCCAAGTGAAACGATGAGATCGTCTGGGAATCGACGAGATCGGTAAGAATCGGCTGCTTCGAAAATTTTATCGAATCTTTTCCTTCGTTTCTTTTTTTTTTCTTTGAAAAGAGTTGGAATTGGATCGAGATAAGATGCGGAGGGAGAGTTTGGAAATTGGAAAGTGGAAGGATTTTTGGTTTCTTTTTATTCTCTTTCGGCTCAGAAAAAGTTTTCTCGAGTAACAAATTTGTTTCGAATGAAATTCTGTGGAGAATTTGCGAGAAGCAAAAAATATTTATTCGATTATATTTTCATAAATATACAAATCTAATAAAATTCTCCAAGATAATAAAATTCATTTAAAAAATTAATTCCCAAAATTTATAATACTGAAAACTGTATCAAAGAATATCAGAAAAAAAAGAAGAAACCCCTTCCACAAAAATGCAAACAAATTCCCCCTCCCTTTCTAAAACCGATAAATAATTAACAACCCCCTTCCTCCCCTCGAATTAACGATCCAACGTGGAAAAAGATGGATCGTATAAATTAACGAAATGAAGGCAAACCAACGGTTCCATCATCGTCCAAAACCCGAACAACCCCTTTCCCAACGCACACGGGATCCGATATACACGCAACGATGGATCGAACGATTCACGGTATCACGGTTAGCTCGGCATGGAAACGCGTCATCCGACACGCATCCACACAAGGTTCTGTTAACCAGCGTGCAATTAGCATATCCTGCGGGCGTGCATAATGCACGCCGCTCGATCGAATCGGCGAGGGGAGAAAGCTTGTGGAGCGCCAGATGCGCCCGAGACTAAAGAAAAAAACTGGAAGAGGAATAACGACGACAAAATTTTTATATCTAATTACGATAATAATAATAATAATTCGAAGCGAAAAATATATCGTAACGATCGTAATTTTTATTTAATCGTTGAAAGACGAGGGATGAAGAAAGAGTCTGGGAAAAGAATAAAGAGAAGAATGATTTAGAGAAATTCTTTCTTTCATCTGAGAGAGAGGGTTAAATGATAATGGGGGATGGGTTCGAAATTGGAATAAGAGAATGAAAATATTTCGCAAGAAGAAATATTTAAAGTGCGAAGGAGAGAGGGAATTTCTGTGATGAGATTAAATATGAGACGAAATATCGAAAATAAATTTGAAGGAAATAAAAAAGGAATCTTCGAATCAAACTTGGGAAGAAATTTTTTTCAAAGGCGAAATCTCCAAGGTAGAGACTAGTTTCCTAAATAAATACATGCGAATATGATAAATTTTGATCAGAAACAACAAATATCTAAGGAACGGAATAAACCTTGCAAAAGTAGAACGGAATAACTCATGTATATTACATGCGAGTAATATTTGCTCGAAAGTGTTACCACTTCACTCATGAATATCCCTTCCTCCCCCCTCTCGCTATACTTTCACTTATGAATTTTTTCTCTCTCATCCAAGAATAAAAAAAAATCCCCATAATCTTATCTCTCCAACTTGAAGATGGACCATCATCGATCCTTGGTGTCGAATCAATCATTCGAGATACCACAATCCGGGAAATGGAACAATTTCCCTAGACGAAAAAAAAAAAAAAACAAAGAAAGAAAAAAATATATATTTGCACCGATTCGATAAATCGAATCGATCACTTTCACCCCTTCCTCTCGAAAGAAAGAAGAAGTTCGGTCAAACGAGGTG
>NW_006263359.1:617673-619230 GCF_000469605.1 Apis dorsata | reverse complement strand
GAGAGAGAGAGAGAGAGGGAGGAAAGGAGGCGAAAGGAGGAAAGGAGATGGCGGATGAACGGCTCTTTCCCTTTTCTCGTTCCTCCGCTTCCGGTCTCCGCGCGACAAAGCCACGCTTCGATCCTCCGCCTCTCGTAATTAGCCGACCCACTTTGCAACGCTGGAATCGCTTTTCTTCTCCCTCTCTCTCTCTTCTTTTTCCGATCGGAACTGTTCACTTTTTTCATCCCAAGGATCTAGTAGTCGTTTGGATGTAATAACGAAGTCGCGCAGAAACATCTTTTTCTGGTAAAAGTTTTCGAAGGTTAATGTTTAGTAGGATTAATACTAATAATAAATTGCGTTATTTTCAGGTAATATTAAATTGGAATGGATTTTAACGTTGGAAATTTGGAAATTAACGACGAATAACCGGCTAATAAATTTTTCACACTTATAACACGAGCGAACACAAGTTTATATTTCGTTTTAAGAGAGAGGAAAATTTAGAAGATTAACGAAATTTATATTGTTGAACGTACAAAATGGAAGATCATATTACTACAAAAAACTGAAGGTTTTAATAATTTACGGAAATCAATTAATCTAATATTAATATCAGATCCAACCTGTTCCAGATGAATGAACCGAAGCTAATCGAAAAAAATCACTTGTCTAAATTAACCTAAAACAAGCAAGGAAGAACCGACGGGAGGGAAAATCTGTGATCGATCCAGCGAAAATCACATGGCTTCCGTTCGTATCGACGTCCAAGATCCCAAGCTCGTCCCAATAAATCAGCCGTTTTCGATATCGTCTCGCCAATTTCTCGGCGGGGGACGATATCTCTGGCTGATATCGACCCGTGGACAGAGAGGGCCGGATTCGAGATATCTCGAATCCGTCTGGCCGCCAGTTGGAGCGTAGACAATCGATAACCGAAGCCGACGTTAATCTTGGCCCGATAATTAGGTGCCGCGGCGTTTCTCGGATATTGACTTGCAGACGCCTCGATAGTTTACACGCGTTCACGGACGGTTTCGAAATGTCGTCGCCGACACGCTCGTCGAGAATCGATTCTCCCCCTTCTCTCTCTGTCGCTCTTTCGATATTAATTCGTATTCGACGTCGATTTTCTTAGTTCAGTTAGATTAATTTCGTATACGATTTTTGGGGGAGAGAGATTAGAGATAGGGAGTCGATATTTCGAATTTGATTATAAAAATTTGAATATTCGCACGATTCTCTATAATCTTAAATTATTTTGGAATAGTTATAAAGAAATTCTTTGTAAGAAGAAAATATCCATCCAATGTAGATTCTACGTATAAATTAAGAATAATCTAAGAAGAAATTCTAAAATTCATTCGATTATACAAATAGAGGGAACGATCTGACTGTGTAATTCTCTTTCCAACAAACAAATTTTTCAAAATCTGCTTAAAAACTCCTTAAAATCGTTCTTAAAGTCGATCTTATTCCCGATCAATCAATGTTGAGTAATTTCGTCGAAACAGTCAAAATGTATTTTCACGCACCTGTTGCAATCGATCGAGAAGAATTTCTTTTCGCTTTGAT
>NW_006263359.1:614585-617602 GCF_000469605.1 Apis dorsata | reverse complement strand
AAAAAAAAAAAAAAGCAAAGGAAGCCAAAAAGGGGGAAGGGAAAAAGGAGGGGGCACGTGGAAAATGTCGGCCCGAATTCCGGACGAGTTTCGACTGGACAGTTTCCCTCCATTGACGGGCCGCCAAGCGGAAATGAAAACTTTGTTTACCGTGTCCTCGCTAATTACTCGGCCGATCGTCGCTACGAAACGAAAGGGGGCCGCCGTCGAGGATTTTACGCGGAAAAGCGCTGGTCGCGCCGTGAATTGTAACCCGTGAAATCGATGCTTGGTGACACGAATAAATAAGTTTCTCGAATGGAGGAGAGGATCCGGGAGTAATACGAGGGAGGGAGGGGTTGAAAAAGGGTTGATTCAATTTTATTTCGGCTACGAGAAGGTTCGACCCGTAAATATTTCAGCATCGTGTTTTTAATCTATTTCATCAAAATAAGAAATAAATATTAACTTACAAAATCATGAATAATAAAATAGAAACAACGAATATCACTGTTCAAAGACAAAACAAAAGATCTTATCCAAACAATCTCCTCCGTTCATTTGAAATTCCAATTTTCTACTAATAAAATCACCATTCCGCGCAATCCGACAAATAACCCGAGCCAAACCAAATAACTCTCTCTCTCTCTTTCTCTCCCCCTCTCTTTCTCTCTCTCTTCCCACGAAACACCAAAAAACCATCACGCCAACGCACCGCGTCGAATCGCATCAAGGAATAAGCCGAGACAAAGCGTATCTAACGAGAGAAGACCAATCGAATCGAATCTCTCTCTCTCGCTTCCTCGTGTTCGCGCCAATCCTCGTAGAACCCAAAAACTTTGCTCCGTTTCGAAAAAAAATCTTTCGAACGTGGAACGAATCTCACTGCACTCCTCCCTTACGCCCCTCCTCCTCCTCCTTCGACGACGAACGAGGAAAAGAAAAACGAAAGGATGGCGTGGAAACGATGAAAAATGTCGCGTGCAAAAGTCGTGTCGGCACGAATTTCGTTTTCGAAACCGATGACAANTTCATCTCGATTCCTTTTTTCCCGCCTCGTTTCCCGCCACGCGATCGTCTCCTCTCGAGGAAATTGCGCGACACGGAATTACCAGATGGGATTTTATTTTATTTTTATTTTTTGGTTTTGGTTTTGGTTTTGATTTTGGTTGGAGGAGAAAAGGGGAAAGGATGGGGAAAGGATGGAGAGGAGGGTTTTTTCTGAGGGGGGTTTGAAGGTTTAAGGTGGTAAGGATTTTTGAAAGTGAGAGTCGTGAAAGGAGAATTGAGGGGTTTTATTTTCTTTGGTTATATATATATATTGTGGAAAATATTAAGATTTGTTGTCGACAGGAAAATCGGGTGGATTTTTCAGAGGTTGTGAAGGAAGGTTTTTCTCTTTTTATTACGAAACGATTGAAATACGATGAGGCGAAAGGAAAGAGGGGTTATATATTCCACTTATTGTTAGACGTAAAAAGAAGAGAAAGGATTCTTTTTTTAAGAGGAACTTTTGAGGTCGTGGAGGAGGGAAAATATTGAGATATTTCATTACTTTATACTACAGTTTTAGTTTTAGTATGAAATATCAAAATGCGATGAAACGAAGAATGAAAGAATATATAGTAGTATATATCATTTGGAAGAGAAACCTGAAAGAGTTGCATTAAAATAAGAGCTCTTTTTTAGAGCTCTGGAGGAAGAATATTCTTTTTATCGAATATTCCACGATGAAATGCTCAAAATATAATAAATATAATATATATATATATAAATACTTCAAATCGAGTAATAATGGAAAACAAATTTAAGAAAAAAAAAAAAAAAAGAAAATAAAGTAAAATATCTTTTACTTTATCAATTAGGAAAATATATGAAATTGTATTTCGAATAACGGTTAAGAGAAGGAACGTCAATCACCGCGTAATTCTTATCAATATCACGTTCAACAGGTACATCACATTGGATTAATATAAATTTCACACATCGACGAGAACAGATATCATAAACCACGGCGATAAATGTCTGGGAATTAATCACCACGCGAATTCCGCGAATACCGAATCTCTTTCACGACACGTCTCTTTTTACGATTCCTCCTCCACCGTATAATTGATAATTTCGAATTTCCTCGCTCGACCTTGTATATAGACAGACAGACCGAAGAAAATATTTTACAAAACGTGAAAAAATGTAAAACTTGTGAGAGAAAGAGAGTTACACGTATTATATTTTTCCAAAATTAAATGGAAGATACAAATAAATTTATAAATCAAGAAAATTAATGCACAAAATTAATGCACACGTGAACAATAACAATATTAAAAAAATTAAACACGTCTGTATAATAATAATAATAAAAAAAAAAAACTATCGTCACTTCAACACCCAAGAGTCCCCCATAAATAAATAGATCGATTCTCCATCGAAGATCAGACCTATGATAACCTTGTGACCCCGGGATTCGATGATGCAGCGAGAAAATTTGGCGATCGTCCAACGAATTGGATACACCTTCGCGCGCGTATTGCTCCACTTCCTCGAGACCGACGCGGTTAATTGATTTTTCCTGTATCGCCTCGAAAACGCCGCACTTACTTGCCCACATGCACATGCATCTTTTTCCACCGTAGCTTTCCATTCGAGGGAAAGCGTGAGCGGTTTTTCACGCGCGGAATGGTTATAAATTTTGAGGGAGGGAGGAAGGAAGGGGGAGGTTGGAATTAATGAAATCGCAATGCTGTTTTTCCACGGGTCACGAGGTTTTCCCCTGGTTTCGAGGCATATATATGTGTATACACATATACACTGGTTTCCTCTCAAGATGTGCACACGGGAGGAAAAATCGATCGAGGGTCGACTAAAGGGATAGCGATGGGATCGAGCCGAATATTTTTATCGAGTATTAATTTTGAAAAATTATTCGAAGAGTTTGTTTAACATCGTTGCTGATATAAATAAGCCTCGATATTTTTTTGCTTCCGTGGAAAAAGTATTTTATTCTGTATAATTAATCCAAGTTAAACATTCTTGTTTTC
>NW_006263359.1:613672-614446 GCF_000469605.1 Apis dorsata | reverse complement strand
TTTGCTTTCGATTCGACAAAATTATGATTAATTTACGAGAAAAAAGAAAAAGAAATTAATGTATTATTAAATCTCACAAGATTTCGAATCGAATCTTTTTTCGAAGAGAAGATTCGGAAAGAAGATGTTGAAATAATAAACGAATATACATTAATTGACACGTTACATCTTTCCCAACACGTAATTAAAAAACGATAAGAGAATCGAATATTATCGATAAAGAGATACGATTTATTCAATTCAATGGAAGCATATTGTAGGCTTCGAGAATCTTTTATGAAGCGTTTTATTAAAAAAATATATATTCAGAGTTTGGAGATTAATTTCAAGGACGTGTTCTCGTTTCAACTCGTTCAAGCTCGCTCGCGACACGCTCGAGCCCATCGCTAGGAAAGCGCGCGAACGAGAAATCGTGGAGGAGATCCTCGAGCGCGATAAAAATATAACGGCCGAGCGATTTCATCGCGCTGCTAAACAACGTGTGTATCGAGTGATCGATCGGTGGATGCACGGCCACCCTTCTCTGCGCCGGGGGAAGATATACTTACGGAAGCGGAAATCGATTGGGAGAGAACGGTGGAAGGGGAGGGGAAGGAAAAAAGGTCGAAGCACGGGTGTTAAAGGTGAACGATTTGGCGGATAAATTGAAACAGAAATCGCGCAACAGCTCCAGACGCTGTTTCGCTTTTTCGCGGCGGATATTGTCAACCCTTGATAAATAAGCCCGCGTTAAACTTTGATGGTTACGCGTTGCTTTTTTCTTTTTTATTGAAT
>NW_006263359.1:606871-613543 GCF_000469605.1 Apis dorsata | reverse complement strand
TTTGCTTTCGATTCGACAAAATTATGATTAATTTACGAGAAAAAAGAAAAAGAAATTAATGTACGTTATTAAATCTCAAGACAAGATTTTTAATCGAATCTTTTTTCGAAGAGAAGATTTGGAAAGAAGATGTTGAAATAATAAACGAATATACATTGATTGACACGTTAAATACATCTTTCTCAACACGTGTAATTAAAAAAAGATAAACTGCAGAGATCATTAACCCTGAATTAATCCCCGGAGGGTGACGAACCCCTGTTTATACGTTCAACAAAATCCAATAAAACTAATTGGCGTGTTCGAATTCACGTATAATTTGTTCCAAATGGAGAAAAAAAAAATCCATTCCAATTTAGTTAAACGACATATACCGTGGTATATATTCGATAAAATCATACAGGGTTAATCGAAACAGGATTAACTTATCAAGATTTTGAAAAAAAGGAAAAACGTGTTCGATGCTAGAAAACAAAAGGATGAACAAATGTTCGAGCAACAAAAATTAGTAATAATGGTCAAATTTATCAAATTCACGACAAATGGTTAACAGAGAGGGATACGAAACGCTCGAAATAGTTGATGTCGGGATTGTTGTTTTGATGCAACACGGATAATATTGGATCAGTAGCTGGCATTTAATTGTGGTCGATTTAAAATCGAGCCTCTCGATTCGACGTGCCGCGTATAAATACGTAAATTCGCGCCGATTCAAACGCGTGATCATTATTCTAATTAATTATTGACGTCGAGGAACGAGGCTGCTAATCGATCCTGATTATACATCGCGATAAATCTTACCCGCCATGCATTCGTGTATCGTTCGAAAAGAAACTTTACGAATTTTTTATTTTAATACGGGGACGATAATGTTGCTTTTCTTCTTTCTTCCAATTAAAATGGAGAAGATTTTCTAAGCAGAGGACGACGTATCTTTTTAAACGAACGTGCGAACGAACGAATAATGATAAACATCGAAAAGACGTATTCTTACGTGACGTGAAACGCGATAACGTATTACGTTTCCAATACCAGAATCATTATCAAACTTTGCCAATTCTAAAATCTTCCACTCATAATATTTCAAACTTCTTTTTACGTAACTTCTTATGACCATGAATTACGAGTATACTAATTTTTATTCTTGAACTTTTTCAACGAATCTATTTTCTTTCCCCTTTCTTTTTAATCTTCAAAAAAAAGTTCGTTCCTCGTTCTTGATGAGAAAAATTATCTCATCGATTGTAATGTAAAAATGAGAGAACGTTACGGATATTTCCTTCGAGAGAATCTCACGAAATTCTGAAATTTCGTCAAAAATGGATGGATCGTTATGAGAGGCCGCGTTATAAGCGATTCCATTAAGCGACAAGCGTTTTCCAACGAGAATAGTCGATACATTACCAACTGGCTCAGTGAATCAGAGTCTATTTTCTCGGAAATGTTAGAACCGTTCGTGATGCTGCTTACCTGAAACAAAGAAAAAGAGGAATCGTAAAATATCACGATGATATTTGAAAGAAAAAATTTCTAAATTTTATTATACGATCTTTTCTTAGAATAACACGAATTTTGCAATCGAGTTTAAAATTTGACAAAAAGATATCGATGGAAGATTTAACAAGGGCCAGCTAATCGCGGTGATAAAATAACAATGAAGGTGTGGAAACGTTGCTCGCAGCGGAAAATCGATGGAGAGATAAGTAGGAAGGAAGGGGGGGTGGTCTAAAGACAAATTGATCCATTGTCCTTTCACTTTCTTCCACCGGTCGAAAGTGTATCATTTCCTGCCGTTGAACGGAAATTGTTGCAATTTCAAACGCGGGGAATCGTGTTGGGAAAAACTGTGACTTCCTGTAATGAGAAAATACCTTCGAAAAGTGAAACACGAATAAAAAGGCACGATCTTCAAATCTTCCTCGATTCGCGAGAAATCAAGAAGATCGATCGAAAAAATTACGTGTTGTTAACTTCGAATTATCCAATGTCGTAAGGTAAGTAACCTTCTTTCTTTCCAAATGAGAAGCCTCGATATCTTTCTTTATTATTCATCTTTCTATTTTCAGAGATTCGAGGGAACGAGATTCAAAAATATTGCGCGATCTTCGAGCATCCCTTTTTTTCTCCCTCGTCTGAAAATTTGAGTTTCCTGTAAATTTCTTCCCAAAATGTTTAGTTTTCTCCAGGCTAATGTCGTTAATACAGGCTCGTTCGATGGCCATGGCAAATGGGAGCAATTTTCTTCTATCCCTTCTCGTAAACGAAACTTCGCTTCGAACTTTGCCAATTTTTTTTTCTCCCGTTTTTAAAACGAAAGTACCCGTTTAATATCGGCGCGTTTAAGCCCTGGATCTTCCTCGAACGCGATTTGTCCGTTTCCTGGCAATATATTATTCGCAGGAACGAGAATTCTTTTTCTAGGAAAATTCGTGCACACTTGTTTCTCTTAGTCAATTTAACTTATCAATGGAGTCTCCATAAAAATTTTAACGAAGTAACAAAAATTGAGAGTTGAATTTATTATTGGAAGATGTTATAATGAAATTCAAACTCTTGATCAATTTAACTTTCCATGGTTTTCAATTATAAGATATTCTTATTATCGTTTATCGTTATTTTATTTTTCTTTACTATTACACTCATCGAATCAGAATGAGAAACTCGAGCAAGAGTCTCATGCGACGCGAAACAAATTTCTGAAGAAGTAAAATGGAAGACTAAAAAGTCACCATCGCCCGATTTCGACGCGCTTAACAAACGAATAAATGAATAAATTTGGCCGGCTAGATCTGAGCTAGCGAACAAGAGCGGGGCGATGGCCGTTATGCAACCGAGCTGAAATATTTCGCTATCCATTAACCTTTATCATTGCTACGTCACCGGTATACACGCGACGCGTTCCACCACTATTAAAGAGTTGCATTCCTTCCTCGGCCGCAATGCAGGAATTTTTCGCGGCAGAAAAAATTACAAGCCGTTAAATTTCTTCCCTTTCTCGTTTACTCGATGCTTTGAAAAAAAAAAAAAGAAGAAGAAATATTCTTCGGGAATATTTATCCTTTATCCTTGCGAATTTTGCGAATTGAAGTGAAAAAAATTGAAAAAGAGACGGGAAGAATCTTTGTTCGAATCTATATATTAGAAAAGAGATTGACGAAAAGAAAGTGATTTTTCGATTATAATTAATCTCTTATAAAGGATTAATGGTAAGATTAATACAAAATCAATATTTAGAAAAATTAAACTTAATTCCATTGAACTTGATACAAGATTATATCCGAATAATCAACAAATCGCTTGAATAGTCCACGTTCTAATCAATTTCCTAATTAATCAACGAATCTTGGAAAGAATTCTGGGAACACCAGCCTTTCCAGAAAAGCTTCTTTCCTGCCCTTCGAAATTGAAGCGAGATGTATCCATAAGGGGGTGTGTAGGCCCGATCGATGGCGATAAGAAAGCCGGTCGAGGGTGCAGATTTCGAGGGGAGAAGGAGGAGGATGGAGGGGGAGCGAGAAGGAAACGAGACACCCTTTCGCCGGCAAAATGGCCGAGGAGGAGAAGCTGGCGAGTTTCAGTTTCATTTTCGAGAGGACGCCGCCCCATCGACCCGTCTGGACTCTCGCCGGCCTTTCGTTTGTCGCTGCACACCGGCGGGGGTGGAACGGGGGTATATGATTGTTATAGGGGTGTTGCTCGTTTCGAGAGCTCTATTTTTCTTTTTTTTTTTTTTTTTCTCCCTCCCGTTGTAATATCGATGTGGGTTGCGGTCGAATCTTTGATCGTTTCGATTCGTTTGATTCGTTTATTGAGAGTGGGGGGATCGAATTTTTATCGCGATTGGATTAAAATATTTGGCGAGATTGGGGGTGGATTAAATTGCCCGTGTGAAAAATGAAATCTCTCTCCGCGAAATTTATGGGTGTTGTAAAGATCGTTTCGCTGAACAGACTATATAAATAATAATTGTATAATCTAAATTTTTATTTACATAAACTTTTTTTTTTATATAGGACAAGATAGATTCGAAATCCTTTCGATAATTTAAAATTGGCCGATTATTCTTGAATAGAAAAAAAACAATTTCGACTACTTTTCCTTCAATTCTTTTTTTCTTTTTCGAACGATGGAAGAATTAAGGAAAGGAAACGCGAATCACGATTAGGAGAATCGATGGCGAAACGATCGATCCTCAGGCTGGGCTCAGTGTATCGCGCTCGAATTTCAAAGTTTGTTCGCGCCAACTGGGGCAGAAATTCCGATAAGAGGGAAATTCTCGGCCTAATGCGTTTTCAATCCCACCCCCTTTTAAATATTTGCGCGTACTTTGTTTGTCCGATCGCGTGCCCTTTCTTCGGATGCTCTCGGAACCACGCGCTACCAATTTATATTTATATCGATTATTTTATCACTGTGTGATCTTCATCTATCCATTCAATATAACGGAATGGAAAGCAATAAGTAACTGATAAGAATAACGTAATAACGTTACTTGATCCGATTAAGAATTTTCGTTTCAATTCGTAGAATCGAAGATCGTGATTGAAACTCGATCAGAGTATCGTTACTTGAACGACACGAATCTTAATTAAAAATTTTCGTTTCAATTCGATTAAAAAAATGAGAAATAAAACGATTAAATAATATTTTCCTCGAGATTCCTTTCGAGAATCTTCGACAAAATTCGATTCTTTCCCTCCTCATTAACCATGAACCATTTTTTCCTCGAACTCACGGCGCTCCCGTGTCTTTCGCGAGAATCCATAAATATTCATCCTCCGCGTGGACAAACGCTTCTCTCCCGACGCAGTTGTATATAAATCGATATCGAGCAGGTTTCTTCGAGGTAGCCGTGAATTGGGTTTCGAAACGCGGCTATCTAATCCGAATTATCAAATTTCGATTTAATCCTCGAAACGGCTTTCTTTTGTCCTTCCTTTTGTCTTTCCTTCCTTCCTTCTTTCTTTCTTTTTTTCTTTGAACGGTGAAGCTCGTTGAACGATCGGGTCGAGAAATCGGAACGACGACCTCGAACGATCGTCTGCTGCTGCGCGCGTTGCTTTTAAGGAATTTCATTAAATCTTCCCACGATTGGGCTAAAAAAAAGGAGGACGTGGAGTGAGACGAGGCTTTTTTTTGTTTCTTTCGGACGGAAATTCTCGTTCTTGCGCGACGTGTTTTTTTTTAGCAAGCTTGCTTTTTAAAGATCCATTCGAAATGTCAATCGATTATCCTTTTTCTTTTCTTTCTTTCTTTCTCGAGAAAGAAACGCGATTCCCGAAAAATTTCACGAAGGGTTGAAGAAGGTGTTGGATCGTTAAATCGATCGATCGAATCGCTTAAGAATCGCTTTCATCGAGATATTGCGATGTGAAAGCGCGACAAAATTTTCTTTTCGTTCAAATTTAAAAACGGATGGAGGGAAAGTCGAGGTATTTTTTTTCCTCCCCCGTTTCAATTGACACGCGATCATCTAATTTTCGAATCTATTTATATCCCATCCCCATCTTCCATCAAAATCGATTTATCGATCCCTATAAAAGAATAAATTCGTGCAACAAAGCGAAAAACCCGAAAAATCAAACTATTCTATTTTTTCCCCCCTCCCATCAATATCTGCCGAAACTATCGACAGGTTTTCCTTTCTTCTTTTTTTTTTTTTTTTTTTTACACGCCGTTATATTTAAATCTCCACGGATATATTCAAAGAGACGCAGAGGATCGTGCGTGTGTGTGTGTGTACGTACGTGAATTCCACGCAACGAAAAAACAGTCGCACGCGTTAAAAGTGACTTTCTCGTCTCGTCGTGATTAAAAAAAGAGAAGGAAAGAGAGAAAGAGAGAGATGAAACGAGTGACGATGGACGTTTGCATCGACTCGATCTCTTTAAAAAAAAAAAAAAAGGAAAAAAAAATAAACGTTAGTCAAACGTTCGAAGAAATTTGCTATCGCATAAATTTATGATTAATAAAGAAATGGGAGGGAAAAGGAATTGAATTTCACTGATCCGTTTTCTAAAAAAAAAATCCTCCTCTTGTCGAACAAATCTCATCGCCATCTTTCTTTCGTAAGAATCGTAACTCGCGTGAAATACCAGGCTACAATTGACCAATAATAGGATTTAAAATTGCAAAAATTTGACGAGGAAATTTCGTTGAGTAAAATGTGTTTTGTATATATATATATATTTTCGTAACGAAATTTCGATTCAAATTCAGAATATTAACGTTATATCACAGAGGTGTATAAATAAACTTGTTACATTCTCGATTTATCGCCGATATTTTTCGATATATATATACAGTTCATCAGGAGCTCGAGGATTCTCAGGTTAGTGGGACAGTTTTACGAGACTCCTGGTAACCTTGATTTATTAAGAAGCTCGTCTGGGAATCCAAGGATTGCCGCTTCGCCAGGGCGATCATTTCATTCAATTCGAACGAACGAATCTCTTACTTCTCGATTTACTTAATCCAAACGTTCTTTCATTCTGATTTAAGGAGAATATCTGAAACTTTCCCGCTTTCCATCCGGGAACCTCTGAACTTTTCTCCTATAAAATATAAAGATCAGCTTTCGATCGGTGGTAAAAAATATTCGAGAGTAATTTGTTATTGAACAGATTTTCTATCTTTTTTTTTCTTCTTCTTTAACAAGATATCTATTGAAAT
>NW_006263359.1:605534-606603 GCF_000469605.1 Apis dorsata | reverse complement strand
TTTTTTTTTTTTTTTACAGATTTCAGGATTACAGAATTCCAGTATATCGATGTTTGTCAATTGGGATTAATTAATTTGCGCGGCTCTCTTCTGTTCTTCTATTTTGCGAATTATAACATTGTGTGAATCATAGTGACAATGAGTCATATTAAATGGCGTGAATCAACGAGAGAACGTTTGTATTACGACCGAACTCGATGTTTTGTATTCTCGTATCATTATTATTATTATTATTATTATTATTATTATTATTATTACTATTGTTATTATTATTAAAATAATAAATAATCGACCTGTTATTATAGGTAACCGATCATTATAGACAAGGGATTAAATTTCAACGAATTGCTTGAATTATATCCATTGTACCATTTCATTCATTATTAAATTACAGAGAAATTTGTTGACAACTTTTGCAATTAATCAAGCTTCCATCTGTAGCAAATAAATACATTTGATTTATATCGATTTATATCGATCCATATATAATATTTACGTTAAAAGGAATAAGGATTAGAATTGAAATCTAAATGTTACTACGAAAATTAATTGCTATTAAATTACAATTATTTATAAAATTCAAATTTTTCACTCTTTATTATTTCGAATTAATCACACGATTGAGGAAAGAGAGTGGATCAACATCTGCAACGAAATTTAATTTCGGATAAGCAAGTGACGCCGATGTATATCACAACTTCCCCCGTTTCAACGTTCAACGTAACTTACTGGGCAAGCATGACTTACGCCAAGCTATAACAGGAGATTAGCAAAATGTATCGTTTATCAAGAGGGTTGGGCTTAAAGTGACCCCTGGTCTAGCATAACCTACGTTTAACGTGGCCCCACGCCTTGAATAATCCACTTCTAATATGAAAGCTTGGCCCGGCTTAATCGTCCCTGATCGTACACCTCGAACTTTGCGAGATGAAAGATATCGAAATCTCTACTCTTGATTGGATTTTTATGCAGAAACAAATTTTCCCCGACAACGCGGTCCAATTGCAAAAATTCGAAAAGTAATTTTAATTCCAAATTTGTCGGAAGAATTCAAAGAACGACATTTTTC
>NW_006263359.1:598803-605396 GCF_000469605.1 Apis dorsata | reverse complement strand
AAAAAAAAAAAAAAAAAGGAAGTTTTATATACGCAACTCGATTGAATAAACAATGGAACGAGTGGACGCAAGATTACTTTATAAAGAGAGACAAATCGAAAATGTAGAGTAAAATTTTTTTCATTTCAAATTTTCTTTTCAGCTCGAATCGAGTTTGAAATAATCATTTGGAATTGTGAATTTGGACGACGTTTAATAGCTGGATTTTCTCGAAAACGAAGATTAAAAAAAAGATCGAATTAAGATGTAACGCTTTAATAGAATCTTTTTAAAAAATTATTGATTCCAAATTTTTGATAACTTTTACACTCGAGTTCACGAAAATTATTACGAGCTTTACGATTCGAGCAATTGCTTCTCACTTCCAAATTATTCCTGATGTCTGCATTTGCGACAACAAATTTATATAAATCGCATTAAGAACGATCGATGTTCCACCGGTTCCACCGGTCTCAAATTAATTCTATCCAAGATTCTTTCGACGCGATAAAGATCGAAAATATTGGTTTTCACGCATATAAATGTTGTATCTAATTAATTCTGGCCCACATTTTTCGAAACGTCTAGTTTTTGAAGTTCTTCTTCTGCGTAACATATACACACACTTAATATTATTCTCGATATCGGATTCTCTGAACTTGGAATCGTGGGCGAAACTGAATGCTCTGAACATCTAAAACTTCAAATTATTTTCAAACAAACAATACGCTCCAAATCTATTATCAAGAGACTCGCTGAATACTGAATTCAAGCATCGAGAAATTCATCGTAAAATTTTTATCGATTTAAACGCGCCAAATGAAACTCCATCCACAGATTAATTCCTTCGATTTTTCGAAAAGTTCTTCGATCAAAATCAAGAAAAGAAAATCAAGAAAAGATCCGTTTCCCCACTTGGCTCGTTTCCATAGTAACGGCTATAGTTGGGCGTCGACCCCCGTTTTAAAAATAAAAAGTTAAAAATCGCTTAAATTTATTAAAAAATTGAATCATTTTCACGTAATCCCTTTTGTGCGCTGCACGTTTATTCGAAGCAACTTTTTATTATTCTTCGTCAACTCGAAGTTAAAGTTTGCCCTCGCGCGCAGGTGGCGCGAAATAAATCGGCGCGCGAGCGAGCGAGGTTCCAGCGGTGGCTGGAACAAGAATGTGGCCACCACCACGGCACACTCGAGCGGGCCGAGAGTTCCGAAATAGCCGCCAATCGGAGTCCACCGAGTACTGGTTTGGCTCATTCAACCTATGTCCAGGTCACCACCGCCGCGCGGTCTTCGACTTTTACGGCTCTCCCCTCTCGCGAGGAGAGCACGACAACCATTCCTCCACATCTCTCTCTCTCTTGAATTATATCTCGATTATATCTCGAAATTTCGAGAGAACGATATCTCGAGGAACGATATGATTTGTTTGTGTTTTATCGTTTGGAGAATTGAAAGAAACTTGGAGAGGGGGAATGAATTTTATTATTCGAAGGATTAGATTGATTTCGTTTTCATCGAAGAGAATCTGATAATTCGAAGGCTAAAAAGTGTTTCGATTAGTGGTTTCATCCAGGAGAAAATTTGCACGCTTCTTTCAAACGCGATTCTCGTCCTTCCGTGTAAGAATCAATTATGCAATTATTACGAAATTCGTATTTGAGATCGTAACCTTGTAATTAGATATCGAATAGGGAGGGGGATCGTTTTTTTCTCGCTTCCCTGTTCCAGGAACGCGAGATGATTACGCGATAATTCTCGCAGAATCACGTAGCAACTCTGGATCCGGATGGAGGAAAAATCAAGAACAGCAACGAGATGATGTAACCCAAGAATTTCTCGAGTTTTAATTGAAATCGTGCAAAACCCAACTCCTTAATCTTAATCGTTTTTTCCCCCGTTGCATCCTCATTTCGAGGCGTTCAATTCGAACTATCAGATTCTGATGATGATTGCAATACACGAATGAATAATTCTCTGGATTCATAAAAAAACTCTCTAAACTCTTTAAAAAAATTCGTTTCTCGCGCACAGGATTATAAATAAAATATAATCAAATCCAAACTGATTTACAACTTGCCCAACAAAGTTTCCTCCAGTTTTCTCGAGTTAATTAATTAATCAATCCCTTCTTCCTCGTAAAGGCTCGCGTGAGCCACTCGATAAGTCGTGCACGGCTCACGAAACGGATGGAAATATGAAAGACGGCTGGCAAGAATCGCGTAATATTTCTCGCTTATGCGACTGTGCACGCACCGGAAGTGGCGATAACCGGGCAAGAGCAGGAGGAGGAGGAGGAGGAGGAGGAGGGGAGGGGCTTCGAAATCGCGCCGAATGACCCCAACACGAATGACTCCGCTGCGCGTCTCGCACGCACGAGCGAGAATAAATTTTCATCTACCAAGGAACGCGATATAATCAACACTTTCCTCGATCGATCTCTCTCTAGATATAACAACATCGAGGTGATTTGGAATTTATATAAAATAATCGAATGGAAACTGAATCGATCGATTAAAATAATCTCAACCGATATTTCCCCCTTCGATAACATCAACGAATCAAATTCTTCGACAAATTCAACAAATTGCGAACGAAGATTGTGCAACACCCAGCTTGAATCGAAACTCGATCGACGATATCGAAATCGAGGAGACTTCAATTTGGCTTACGATACGTAGGGAAGCGTAGTCATTGGCACGATCGTTAAGGCGAGAAGGAGGAGGAGGAGGATATCGAGGAGAATGAGCGAGCCCCGCCCAGGGCTGATACGGTGCAGCAGCGGTGGTTGGAACGGAGCTCCGTCGTCCCGTTTCGACGTTCACCACCGCGTCACTGGTCAGCTCGCGCGAACATTGTCCAGCGATTGACCCTGAACCTCGTACCGTTACGATCAGCTGCCAGCTACACACCTGCCGCACACCGATCCGTGATTAGCCGCGATCCCCTCGTACGATTCTCGGATCGAGAAGTTACGATCGAGCCACGACCGATAATTTTCTGCGAAAGATTTTTTCGGAAATCTCCTTTCCGGGATGCACAAAGTCCGAATATTTTTCACCAAATTCGATACTTGCTGTTCAAGATGCACTCCTGTTATAAAGGACAAAGCGTTTCTTTTCTTTGGCTTTCATCAAATTGCGATCCAAGATTCCTGTTATAAAGCTTCGAGGACAATTTTTTTTTTGGGATGCAAAAATGCGAGGCCTTCGAACGATATTTTTCGGATGGTTTTCAAATTGCGATCTAAGGTTCCTGTTATAAAGCTTCGAGAACAATTTTTATTTTGGGATGCAAAAGTGCGAGGACTTCGAACGATATTTTTCGGATGGCTTTCAAATTGCGATCCAAAATTCCTGTTATAAAGTTTCGAGGACAATGTTTTTTTTTTGGGAGGTAAAAGTGCGAGGCTTCGAACATGGCGATCTTTTTCTTTCACCAAATTACGATCCAAGATTCCTGCTATAAAGCTTCGAGGACAATTTTTTTTTTTGGAATGCAAAAGTGCGAGGACGTCGAACGATATTTTTCGGATGGCTTGCAAATTGCGATCCAAAATTCCTGTTATAAAGTTTCGAGGACAAAGTTTTTTTTTTGGGATGTAAAAGTGCGAGGCTTCGAACATGGCGATATTTTTCTTTCACCAAATTACGATCCAAGATTCCTGCTATAAAGCTTCGAGGACAATTTTTTTTTTTTGGAATGCAAAAGTGCGAGGACTTCGAACGATATTTTTCGGATGACTTTCACCAAATTGCGATCCAAGATTCCTGTTATAAAGCTCCTCTCGAAAAAGCTTCGAACCTTTCAGAAACTTTGGGCGCACAATATTTCCTCTTCGCCTTAATAAACTCAACGATTCCCGAAATTTAACCCTACGTGCGATTTCTTCGCACAGAAATGTTTCGTAATACTGAGAAAGATCGTCAGCGTTCAACTTGCTTTGAAAATTGAAAAAATCCTCCTCAAAACTCATTCTATATTTATAACTTATAAAAAAACACTCACATTCAATCACACTTTGGAATCACACAACATTACGGAATATAATAATATAACACTTGTACGATGCTACAATAACTCCAATCGTCATCTTATGCAGAACGACTTTAGTAACAAAAGAGTTAACTCTCTGCACTCCAAGCCTATTTCGCTCTCCAGACGCGTTCGGTGCATTCGGTGGTCTCATAAGATAATTACTCATAAGATCACACCTCATAAGATTATAGAAGAGCTTAAAAATCTACTTATGAAGCGATATTCTAAAAAGATCAAACATAAATAAATATTATCGCCGTTCAAATTACCGCAACAATCTCAATGATGACCGAGAGTCATCGTTGGAGAGCAAAGGGTTAAAAACCCATGCCAAAGCATCATCACGCACAAACGACATCCCTCTCCAACGTGTCACACCTCCTCCCCACGAAATCTCCCCACGAAACGAGACTCGTCCTCGCGAAATATTCTCGCTGTTGCATCTCTCGAGAGACGATCGACGCGACCGATCTAAAAGGATGGCCAGGTTGGGATGAAGCCGTTGGTTTCACAGGAGATCGGGTCCAGAGATGGTAACGCGTAAGCACGGTTGGTTAAATGATTTTAGCGCACTTCTCTAAACGCAACTCGTGGCAGGAGGTTGTACAAGGGGTTAAGCTGTGTTCGCTTAGCCAGGAGAGGAATCCTGCGGGAGGAATAATTTATAGCCTGTATAATCTATGCATAGGGAATTCCGCGTCTAAAATAACTCACGCCTAGCAGATGCTCGGGGAGGGAAGGGGGAGGGAGAGGGGGGGTATATGCGTGTCCTGGCCCGCACAGAGCCCATATACAGAGAAACTGCGATCCTGCGCGTAATGCATGGATGGAACTCGCGTTTAGTTTAGATCTTGGAATAATTGATGAACGGGATAACTCGTCGATAATAAATACGGCCATCCTCCATGCATGCTCCATCTCCCTTGCATCAGGTATCTATGGTTATTTCGAAGCGTAGAGCGAAGGAGAGGTCGATCGAGAGATTTGGAAGGGTATGCACGCTAGTTTCGTTATCTCTGTCGGTTGGAAACGATAATCTGGAAGAAATGTAATCTGGAATATTCTTATTTTGTTGTAAATCAAGGAATGAAGGGAAAGGAAAATTATAAAATTGTTGCTCGAAATCCTCCAGTTCGAAATTAAATGAAGTTACAGAATAAGGAAATGTTTATCTGCTGCACAGATGTGTGATGTATAATTTATTTACGCGAATTTATATTAATTTATCCGCTACTTTAATTTAATTTAAGATAATTTAGAAACACGATTTCTTTGTAAGAAGAAACTCCACCAATTCAATACACGATACGTCTATTAAAATCGAAAATTTTTGTTTAAAATTCGAGACTGGTTTCGAAACTTGGAGCGCGTAACATCCGCGGATCCGTGAAGAAAAATTCGAAAACGAATGGAAAAGCGAGGGTAAAAGAGGATCTGACTCATCGATACACGAGAGGCTTGAGCCGGTATCAGTGATAAGCCTGGAACACGTATGGGTCGAGATAAACGGCTTTTCGATGCGTTGTCCTCGAGATAACCGTACAAAATTCCTTTTCGAGATCGTTTCGTAAATTTTCACGGAGGAAAACTTGCTTCAGTGACTCGAAGTTGGATAACACGGTGGAATGAAGTACGATCGAGGATCAAGTGATCTGTGTCCGACGCAGGATCATCCGATGATGCGAGCCAATCTGGTGTAAATTGATCTGGCTCTGAAGATTATCGCGAGATTAACTTCTTCGATCGAGACATATGTTTCGAATTAAAATTATTTTAAATGAAAAAAAGGGATTAAAAATCTGTCGAAGAATTCTTCATTGCAAAATGTTTTCACCGTTTTGTTTCAATCATCGCTTTGAAAGTGATCGTGTCTTTAACTTTCAAAAACTTGATTAGTCGAAAAATCAAAGTAGATTTCTATTCAAGAAACAATCTTTGATTGAGAAGTGAGAAGGGAATTAAAATGTAACTATCAAAAAAACTTCAACCGAATCAAATCAATTTCATTAATTCGATCGCACAAGAAGAAAGAGAAATCAGAGATAAAAGATTTCTCTTATCGAGCACCGAAAAAGAATCGAATCGATTTTCAAAATTTCATTTATCTAATCTACAAAAAAGTAAAAAAAGTCACAAAGTAGATTTCTTTGAGGGCAAGCAATCAAGATCGAAACGCGTCAAGATAAGATTAAGTCCAAGTCGTTAGCGCGTTGGAAAAGTACAAAAGCGATCTTGGCACCATGGTTAGTGGCATCGAAACTACCTACTACTATTTCCCTCCCCCTCCTCATCGTGCATTACGGTATGGAAATGAAGGCAACGTGCAACCCCTGGAAAATGGCGATGCCCGACCCTTCTTCTTTCGCGTCAAGGCGTCTCCTCCTTGCGCCTCGTGCACCCTCCACCCCTGAAATTAGTTATCGACGCGAGCCAGATCCTCGCCCTTTTTCACGGTTACACGGGAACACCTGTGCTCCTCGAATTGGCATATACACGCTTGTACGTCGAAATCGATACGAAGATTTTTTTCCCAATAATTTTCTTTTATCTCGCACATCGAACGCATTTTTCTGATAT
>NW_006263359.1:598292-598756 GCF_000469605.1 Apis dorsata | reverse complement strand
TCGAATAACTTAAACGGTTCATCGGAAACTTATTGAATTCTAAGGTAAAATAAGGTGCACCACGTGTCGACGAATGTGTGCAAGAGTTACAAAAAGTGAAAAGTGAATAGAAAACAAATAAGAGGATAATAGAGCTTAAGTTTGAAAGATTTTTTCCCAATAATTTTCTGATATATTTTCTTTTATCTCGAACACACGATGTACCTTTTGTTAAGTCCTAAATAAAAGATTCGATATTCATCAGGAACTTATTGAATTCTAAGGTAAAATAAGGTGCATCACGTGTCGATCAATGTGTACAAGAGTTACAAAAAGTGAAAAGTGATTAGAAAACAAATAAAAGAGGATAATAGAGCTTAAGCTCGGAAGATTTTTTCCCAATAATTTTCTAATATATTTTCTTTTATCTCGCATCGAACGCACGCTCTTTTTTGATATTCGAATAACTTAAACGATTCATCGGG
>NW_006263359.1:592731-598257 GCF_000469605.1 Apis dorsata | reverse complement strand
AACTTATTGAATTCTAAGGTAAAATAAGGTGCACCACATGTCGACGAATGTGTGCAAGAATTACAAAAAGTGAAAAGTGATTAGAAAACAAATAAAAGAGGATAATAGAGCTCAAGTTCGGAAGATTTTCTCCCAATAATTTTCTAATATATTTTCTTTTATTTCCAACACACGATGTACCTTTTGTTAAGTCCTAAATAAAAGATTCGATACAAAATTCATCAGAAATTTATTGAATTCTAAGGTAAAATAAGGTGCACACGTGTCGACCAATGTGTGTAACACTGTGTGCAAGAGTTAAAAAGTGAAAAGTAATTAGAAAACAAACAAGAGGATAATAGAGTTCAATCTCAGAAAATTTTTTCCCAATAATTTTCTGGTATATTTTCTTTCGTCTCGCGCATCGAACACACGAATACTTTTCTGATATTCGAATAAATGGTTAAGTTCTAAATAAGATTCGATACAAAAATCGGGAATTGTGGGAAAAAGTGAAAAGTGATTAGAAAACAAACAAGAAGATAATAGAGTTCAATCTCAGAAAATTTTTTCCCAATAATTTTCTGGTATATTTTCTTTCATCTCGCGCATCGAACGAATATTTTTCTGATATTCGAATAAATGATTAAGTTCTAAATAAGATTCGATACAAAAATCGGGAATTGTGGGAAAAAGTGAAAAGTGGTTAGAAAACAAACAAGAAGATAATAGAGTTCAATCTCAGAAAATTTTTTTCCAATAATTTTCTGGTATATTTTCTTTCATTTCGTGTACCTTAAATGATTAAGTCTTCGCGAATTTATTGAATTAAGGTGCATCGACGAATGTGTGCAAGAGTTACAAAAAGTGAAAAGTGATTAAAAAACAAAGAGGATAATAATAGAGCTCAAGCTCTATTAAATTCAAGCGTTGTCGCCCGATCGAAGTCGAATCGAGGATGAGAACCGCTTTATCATCGTTGTTGGCAAAATGATCGAGACATTCCTTGATCCATCGTTATCACATACCAAGAGTCAGCGAATAGCTTCTCACGTGCGAATTCCTTTCACGCTTCGCAATCGTTGCTTCGCAATGGCATCGCGAACCACACTCACCTTGAAAAACCCCGTGTCACCGATCTTTCCTTCCGTCTAATTGGCCGTCCGATTGCGCAAAAATCTACTCGATATCGAGGCATAATCGAATTCGTGGACGGAAAGAGAGAGGGAGGAAAGGAAAATTCGACGTTGGAGCCATCGATCTTCCCTGGGCGCGCAATTAAAAAGTTGCTCTCGCGTCCAAACCCTTCTGCGCCGTGACTTTTTCGCTCGTCAGTGTAATGAAATTGGATTTGAGAAACTGGCAAAGGGAAGGCGATTCTCTCTGCCCCTCCCCTTTGATAAGTTTGTCACGTTGTTTCGTTTGAGAGAAAGAATCGTCATTGACACAAAATTTAAAGAAATTGGACAGAAAAAGAATTGCTCTTTTGTTCTCGAATATCGTATCGATATTTTTTAAGCAGACTAAAAGCAAGCAATTGAATCCAAACAATATTCTAATTCTGACTCTCTGGAAGAATCATCGTTTCAGCCTCGAAAAATATTCGATTCTATCGATAAAAGAGATCCAAGCCACGAAAAAACTTTAAAAAATTCGAGAAGAGGCAAGAATTCTCAAAGATTTCTCGAGGAGAAAA
Source organism: Apis dorsata (assembly GCF_000469605.1). Taxonomy (NCBI): domain Eukaryota; kingdom Metazoa; phylum Arthropoda; class Insecta; order Hymenoptera; family Apidae; genus Apis; species Apis dorsata. Next base: position 596,582 of record NW_006263359.1, on the reverse strand, counting down.
GGGAAAATCCCTCGGAAAATTTATTTACCTTAAAAAGAAAGTCCCTTCCCTCTATCTCAAGGACCTCTTTTCAGAAACACGAGGATTTCGTTTCGCGGACAATGCGAGGGGGTAGATGAGCCACGGAGGGATGCGCTTGGCAGCTGGTCGTGTCCGACTCTGTTTTCACCAGCTGTTCATCGTGCAGGGCACAAAAAAGGGGCGATCGGTTCGGAAAGGAAGAAGTTTTCGAACGTGGGAGGGCTTCGAGGACGACAAAAGGCCCCAGCTTGCTGCTACCTGTGCCACGGCTGCCAGGTGCTCTCCTCTCTCTCTCTCTCTCTCTCTTTCTCTCTCTCCGCTTACAGCGGGACCAGTTTCGTGGTAAAACTCGAGGGGCCCCAAGCTGTAACCTACGCTGATACGGTCCGAGTAATTCGAGAGCCTCCGTGATTCCTGCCCTATCTCGATTCCACGTGTTCCGTGGGTTTTAATTCTTTTCTTTCTCTATCTTTCTTTCTTTTTTCTTTTTACGCGTGCGTGTGCGATTAATGGAGAGGTTCGAGGCGAGAGAGTTTTAGAGAATTCGATATCGAGCCAGGTTAAAAGGAGTATGAGCAAGCTTTTCACGTGGAAATGAATTCGTCGTGTTAGAAAATCGTGGGTTTGAATACGATTTCTCTCTTCAAGTTAATCTTTTAAAGATATATTCGTTCTCTAATACGTTTTAATAAAGTAACAGGCATTTTATTATTCCCGTTATATCTCATTACATCGATATTTTAGTAGTTTGGTAATGGATTTTATGTTATATAAATAATCACGAAGGGATTGGAATTGAAAGTTCCATTTCGTCAAATTTGACGAAAAGATCGATAAATTTTTATCGGCCTCATCTTCTTTGATCTCGAACTTGCTCCACATCCAACCTCCTCTATGAATAAATAAATACAGTATCAAAGTTCGTACCGAGCCACCTATCGATAATTTGCAATGCAATACCCTCCCCTAACAAAATATCATCATCTTGGTTTCTGTTTTCACCATACCAATCTATCTAATTAAAAAATATAATTAATTCATACATATCTCTCCTCCTCCTCTTCCATTTCAATTCCATTCCAAACGCTCAAATTAAAATCACCTTCGCGCTTATGTAAGCGCATACACGGTATCTACAAAGTCGTTCGAGCGTTAAAAGGAATAAAGAAACGTGCACTGCATTACGCAGAAACCACGCGAAAACTCGTCCCTGTGGACATCCATTCTCGCGATCAAAACGCGTCGAACGTGGTCGCCCATTATTCCATTTTTCTTTTTCTTTTTCTTCTTTTTTCCTCCTCCTCCTCCTCCTCCTTCTCCTCCCCCAAGTGGGCCTTCTTTCACACGCGTAACAGCTTCGAGCCGAGTTTTTCAGAAACAACCGAGTTATTATTACCGCGTAAGAAAACCGATTGTTCCCGCGTAATAAGAGTGGCGGTGTGCTTCTTGCGCCACGTAGCCTCTTTGTCAAGCCTTATAAAACACGGTAAAGCGCTTACGAGCGAGGCGGCCTTTTTCTCAAAAGCACGCCCTTTCGCCAACCCGATCTTTTGATTTTTATTCCCCTCTCCGTGGATGATATATTTTATCGATTCTAATTATTCCAATTCTAATTCTTTTCTCTTTTCTTTTTTTTTAAATTCTCGCAACAAGATTGGAAATAATTTTTTTCAAGATATCGAATGATTATTATAATTCGAAAATTTGTTTAAACGATCGATCAACTTTCGTCATCTTGCAAAAAGAAATTTTTTTTTTTAAATACGAAATCGAAGAACAATGTCCACACGACTGTTGACACAAGGGTTAATAGAAATCGGTGATGAATATACGGACGGAGCGATATTCTAACTGAGTAAGTACTTTTAGGTGAGTCATCCGAGGATGAGAGAGTGGTACAAAAAGGCGCACGTGTTGTCTCTCGATGATGAATCGTAATGATACGTTGGAAAGGAGAGGATGGGTATATACAGCGTGGCGCAATTGTGCCGCGCAAAAGGATAACCTTGAGTTACGATTTTGCAGAAACAAGCGACGAATTTCAGTGATCAGTTTCAACTTGATATCGAATCAGCTGAGAATTTTTTTATTTTCTTTTTTTATGCATTTTTCGTTGACGAAAGATAAAATATACATTCCTACAACATGCCACGGAACAAAAGCTTTAATTTTTTCTTCTCTTCGAAGTTCGAAATTTTTCCATCTCCGAATCGAACTTCGATTTTTTCAAATCTTAAAAAATTAACGAGGGAAAAATCTTAAAAAATTAAAAAAATAAGGAATAAAATAATATTCCAAGTGAAATTCAACGAGGATTCAATTTTTCCAATTTAATTAAAAGAGAGAAGATAATGTCTCGATGCGTTGGATAATTATATCTAAATCAAACTGTTGCTCAAAAAATAATCAGGAGAGAAAAGTTAGGAAGAAATAGAAGCTAATCCACGAACGAAATTCAATCCGCTCGATCCTTTACCATTTTTTCCCTCGTTTTTCCTAATGAAACTCCTCCTCCTCCTCCTCCTCCTCCTCCTCTTCCTCCTCGCGTTTGCACAAGTGAACAAAAAGGAGAGGAAAACGGAATTTTCGGGGGGAGGGAGGGGCAGATGGCTGATTCGAGCTGTTTCGAGTGGCAATTAGAGAAGGAACGAGATTATTATTTACCGGCATTCGCACCCCTCCCCCTCTGCCCCTTCCTCCCCCCCTTCCACGCCCCTTTCTGCCCGATGAAAACGGGCAGACTTCATTAGAAATTACATCGAGTCGCGCGAGCAAGTGCTCTCCCTTATTAAGAGGGGCACCCCTATTAGTCGAAAGAGGGTGGAAAAAGGAGGGTGGAAAACCGATGCGTCCTCTCCTCGTTGTTATTTCTACGTCCTCCCAAGAGGATTTCCTCTTCGAAGCTCGCCACCAATTCGATTTCTTTCTCGAGTAATTGCTATAACTATAAATTGTTTTTCGAGGAGGATGAAACTAAACGAATCTTAAAATTCGAAATATACTCTATTCTTATTTCGATCGTTGATCGAGAAAATGGAAATGTTAACAGTTGATCGATCACTTTTTTTTTTAAATCGCGCGTGTTTACTTTATTTTATTTATTTCTCTTTTTTTCCGGGATCAAGAACGTTGCCATCACCCTCTTGAACCCGATATTTACGAGAGTGCTCGAATAGGTATTCTTCAACGGTCGAAAGAAATGGAGCGTTAGTCAGTTCTATTTCGAACGACGGCCATTACTTATCGGCGAGCCTCGAAAGAACGAGTCAGTTGTACAAACTCGTATAAAACTCATAACCTAACCTCGAATAAGACAAACGATTTCAACGATTTCAGTTCTTCGATTCGAGAAGAAATATGAAAGGCTGATATTTTTCCAAAAAAAAAATCCAACGCAAGCATCACCGAAAAAAATCGCAGGGAGAGGGAGGCAACATTAACAACCGTTCCATTCATCCAACACCGATCAACCTCGGGCCCTTCTAAATAATTCCCATCCAGAAAAACCAAATTCGGGGAAAGGGGCTCCTCCTTGACTCGAGCTCGAGCTTTAACCCCTGAAAACGAAAGGGAATTTCAGCGAGCTGAAGGGATGAATGTTGCAGACCGTTCCATAATGCATCTCCCTCCTTCCTCCCCCGTCCCCAAGCTCGTAGAACGTGCGCCTTGGTGGAGTTGCGCCTCGATTTCCTCGCGCGATCCACCCCCTTATATAGCCGCGAGCATAAAAGCGGAAGGGAGGTTTTTTTCGAGGTTTTCGACTCGTGGAAATCGAGTCATCCGCCCCCCTCCCCTTCCTGTTTCGTTGGAATTTGAAGAACCAGTCGTTT
>NW_006263359.1:583410-592566 GCF_000469605.1 Apis dorsata | reverse complement strand
TTTTTTTTTTTTTTTTTTTTTCTTTTGAATGACGGAGATTTCGAAGATTGATTAAAAAAGAGAGAGAGAGAGAGAGAGAGAGAGAATTTCGCTCGGAGGTTCGTTCGATGAATTTTCTTTTTGGAGATTTTCTTTTGAGAGATTTTTTGAAAAGACGTTTTAATGGATAGGTTCAGGACGTAACGATGATATATTAGCTCCTTCTTCTCGAGAAATTTGAAGTTTTTTCAATTATGTTATCGTATATTATCTCGAAGAAATCTTTGGAGATTGTTGAGAGAAGGGCGAGAATCTTTTCGAAGGGGGAAAAGAGGAGAGTGGTGTCACGTGGACAAACGAGCTGTATCGTTTAGTTGCAGGGCAGGAAATTCAATGTAATATCTCACTAAGGAATTGCGCGTGTCAGATATAAATAGCGTACCACTTCGAAAGCATCGCGGAAGAAGAGGTGGCTCGAAACGTTCGTTTGGCCAGCCAAAAGCATAGAGAGAGGGGGAGAGAGAGAGAGATCCATAAATTTCCTCTTCGATCGATAAAAATAAAAACGTTCCAATGTTTCTAGATTGACATTGTATAATTTTATTTCATTAATATTCGAAGAACAATCTGCTTTTTATCAATCTTATTATCAAAAGTTTCATTCAAATCGCACATTAAAATAATCTTCCCACAACTTATTACCTCGATTCCGCTCAAAAAACGCTCGCCACTCATTAAAATCAATACACCTCAATCTTTCCAAAATCTCGAGATAAGTTTCATAAAAATACTCTCCAATCTCTCCAATGCTCGATTCCTCTCAAAGAATACGAACGCTGCTCGTCAAAATCAAACTAAACCTCAATCTTCCCAAAATCTTTGCAATGGCTTGTCACTCTGCCATCAAGAGATAAATATAAGAGGGGTAATATAAGATTTATCGAAGAGAAACCGAGTTGGAAAATATTTGAGACGAATAAGATTCGCATCGACTGACGCTCTCTCTTTCTCCATCCTCGTGAAAAATGCACGACGATAAACAGCTTTCGCCATTTCCTCGATAATCGAGAAACCCTTAACAGGGGGGGAGGGGATAGAAGAAGGAAAGGCGTTGGCATCGAGGCATTGTGCGCCCACCGTATCGCTCCACCGATTCCACTTTGATCTCTCGCGGCTTTTATACCACCGCCGCCACTTGGAAAAACGCTTCCCTTTCGAACGAGCAAACACTTTCTCCGTCGAGGGAGGAGAGGTGGCCTTCCTCGAACGGACACAACGCTTCCCATGGAAATCTCTCTCTCCGTCCCCTCGCTTTTTCCCCCCACTCTTGGAAAGAATGTGGAACGTGGGTTAATCGAGATGAATTTTCATCAACCTCGAAGGGGAGAGGGAAAAGCAGTTGCCTCGAAAGGAAGAAAGGGGATGACGCTTACGTTGATCCCGATCGATTTTAAGTTTGTTAACAAATTGAAGTAGGAGTGCAGAATTATCCGATTTCTTATTCCGAGTATCGGTTGGTTCATTCAAAAGTGATAGAAATAGATTAATTTCTTGAAGGAAATTATCTACGTTTGCATTATCAACTATGGAATACTTGAATCGATGCAGCTTTATTAACTCGACGAACAGAAGGTCGATTTGAACGCCAATCACTTCGAAGCATCTCTTTACCATTCTACAATCGAATACAACTGGATAAGGATAAAAGTCGGCGACAGATGTGGCCCTATGTTGAAGAGGGCCTTCGAAACGTTGAGGTTCCTTCAACAGGCTGTTAAAAATACGTTGGAGCGCGATAAATCGACGAAAGGGAAAAATTGGAAATGGAACGCGGCGAAATCCACTCCTCCACGACAACGAAACCACGAAACCCTCGTAAATAATTCAGCCTGTTCACCCATAAAACAACTTTACCCCGTCTCCAAATTATTTCCACCGCGCAAAGTGACTCGAACGCGATTCGTGTCCCGAGACACGCGCAGCTTTCCACTCCGCGTTTCAAATATAATTTATATCCGGCCGTGTTCTCTCTCGATATAAAATAAAAAGAGAGAGAATAAATAATAACTTTTAAAAAAACGAGAAAAAAAGGAAAAGGGAGAGTGGCATTGTACACCCTTATAAAATACAACGAAAAAGAAAGGAATAGCGAAAACCTTATGTCGCTCTGTTTGCCCGAGAAAAGAGAAAGAATGTGTGTGAGAGAGAGAAGAAAGGCTGGTTCCTCGTGGTTGGGTGCCACTCGAAATTACCCCCTCGATTCGAGGCCAGACACAAAAGCATGGCTGCGCCTCCGAATATCCGATCTCGACCAGCGAGAAACTCTTTGTACACAGAGGTCAGAGGCCTGTCTGCGCGTATTTACATGCGAGAATAAGGGAGAGGAGAGCGTGGCTTATAACGCTCTCTCTCTCTCTTCTCTCTCGCTCACTTTTGGATGAATTATGGCGACGGCGGGGAAATAGAAATCATCGAAGGGTTGGTGGAACTTCTCTCCTCTCGTGGATGTCGAGGTTTGGGACTAAAATTTCTTTTTTTTTCCAGATCGATTTTTTCGAGATAAGGGTAACGTTTTAAGGGATGAAAATGGAAAATGTGCCAAGCCAAGCGTTTCCAGTTTGAGGGATGAAAAGATAATTTACAGTATACCAGGCTATTCGATGGATTTTTATTAAAAATTTTATAGAGGAGATATAATAAGATTTTTTTAAAGAATACGTCGTTATCTCTAACAATAAATTAAATTCTTCGTTCCAACAGATATAAAGAGTGATGAAGTGATGAAATTTCGAAAATACCGATAAAATAGCCAGGTTTGGAATTATACTTTTCAATTTCACGTGAGAAGAAGATATTCGAGATATAACGAAACAGGGTTCGAAAAGAGTGGGGCTGATTCGAGGAGAGGAATGGGACCCTAGTGACCCGAAATGTTTTATTAAAATCAGCGAATAAATTTCCATGGAAAAGGGGCCTCGTCGTCGTAATCCGGCCAGGATCTCCGTGAATCGATTCGAGCCTCGACCAATAAACATCGATGGCAAACGCGCCCTTAGAAGCCACGCCGCCGGAAATGACGCCCCTTTCCCGTGCATTTCGGCGGAAAATCGCGTGATAATCGATCAAACGAAGGGGAATATTATTACATTCTCGAATTTGTTAAAATTACTTTTTCCTCCATGAACAATGATACTTTTCAAACCTATCATTACTATTAACTTAAACACTTTCGAAACAACTTTCTTTTACAAATAACCCCCCTTTTTCAATATTATAATTACTCTAGACTAAAGAAAACAAAAAAGAATCAGAAATTCATACATTCTTCTCGAAATAATTCCCATCTTGACGATACTCCACAACTCTTAAAACGCGCTCAATCAATCGGATTCGCAATACATTTTTGCAATCTCAATCCCGTAAGATCGAAATCCGAGGATGGAAACATCGAGGAAGGAGATATTTTCTTTCGGATCGGTGGAAGGGATCGAAGGGGTTTCCGGCGCGGCGACCGCAACGACGGAAACGAGGGCTTCGAGGTATCCGCAGCCTCCGCAGCGCAGGATGCGAATAATAATAACGCGAGAGATAAAAGGGCCTGGAAAAGAAACGGCCGAACGTCCTGAAACGTCCGGGAATCGGGTCAACAACCGGAAGTACAACCGCGGCGTACACGAAGAAAGAAACCGCTCTCTTTCTCTCTCTCTCCTTCTTTTTCCCTCCTGCACACTCCTCTTCCTGTTCCCTCCCTCGTTTCCACTTTTTTGTCCCCGATGCACGCGCGTGCAATCTTACCTGCCTCCTCCTCTTCCTCCTCCTCCACGAGGTGGATCTCGTTTTTCATCGAACGGCGTTAGAAATGAGGAGGAGCGGGGAGACTGATTTTTCGGATTCCTCGAGATTGTTCTTTCTTCCTTGACGAGGACAAAATTATATTTATCGTTCAAAGATATAAAAAGCAGTTTTTTCCTCGGACATCGTGAAACAAACGTGGTAGATTAAAAATTCTAAAGTCTCCAAAATTTCCAAAAAGACGGCAGAAAAAATTGGAAAATAGAGTAGAATAAATTTATAATATATGAGATGAAAGTACGTACATATATCTCGAACTACATGTTCTTAAAAAAAAGAAAAAGAAAAAAAAAATTCTCTTCTTCTTCTCAACAAAAGGGAAGCCGATGAAAAAGAAAAGAAAAAGAATAGATCGCGGAACGGAAACGCTCCACCCCCTCTCTTTGCTGCAGCAATTTTCCCCTCAGTTTCTTCGCCCTCCTTGCCCGAGGCTGGTTCCCGTGCAATCACGATGCCCGATTAAATTAATTGGAGCGGGCCGGTTTGTTTGGCATAAACTGGGAGCGGAACGATGCACGTGGAAAGTGTCCGGAGGCCGAAAAGGCCGCCACTTTAGTTACACGTAGCGATCGCGAATATCGGAACGATCCCGATAACGTATCCTTAGCGCGAATTAGCGTTAAAACCTGTTCCACCGTAACGTGCGTTTATGCAAATTGGCCGGGAAACGCTAATAAACGTGACACGTACGTCGATCCGGAGAGACGTCTCCCCTCTCCATCGCAATACGATCGATGTCGAATTTTTTAAAATATAAACGCGCAAGAGGATAATTCTCGAATATCATTTTTCAACGCGAGAAATTACACCTTTTTAGAATCAATGCGATACAGGAGTTGTGTACGTTCTTCGTTGCTGAAAATGAAATATAATTGTTGATATATTGTCTTCGAAATTATTTAAATGATTTAATAAAATGTCTTGCCTGACAAAAAATGATCGAAATAAGAGATAAAAAATTTCAAGTGTCGAGACAAAGAGACTCCACATTCAAATACATAAGTAGGATAAAAACAGGGAAACTCGAAACGAATCCAGTTGCAAAACATCTGTCCACCCTTTTCGCGTTTATTATTCATGTATTCGAGGGAAAAAAATCAATCCATGGAAGAAGTTTTATCTAATATTATCCCAACATCTTGTCGACCGCGAAACGACAATCTTCCACAAGCTCGTGGAAACTTTTCAAGCGCGTGACGAAACTTGGCAGGGGCGATCCACGTATCGATTCGACTCGTATTCGAAAAAAAAAAAAAGGAATCGTGATTACGATCGTGATTGATAAACGAGAGACGGATTCACAGGCTCCACAGGTGTGCTCGAAGGGTTGTTAAGGCTCGTCTAATTGAGTGTACGCTTCAATTAGGGGATGACAATGGTCGGACGCCCCCTTGACTTTGGCGAACGCACGTACGGATTATTATCATCCGTGATGAAAATTCGGGTGATCATTCATCGGATCGTTACATCGATCACGTAGATTTTATCACACGGATCCTTCAATTATCCTTGAAAGAATTCTCTTTTTCTTTTTTTTTATTCCACTTCAATTCTATCCTCATCGTCTTCATCTTAAATCGAAGATCTCTTTAAAAAAGTTCGATCAATCCAAATAATAAAGTATCGATCCGTCTCTAACACGAATCGCTTGCTAAATCCCATAATAAAATCCCGAGGAAACGACGAAGATGGTTTCAGGGTGGTTTTCGCGCAAGAGGAGCCAAAAAAGAGTCGTCTCGAGAATAGAAAAGAGCGTTTTCGTGCGCAGCACAACTCTCATATTCCATGACCTCGCGCTTACATCACGTCAGATATCATCACGTGCATTGCGGTGAAAATCGTGGGTATATATATATACGTATATACATATATATTTGGCGAAACGCTTTAAGGCTGCGCCGTCATTTCCACAAATTCCCCGGCTTTAAACGCCGCCATTTCGTAACGGCAGCGTTCCCCAATGCAAGTTTGACAAAAAGATTTGACGTTTATACACGAACGAAGGTATACACCGTATTCAAAAAATAGCGAGATGATTTTCGAGTAAATTTTCGTTTCGTTTGATGAGGCGTGTTTATTGATATTAATAAATGAATATTTGAAAATATTAAGGGGAGAAGATTTTAATATCAGGAGGGAGATAATTATCGACATTAATATCGATGGTAAAATTTCTTTCCTCGTGTCAAATTTAAAAAAAAAAAGAAATGATCGAACAAATTTATACAAATTTATATATCGCTATATTAACAGAGCTGGTTAAAAAATGGAATGGAGGGAATGGAAAAGGTTTAGGAATAGATATAACAACGTAATATATCGAAACGGTAATCGCGTTGGATAGAACGAGAGTCCTATTTGCACGAGCGCCGATAAGCGACCTCCGGAATTCCAGTATTCCTCTTCCGGACTAATTCGTTCGCCTTAAACGAGCGCAGTTACAAATGATCGTAAATCTCTCGGAAAATCTTCTCCGAGGAAATTCTCCGTCCGAGCGAAAACTTCACTTCGCTTCTATTATTATCACCGTTTCGACTTTTTCCTTATCGTCCTCATTATCCAATTAATCCCGCGTGAAAATTGAAATTATCGGGAGTGAATTTCCCCCTCGAAAAAAATCGAACGTTGCGAAAGATTACGATCGCTTCTCTAATTCAATCCCTGATCTCGTACAAATCGTACGAATCCTTTTTCTTAAATCATTTTTTAATTAATTTTAATTATGTATAATAATTTTATTTTTATGTATATAATTTTAATTTTAATTCCTCTCGAACCTTTCAAAAAATCCGAAAAAACGCACTACGACAAATGAAGTATCGTGATTCCAAAAATCACACTCCTCTCTCTCTCTCTGTACTCCTGTTTAATTACCTAGCTACTGGTTCGCTCGCGTGAAACGTAAAACTTGGGGCGTCCAAGCGCCTGTAACGAAGCGTTGGCTCAAACGCGTGGACGCGTTAAAATTCAACTTTACTGTCTGTCGGCACGGTCGTTAAGAAGACGGGCCTAATTGAACGTAGGTTTCAATTAAGGTCGAACGTCGAAGAGGTTTCGGGTTTCGCTCGCTCCTTCCCTCGGCCATAAACAGTTCCGCAACACCCTGCAACCACGGGTGCAATGCATCTCGCGAAACAAGCCGCCACTCCGCTATCGCGCTCTGATTTATACACGCATTACCATCCAGAGTGGATGTGTTGGCTGCATCCGTGACCCCAACGTTTCTCGTTGCTGCAACTGGCTCGAAAAATATCTCTGCCTCGTGGAAATGATCGACGATGAGGATGGTGATTATTGGGGGATATTGTTACGTGATTATATGTAATGATATGAGGAAACGGGAATAAGTAAATTTGAAAAAATTTTTGAGAATTTTGGATCGATTTTGGACATTTTTATCCTCATTACTTCCTAGGAGATAAGAGTTTTTATTAATAGTAGTAATTATTAAAGATTAAATAATCGAAATACTATGGATTTTGATCCATCTGTTTTGAATATTATGAACAAGGGTTGAGACAAAGGTTCATAGATTTCGAAACCAATATTTTTTCTCGGTCTGTCAATTTACGAATAAATGTGGCAAGTGAAAACAACTCTGTGAGAAATACATTCAAATCTTATGGATCTTTTGGAACGTTTAGAAAGCAATCCAGATACTTTTAAAGTGTTTTCAAGAGGGAATCAGAACCTCTCGTCACTTCAAATTTCGTCCAAAATTATTACAAACAAATGTCCAAGACACTCGATCCAAAATATTCTTTTTAAGAATTACAAAATCGATCAAAACTTACTTCCAGATTTCGTAAAAAAAAAAAACTTGTTGCTTTCTTCGCCAACTTTATACTGGCAAAGAAAAATAACGCGAAACATTTCCGCGTGTCGCGCTCGAATATTTGAAAACAAACGAAAAAGGGTGAATTCGAGTGGAACAAATATAATCGTGTTTAAAAATTCACAAGTTTAAAAATCGATTATTCCAACCAAAATGTATTTTTAAAACACTGTACCACTTATCGAAACTTATTGAAAAGTTTTGCTGAAATGAGTATATCGTCCACTCTAATTTATTATTATTATTATTATTATCATCCCCCATTTACATCTCATTGGAAAATAACAATTCACCCCGCTCGAAAAACGGCTCGAGCTTAAAGTAAGGAATTAATTTCTCTGCTAACTCCAGGAAAGAGGGAGGAGAGAAGTAACTCGAATCCGCGTAAACTTGCCAACGATGCCCTCGCCCACGCTCGAAAATGTACACCGTGAAAAGGGTCCCCGGGTGTTTATTCGCTCGCACGTACATGCAAATGAACGCTTATTCGGTGGATTTTATTTCGAAGGAGGGGAGGGGAGGACCGAATAAGAAGCAAGGGTTTTAATGCCTCGAATTTTCGCTCCCTCGAGGCTGCTTTCTTTTTTTTTTAATAACCTCGCGGATTATAACCTCCGCTACGATATTAAACGGCTGACGAGTGAATTAATGGAAGGCGGTGCGTTAAATAGCGAATTAACCAGGCTGCTCTCCAACGACAAGAAACAAAAGTGGGCGGGACAGGGTTTGTCATTTAGGTTAGCGCGTATCATTTAAGAATGCACGAGTTTATACATACATATTCGATACACGCATATAAAATATTTTCTCAAATCCCTGAAGTAGGTAAATTTATTTTTAAATTCTATGTTAAATTGTAAAAAGATGGTACTGTATTTATTTCTTTTTCGAGAAATTTGATTCCAAAGTGTACTTCTCTATTTAAATTTTCTTCCACTTCGATTAAAGGGTTAAATATCGAAAATAATGCCCAGGGTATCGTGTTCGTTGATTCTTCGATTATTCATAGGCTGGTTAAAGATGGAATCGAAATTGCGCGAATAATAATTTTTTTAGTGGAGGGGGAAAAATTTTTTCGAAAGAAGAAAGGGGAGAAAAAAGAGAAACGTCACTTTCCGGATAATAAAAGATTAACCCTTCCGTGGCGAGCGGGGAAACCATTATACGCCGGCTGCCGGATTAAAGCCGGCTAAACGGTCTTAATTAAGTTCCGCTTTTTCTCGAAAACAAAGCGGCAAAACTGGCGATGAAGTCTCGTTAGGTGTATCGTTGTTTACGACGGATAATAAAACGAACGTTAAAAGTGTTCGATCAGTGTCTCGCCCCAAGTAGCATAATTAATTAGTTCCGCGTTATTAGAATTACATCGTCGTAGAAAGTAGTACTCGAAAATTACTCCTGTGCATACCCTGTGTCTTTTCAAAAACCAAACTTCCTTCAAAATAATAAAATAAAAATTTCTAATTTAATTTCTCAGAGAAAGACATCCA
>NW_006263359.1:580996-583266 GCF_000469605.1 Apis dorsata | reverse complement strand
AAAAAAAAAAAAAAAAAAGAGAAATATACCACATACACCGTTCTATTTCCATTCAATTCGCAAATCATACGCGGGCTAATTATAGAATCGTGTACACAGGAGGGAGAGTGAATCAGAGAGTTGGTTCCCCGGTTGTCCAATGTCAATCGCCGCGGTACGAAACGCCGCCATAGCTTCGTAACGAGCGATGCGACTGGCCAGGATCCAAAAATCACGCGGATACACGCGTGGTAAGCGACTCTCGAGGCCGCGGTGGGTACAGGGTGTCGTTGGCTCGAGTATAAATTCCCAGGCCCGTTGTTCGCGCCACCCCCTCCACGATTCTCAATCCATACTCGAACCGGCATCGACTATCGAATATTGTCCTATTATCGCGACAGAGAGAGAGAGAGAGAGAGAGAGATCACGCTTATTAATTGGATCACGACTCGACTTTCCAATATCTTTCCGATGCGAAAAATAAATTTTAAATCGTAAGATTCCCGTGAATGAATGTTTGTGCCATGGATATCGGTGACGAAGAATGAGCAATTTGGTGGAAGCGTCATATTAAAATTTTAAAAAAGCGTGCCAATAAACAGGGGATGAAGTAATATAGGGAAAACGAAAGATTACGAAAATTACGAGGCTAATTATTCAAGACCATTAACTGCGGTAGAAATCTAATATCTTCTTTAATTTAAACGTTAACATTCGTGGGATATGATAAACGTTAAGCAAGAGAAACGAGGTATTGAAGTGACTCCAAGAATGCACGTGGATTCACGATCACCTCGTGGACGTTTGCCAACAGGGAACAACTCGAAACAGGTTATTGTGTAAGTTCTCTTTACATTATTGTGAATCGTGAAATATATATATATATATATCGATTAATACGTTCACGATTTAAAAAAATTCTTTAAAAAAATACTACTAATAATTATCTCTTTTCGTCATCGAAGAAATTAAATTTCTCCACGAATGATCGAAAGAATTACACGGACTATTAATTACACAGACACATAATACCCTTCCCCTCTTCTCGACGATCGAGCAGGGAGCCCTCGAATGAGGCCCCCCTCCCCCCTCGACAGACACGTGCTCGTACATCGACGCGTAATACCGTCGATATTAGGTTTGCATGACGGTTGCACGATCCTTCTCTCGAAGAGGAGGATAGGGAGGGAGGGAGGGAGACAAGGGGGCGGAGCGCGGTGTATATACGGCACTGGCGAGACCTTTAATTACCAATTAGGTGCATTATGCACCTGCGATTATCGGGCTACCGGATCTGAGGCTACGTGTACGGCCGTCGGAAGGAAATTGTCTTGTAATACGGTAACAAACATTGAATGGGGCCGCTCGACGACAACATTAACCCTCTAATTCACCGATAATCAACTGACCAATCCGACGAGTTTCACCCTGCGTGGTCTCGAACCACGTATATATACGTTGGACGGATATACTTTTGGAAGAATTAATTGAGTAATATTCCAAGGGAACGGATTAAAGGAGGCGAGATAAAAGAAATTTATTAGTTTTTAGAAATATTCGCGGTAATCGATGGATAAGATTACATAACAATGGAACTTTGTTTAAAAGTTTATTTTTTCCCGATTCCTTATCTCATTCCTGCGCGTATCTTTTCTTCGATTTCTTTTTCTTTTCCTAACGCAAGATAGAGCGACGTTAAGAACAACGTTAATTAAATCAGAGTGAGATTATCAGAGAGCTCTTTGTCGATCGACGAGCTGAAAGAAATATCGACCGAAAGAAATCACCGGAAAAATTACAATTAATTATGTATATATATATATATATATATATATATATATATATATTCAAAATCTTAAAAATAATCTTGAATATAAAACCAATCAACCAAGTCGCTTTCAAAAAAAAATTATCATTGCACAATTATCTTTCTTACGAATCTAATCACATCGAATAGAGTTAATCGTGATCGTGGAGTACAAATCACTCCCGTTACAAACTTTTCCACCAAACAAAATCGAGCGATGATAATTACGAATTCTATGAATTCCGTTCCATCCCCCAACGATCATTCCCCCGTATTCCAACGAATACAACGCGCAACGAGACGAGGAAATCCACGGTGATAACAAGGAAACGGTATGGGAGGACGGTGTGCCGAACACCGTGTCGTCGTCGAGGATAAAATAAAATTTCGAGAATCGACGAAGAGAGACAGACAGACAGAGAGAAAGAAAGAGAGAGAGGTGCAAATCGAATTTCGCGTGGAGAAGTCTTGGCGTGTACGCCGC
>NW_006263359.1:579699-580832 GCF_000469605.1 Apis dorsata | reverse complement strand
CGTCACTGGAGTCTCGGCACCCCCTCCGCCCGACAGAAGATTCGACCACCCCGCTCTGGAATCTCGTGTTATTGCGCCGCGTCTATTCCAATGGAGATGCTCCTTGTGCCTCCCCGATGAATTCCAAAGGATTAATGGCGGATTTTTGGGAGGACGAGACGATTGGATAATCGTGTCATTCGTTACGTATATATATTTGGGTGTCCTCTTTCGATTCTTTAATACCGACCATTCATTCTCAGTGAAATTTACTATGTATAACGTAACGATTAAGTAAATTGTGTGTCGCAAAAAGTGAATGGGGAGGATGGAAGTGTAATAGATATAAAGGGGTGAAAAGCGATCGTACGAGTTGTAATTGTTGCGCGTTTGTTCTAAAGGAGATGCTCTGTTTTCGAAAACTTTAACGATTGGCAGATTTCTTTATAATAAATTTAATAGCGAGAAACTGTAGTCGTGTGATACAGTCACGAGTAACGAATAACAGTCCACTTCGATTAAAATTTCTTTCATCAAACAATTCCTGCTCCTTAATAATATGGATAAATTAAAGGGAAACCACAACTCCATTATCCACAAATGCAAAAAAAAAAAAAGAAAAGAAAAGAGGAAAGAAAGGGAGTTCATAACTCTGATTCGAAATAGGAAACGAACTTAGGAATTAGACGTGTGTATCCCCTTTCCCAAGGCTTCATCCAGAATCACGTACACCGTCCGCCCACGCGGGCGTCCCACGTTTATTCATTTCTCGAAACGATACCGCGTTATTTTTAATTAACACCGTTGGCTCACGCCTACACACACACAAACGCATACACATACAGCCGGACCCAAGGTCTTGTTACTCTGAAAGCGCAGTAGATAAGGACTGTGTATGGGACGGCGGAAACCGACCGGGATATTTAGACCCCGGCTCGAATCGAAAGAGCGAACGGTTAATATCGAGGCATAAAGGGGTATAAAACTCGAGGAGCGGTATATCAATCGACGAGTATGAACGAACAGTTTACAGCGTCGTAATATTTCGTCCAATGGTCCATTAAAGCGATTTTTCTACCCCTTCGAAACGTTGTTTCCACCCCCGTCGCGAAAATTTGTGGAAATCGTTTTCGACGCGTATATATTCGCTCCTT
>NW_006263359.1:565077-579544 GCF_000469605.1 Apis dorsata | reverse complement strand
AAAAAAAAAAATGTATAATCAGAGTTAAGTGTAATTGGACGATTTGAAATCCATTCAAATATATTTAAAACCTTAAAAATTTACTTCAATCCTCTTAAGGTAAGTTGAAGTAACCTATCTTTAAATCTTTATTTATTCATATTTACTTTTTTATTTACTATTTACAGAAACAATTGACTCGACATTTTGTCCACGAACGAGCTTATCCCATAGTTCGATAATTTTTCAAAAAGCTCGGAGGAGAGTGAAAATTTATCAGAGAAGAGAATGCAGAACGTGGAGAGGAGGGGGATCGTTTTACATTTAAATTGGTGCACGGTTTATTTTAGAGTACGCGCAACCTGTACCACCAGGTTAGAAATAGACTAGGCGTTACACTCGGTTTACGTTTACTGTTGTAAATGCACGAGACCCTGTAACGTAACGCCCCTTCGAGGGCCTCCAAGGAACTTAGGGATAAGAGAGGGAACGCGTTAAGAGCGGCCACGTTAGAGTTCAGGAATTTCAGGGACCGGTCCAAGCTTGGCCCGGCGCAAGAGATAGATTATATGCTCCGGTGTTGCACAACGGACGAGGAGGCTACGTTGCACCCCAGGTATATTAAACCTGGGCCACGCTCGATCTAAACCGACATATAACCAAGTTGAAACCGCGTGGAGAACAGTTTCGCATGCGAAACGTGGGGTTCAGAATGGTGAATGCACGAATATATCTCTCTCCTAAATAGAGACGCAAATTTTTAACAGTGGAAGAAGATATATAAGTTATACAAATAAATCTTCAAAATTCTCCAAAAGGAAAAATCAAAATAAATCCGTATCGAGTCCAAGCTCTTTCAACGCGTTGATCATCGATCGATAATCTAAATCAACTAGTCTAAATCAATCTCGTACTGCATTGACATATTCGCATCTATCGAAAGATTCCTCACCTTTTGTCAAACCTTTCCTAAAAGCAAGAAAAAAATTTCGTTCAAGATCAAAATCAAAAGCCTTCTCGCGTCATAAATCCAGTATGTATGGGGAGAGGGTGTCTCGAATTCGGCCATGCGCCGCGTTCGTTTTTCGTCGGGGGCGGTGCAATCCTGACAATGCGTCGCGTATGTCCATAATGCCAACAGGCCGTGATGCATGGCTGATGGGCAGCTATGCCAACGGGCCTGGCTAATGGACAATGCATATGCTTAATAATCTGTCGGTCGGTAAAGCAGGTTCAAGGCGAGCGTGTGTGTGTGTACGCGCGCGCGCGTGTGCGTGTGGACGATGGAAGGGGGACACGATGGAGGGAGGGGACGGTTCCCCGTAGGTACAGTTACGGGACGATAGCCGCCATGTCATCCGACCAACAGTTGGCAGCATCGATGCAGACTGATTAAGCCTAATGAGAAGTCGAGAATCGATCTCGACGCGGATTACCATTATTCCCGGGGCCTGCGCCAAGATATTTTGACAAGCCAAGTAAAACAAAACGCTCCATCTCCTCGATCCCCATTGCATTCGATCGAATAACGAATCACATCTTTCCTCTTTATTCGGATATCTCTAATAAAATAATAACAATAATAATTTAGAAATAGCGGAACGAATAGATTTAACACAGTTTTGTCAGACATGGTTCGAAGAACATGTAACAATACGTATCTTCTTCCACCATATATATACGCAGAATAATCACCTTTGCCCCTCCTCCCCGCTAAAAGCAGTCTCGTTCACCCCTACCGCCCTTTATCGTTAATTACTGCCAGATGGCGAGTCCAAGGGAACGAACTAACGGTCCGACTCCAATCTCTCTCTATCTCTCTCTCGCCAATTGGAGTATCTCTCCAAACTCCCAATCACGATTTCGATCGCATCGCGTTTTGCCGACCAATTTCCAGCCAGATTTCCAACGAGATTCTTGGCGCAATTTTTTAAATATATCTCGAGCATTATATATATATTCTTCGATTCACAAGTTCTGGATATCTAAGAGAAAGCTGGGAATCAGAAAATTTGGAATAACACTCGATAGATGATCTCGAGAAAAAAGAGGAGGAGGGAGAGAGAACAACACGTTCGAAAAGAAGTGGACGGTTGAGAAGGCGTCGACCGATGCTTACACGGCCGTCGGTCGCATTGTTGTTGGCCGCGGTGAAGAGTGGCCGGCGATGAATTGCAAATTGGAAGCGACGACGGCGTAACAGTATTGCGTTACACTGTTATCCGCATTATAATGCGTATTCGAGAAGCTGGATTACCGTAACAATCGGTGCATCCTCTACCGGTTTCGTGCACCGCTTGATTTAACTCGTTTCGCTACCCTCCTCTCCCCCGCACCCCTCGTGCACCCCTCGATTGGAATTCGCCAGGGGGAGTATAATATATAAAATCTCTCCCTCTCCCCTCCCTCCATGCTCGTTCTCCTTTTCCACCACCCCACCGTCCCCTTTTAACGCCACTGTTCTCCCTTTTGACGCGTTGTACCACTCCCCCCCTTCTTTCTTTGGCTAATCTCCCCTTCCCCTCGTGGTGGTGTAACGGACGCACACACGCAACACACGCGGACGCCGATCGCAATCTCTCCGCGGGGGAAATAAAATATCGCACAGTTGCACCGCGTATCGATCCGTAATAAATTATCGGCGATAATCGGCGTTGCGATAAACGTCATTGTTACGGCCGGTGACGGTGTTTTATCGGCTCATTAAACGCCACTGTGTTGCGTTATACGCGCGTTACGCCTAATGCACGAAAATCAAGGCAAGGGTTGAAGGGTTGGGTCGCTTTCGAGACCAGTTTCGTAAGAGAGGTTTTTTTTAAAAAAGTCGCTCGTCAAGTGATAAAAAGTGTAGAAAGGTGGTAGAGGTTTAATTAAGAAGATTAATTAGCGGATCGACAAGTTAGATTTTAAAAGTAATTTCGAAAAGAATTTTAAAAGTTTCTCGAAATGTATATACGCGATTCGAATTGAAAAAGGATAACTTGAGGATCCATTAATGATAATATATATAGAATACATTACCAATTAATTCGTGAATCAATGACTGTTCGTGATGCTTACCTGAAACAAAGAAAGAGAGAGATTAGTAAAAAAAATACTAATTCCCTTTGTTATTAATCAAAATTCGTTTAACGAGGAAATGGAAGTTTCTTTCTCTTTGAACTTTTACATAAAAAATTTAAACCTCTACCTACGATTTGAAAATTTTCCAATTATTTTTCCAACCCCATGGACAATTCCATTCGCGCACACCTTTCTTTCGCGTATTCAGATTTCCTCTTCTTTGAGAAATTTAAAAATATACAAAGCGTACAAAGGCGCACAACGCGTATAAGATATATAACGTAAGATTTCCATCCCTTACAGGCTACTCCCACGTTTATTTCGAATCCCCTTATTCAAATTCCCTCCCCCACGTTCCAACATTTCCTTCTCTTTGAAAAATTTAATACGCGCAACACGCAAGAGATATCCAACTATTTTTTTCACCCCCTCGCGGGAATGGAATAGCTACACCTTTTCCTTCCAATATTCCGAATTCAACGTTTCCTTCCCCCTTCTCTTCAAAAAATACGTCATATCGTAAACTTTCACACGCGCGAAACGAAGACCTCTGCTAGGTAAGATTCGAAACTAATTTTTCCTTACAACAGATCTTTCCTTTCAGGAATATCCAACCTCCCATTTTTCTCGAAAAAATTACAAACGAAATTTTTACAAACGCAATGGATGGAACTTTATTCGAAACTATTTTTCCCTTAAGGAACAGTATCTCTTTGTTTCGAGTATTCAAGAAATGAAGAGAAGAGAAGATCCGTCGAGTTTACGCGTCCCTAAACAAGTTGGCCCTAAATAATATTCGTAATAATCGACAAGAAGCTACTACTTGGCCAGTATTAATTAATTAACGCACGGAGACACCTTATTGCCTGATTAGATTAAAGTCCACCAAATCGATGAATCTTCGCTCTTAATAAAATATAACCAGACTTTTTTATACAAATTATCAATGTATATATAATTTGTATTTGAGTAAAGGACGAGTTTAACAAGACAAACGCTCCACTTCTAGAAAGATAGTGAAAAAAAAAAGACAGCATCGAGGAGAATAAAATTTAATCGTCCATCGATTATAATCCATTCGAACAGTAACAATGCGTGCAAGTTTTAATGCGTATCTACGTATCTAGGAATCAGTAATTTCGCGGATCGTACACGCGAAACGAGGGTACGTATCATCTTCAATAGCGGATATCCAAAACGGACGTTGTACACACGGTTGGCTGCGAACAGCGCGCAATTAACTACGCATTAACATAAATTGAGTTATGGTGGGCGATAACGGAGGATATGTATGTATATATATATATATATACGTTTCGCGCAAAACCCGATTAATTCCGTTTCATTTTCGTGTCTGGGCCAGCTTCTTGCGCTGCCATTTCGATTCACGCTCGATCGGCGAGTTGAACGCGCGTGTCTCGCAATTACGATCTCGCGTCGTTATCGGGGGAGAGAGGAGGGATCGGTTGAATTATTCATGAGGGACGATTGATTCGAGGATGAATTAAGATCGAGAAGCGAAACTTACTTTAAATACGAATTATCGCGATTCGAGGAGAGATGTGGATGGAGGGCGAGAGATAAATAATTCTCCCTTCGAGAAAATTTAACGTGCGAATTTGCCTTCCATTTTTTGCACGAGATTTTTAAAATATTTTAAAAATTTAAAATTTTTAAAATATTGGAAATAATAGTTCGATCGAATGTTAGAATGTTTGAAGAAGAATACATATTTCTTTTTTAGTAAATTTCGATTATCGATTATCGAGGTTAATATCAAAGAAATTATGATATTCGTGAGAAGCAATTGAAAGCAAAGATGCATAGATCGTCGATATTTTTAAATGGAAATAATAAATCGATCGAATGTTTAAAGATTAGAAATGTTTAAAGAAGAATACAATTTTTTTTTTAGTAAATTCCGATTATCGATACGAGGTCGATATCAGATCAAAGAAATTATGGTATTCATAGATGCATAGATACTTTTGGAAATGGAAATAATAAATAATTCGATCGAAAGTAGTTAGATCTAATGATGATGGCTCTGTTAAATAATGTTTGAAGAAGAATACAAATTTTTTTTAGTAAATTCCGATACGAGGTCGATATCAGATCAAAGAAATTATGGTATTCATAGATGCATAGATACTTTTGGAAATGGAAATAATAAATAATTCGATCGAAAGTAGTTAGATCTAATGATGATGGCTCTGTTAAATAATGTTTGAAGAAGAATACAAATTTTTTTTAGTAAATTCCGATACGAGGTCGATATCAGATCAAAGAAATATTCATTGATGCATAGATACTTTTGGAAATGGAAATAATAAATAATTCGATCGAAAGTAGTTAGATCTAATGATGATGGCTCTGTTAAATAATGTTTGAAGAAGAATACAAATTTTTTTTAGTAAATTCCGATACGAGGTCGATATCAGATCAAAGAAATATTCATTGATGCATAGATACTTTTGGAAATGGAAATAATAAATAATTCGATCGAAAGTAGTTAGATCTAATGATGATGGCTCTGTTAAATAATGTTTGAAGAGGAATACAAATATCGATACGAGATGAATTTCAGATGAAGAGGATACACAGAATAAGATATCAGCTCGAAGAAAATTTTGGAAAAGACACCTCGTCCACTTGTCTGGTCAAAGTATGGAAAAATATGTTTAAAAAAAAAAAAAACGACGGTTTTTCAACAAAAGTCACGTCGACGACTCACGGTCGGGGGTATAACAGGGACTGTAACCGACCTAAGTACCTGCACTTCGTAATCAGGGCCATTGACTTCTCAAAAGTACCTGGTGCACGCTTCCCTTGTCACGAGTCTCACGATAGCTGCTCTCGTGCACCGACTCCCCTCCCCTCTCCTCCCCTCCTTCTCCTCCTCGCTCCTCCCCGTTGCACGCAGATTGCCTTTCGACTCGATCAACGAACAACAACGGTTGAAAATGCATTCGTTAAACGGGTCGTTTCGCGATTGCGTTCACGATGAGGAGACCTAGTCAACGATTTGGCGAATATTCAACGATATCGAGGAATATCGAAACTTTGGCGACAAGTTGGCGAATTTTTGCGCATTAATTCTACGAAAAAATGAGGAATATATAGAAATTTATAGAATTATTAATAATAATTTTAATAATAAAGGATTCGAAAATAAGAAGGGGAAAGAAGAGACTTACGTCACACTTGCTTGCTACGATAAAGAAAATCGATCGCGAATAAATTGCGGAGGAAGAAAATGATAGTGGAATGAAAATATTATGGTTGAGGATTTTTAATTGGAACGAATTACAAGTATTGAATTGAAGATTTTTCGATTAAATATTCGATTATTATCTTACACATGTAGAAATAAGAATCGACGATATAGATTCGAGTGGAAAGTAGAAAGTATTGCGTGTAAGTTAATCAACTTTGTTCCAGATAATGACACTTGTCGTTTCAGAGACTTGGTCTCTGAATAAATGTGGCCTTACAACGTACTCGTAGCCTCGAAACTTTTGCGAAACGTGGAGTTATAATAATATCGACTCGAGGGTTCGTAATATTCAATTTACGTCACCGGCTGTTATCGACAATCATGGAAACGTAACGATGTCGATGACTGACAATTTCGTTCGATTTCGTTTTCTTCTTTTTTTTTTTTTTCTTTTTTGCGCAAGAAAATTCGCAACGTAACACGACAATACGAGCGTGAAAGCTATTCGATCATCTGTTTAAGAATAACCTTTTTCTCGAGCCAAACGAGCTCGAACTTTTTTCTTGAAAAAATTCCATTTCGATATTTTTATTTATTTTTAGCTTCTCTCGACATCAAATTTGAAACTTTGGACAAATACGATTCACGAATGACAGGAGAATCGTATAATGATCAAATTTAATTATTGATAATAAGTCTTTTTTTTTTTAAATGAAGAAACAAGTAATTCAGAGATAAGTTAACGATAACAATTTGCGTATGTCGTAAATGGCGAATATAAAAATTTTATTTGAAATTTTATAAATCGATACAGAGTAATAAACGTTCCAAGATCGCGCCATACAAAGAAATCGTGAATGGATCTTTCGTGAAAGGATCTTGCAATGCTGAATCATTAATGAACATTATCCTCGATCCTCGAGATGAAGATGAATCAATTAAGAATTTCGTGTTGATATCCTCGAATTTCCATCTCAAGCAAATTTTCTTAAATCGTGTGTTTTTAAATGCAAAGATTTTAAGATCCAAATATCCAAAGCTTTGTTATCCGTCTTTCTCAATTGTTTCTCAAAATTTTTATCTTGTCAGAAAAGAGAAAATTAGAATTAAGAAAATTAACGAAAGAGATGAAGAGGATGGAAAATTGGATCGCGAGGAAGAGGGAAAGAGAAAGCGATCACCGATGTTCTTTTCCATTCAAGACTGAACTCGCGGAGGAAAGAGAGAGAAAGGGAGAGAAAAAAGAGGAATGAAAATTACACTAGCGCCCCTGCAGCTTCTATTATTGCTTGCTTAATCCGGTTAGACGATTTTTCCGCGAGAAAATCGCGCGCGCTCTTCTATAGAAACGTTGGAAGAATTCTGAAAGTGCATTGTATCGAATAATGGAAATTCTAATCCAATTTGAGCTACGTTGTTTCTGTGTTATATAAACACGTTTTCTAAGTTCACTGTTTTCTTTTCTTTTTTTTTTTTTTTTTTTTTTTAAAAAAAAAAAAAAAAAAAAAGAAAAAAAGAAATTGGGTTTTTTTTTTTAAAAAAAAAAAAAAAAAAAAAGAAAAAAAGAAATTGGGTTTTTTTTTTTAAAAAAAAAAAAAAAAAAAAAGAAAAAAAGAAATTGGGTTTTTTTTTTTAAAAAAAAAAAAAAAAAAAAAGAAAAAAAGAAATTGGGTTTTTTTTTTTAAAAAAAAAAAAAAAAAAAAAGAAAAAAAGAAA
Source organism: Apis dorsata (assembly GCF_000469605.1). NCBI lineage: Eukaryota > Metazoa > Arthropoda > Insecta > Hymenoptera > Apidae > Apis > Apis dorsata. The sequence continues at coordinate 571,569 of NW_006263359.1, read as the reverse complement.
TTGGGTTTTTTTTTTTAAAAAAAAAAACCCAATTTCTTTTTTTCTTTTTTTTTTTTTTTTTTTTTTTTTTTTTTTAAAAAGAATAATCGAATTTCGTATTCTCTTTGATTTATTTCTTGATCGAAGAGTTGGATTTATCGAACTGAAATGCCAAGTGGATTTTTGATGTTTGTTATGCAATCTGTATTCTTTGTGTAGATAATGCATATAGATGTGGTTATAATATTGAATAAATATTGAACTTTCTTACACAAATCACTTTCACATTTTAATGGCGCATAAATGGTGAAATATGTGTTCATAACGTGGAATTCTCTTCGTAATATGAAATGAAGAAATAATCGAAACAACAATAAGATATAGTTCTCTCCTTTGTTTCTTTCCAATCTTTTGAAAATTTTTCCAGAAAAAAATTCCACAACGTACGTATATACATGTGATATTTATTTTTCAAATTTTTACACTCCATTTATTACATCAAATGGCAAACAAAAATATATATAAATTTCATTTATAGGAATAAAAAAATCTTGGATTCGACTCGCTTATCAGGAAATACGCGCGAGAAGAGAGAACGAAAAACCGTAAATTGTAATTTCTAGGAATAAATACACTCTAGGTAGAAAATTATAGCGATTACGAGTGTTCCGTGGAGTGTGAAAATTACGAAAGGGATTACAATTTGCGCTACAATTGAATCGTGTCGAGGTGTACAGTGTTTTCAACGATCCACCAACTCGTGGTGCAAAAAATTTCCACCAAACGATTACTTTCGTAATTTTATGCCCTCTGAATCCCCCTCCCGCGAAAACTCTCTCGAAAACTTGCGGCCTTTGTCAATCGAATCGCTTCCGCAACTTCTCTCCGCAAGGATAATCCTTAACTTTGAAAACTGTGCTCCAGTTCCACTTCCTCGTGGAACAATTTGCCCTCGAAAACATTGCCCCATTTCAAAAAAGGGATATTTCTTCGCTTAAAATTATTCTCTCGTACAGAACTTACAAGAAGAGGAACGATTCCGTTGAGATCAAGATTAAAAGAGGAAGGTTTCCTCGAAAACTAGGATTGCTTTCTCTCTCTAAAAAAAAAAAGTACCCATTTCTCCATCTCGACTACTATAAACTATCGACACGATTCGATGGAAAATACCTGGGAGGCATCCTCCTTATCCTCGAAGGGGTATCAACAGAGTCTATTCACCCGCGAATTTATATCCCTCCTAGAGGATAGAGCGCGATAGAGTGTGCAAGCTCTCGACAAAGTGGCGCTCGATTCCTTTAATAAAGCTCTGCAACACCCCTCCCTCCCCCAGGGGAAATAAAATATATATATATATAGGTCCAAGGAACGTGAGATCCCGCCGATAGATCGCGATAAACAGGCAACGAACGAGCAACTGACCCTTCGGTGGTCAGAGCTCCTTCCTCCATGTTTGTACAAAAGAGGGAATAAACGTGGAGTAAAGGAAGAAGAGAACTAGAGGGAAATACAGAGGAGAGAGCAGGAGGCATTAAAGCCTCTTCCACGCGACGATATTCCTCGTCGATTCCTTTTTTCCACGAAGAGAAGCAACTCGAGATGATTTCGTGTCTTACTTGTGAACAATTCCTACTGACTACTGCTCTTGTTAATTGAATTGTGAATTTCTATGGAATTAGAAATCTCGAGAAATAAATGAACCGCCGTGGAACGACTGCGTTTTCGACGAACTCGTAAGACGTACGCATGCTGGACAGGAGAGGCTCAGCTATTACGTGTATAAATAAAAATTTTTATTGCTACGGTGTACGTATTCCCTCCCTCCTTGTATACGATAATACGAGCCGTGTGAAAGAGGCTTTACGGATAAAGAAGGGCTGAAAAGGATCGGGAAGACAGGAGTCGTCGAGGAGGAATAAAGAACGGCGAAGAAGGCCAGTGGCCGTCACGGTATTGCTCTTCTCCCGCAACGCACAACTCGCTTTTCTTCTGCTTCGTGCACCGTCGCTTCCAGTTGTATACGAACTCGGTGAAAATCGTCGAGGAAACAGAAGGAGGATTCTTCTTTGGGGAGGGGAGAAAAAAAACAAAAAAAGAAAAAAAATTCTGTCCCTGTGGTATCCTCCGCGATTATTTCTTTTTTTCTCTTTTTCCTTTTCTCTCTCTCTCTTTTCAAGGGGTGAATAAAACCATGTACGCGTTTCGCTGGGTGTTTCTATGGGGTTGTGGGGTGATTACAAGGAGCAGGGGTGGATTTTAATCCTGTTAATGAGTCGGTGAAGAAACTCGTGTTTTACGGAAGGGTGAAAAAAGGGGAGGAGGGGGATGAATCGATTATTTCTGCTGGCGAAATATCTGCTCACAAACCGTTGTTGTCCCATTGTCCCTTACGGCTTTCGATCGCGCGGAAGGTGCAATTATCTTGTCGATTTTCTTCTCTTTTATCTCGATTAAATTGGAAAAATATTGGAAGAAACCAGTGGTGGATACGTTGTTTCGACAATTCTCTAAGTTTTCCTAGAGAAAGAAATTGGAATCGCAACATCTGTGTACATTAACGACGTCCACAGAAGATTCCCCAGTGTGCCAGATAGAAACTCATTCGACCAAGAGCCAGAGAAAATGTTTCTCTTTCGTTATATTCTTCTCCTTCCAAAATTTATTCGATTATACGTAGATTTGGATTAATATTAAAAAATATTATCCACCAAAAATTGTCCACGAACTTTTTAAAAGAAGCTTGGATCATCGTGCCAAATTCGTGCCTTTCTATGAATAAATTATCAGAATTATTAACAAAAGAGAAAAGTTGTACATAATTGCTAAATTGCACGATTTAACGATAATCGAAATTCAAAAATCGTTTCATTTGGAGAAAAAAAATTGGAAAGCTTGAAGAAGAGATAGAGAGGGAAACAGACTCGTTGGGATCGAAGGATTTCTCTGGACGTTGGAGAACGTTCAACTCTTCCAGTTGTACGTTGTTGCCACACGATGGATGGCGAAACCCGATGTCCTATGCGATTTTAATTACTTTCGCGAGCCGGCTGCGCCCTCCGGAGATTGCTCGACACTCGCGACTCTGCGCGCCGCTAACTACCACCACCGGTTGTCCAAAACTTTCCTCCAAATCCCATGAAATATTCAGCCGGGTCCGCAAATTGCCTAGGATCCTAGGCCACGTGTCACGAGATTAGACCAACGCGCCATTTTAACCCCTTCTAAGGGGTCGATATCCCCCCCATATCGAGTTTTCCAACCATTTTCCCCGATTTCTTCCAGGGTAATCTATCAGGAACCGTGCTTTTATCCTATCCACTAATTGTTCATGAATTGTTTGATGAATTTTAAAGATTACGAGGTATTTTTTCCAAAAGAATGTATTTAATTTTCTAAATACCGAGTTTTCTAACCATTTTCCCCGATTTCTTCCAGGATAATCTATCAAGAACCACGATTTTATCCTATCTACTAATTGTTCAGCGATGAATTTTAAAGATTACGAGGTATTTTTTCCAAAAGAATGTATTTAATTTTCTAAATACCGAGTTTTCTAACCATTTTCCCCGATTTCTTCCAGGATAATCTATCAAGAACCACGATTTTATCCTATCTACTAATTGTTCAGCGATGAATTTTAAAGATTACGAGGTATTTTTTCCAAAAGAATGTATTTAATTTCCTAAATACCGAGTTTTCTAACCATTTTCCCTGATTTCTTCCAGGGTAATCTATCAGAAACTGCATACTTTTATCATATCCACTAATTGTTAAGCGATGAATTTTAAAGATTACGAGGTATTTTTTCCAAAAGAATGTATTTAATTTTCTAAATACCGAGTTTTCTAACCATTTTTCCTAATTTCTTCCAGGATAATCTATCAAGAACCACGATTTTATCCTATCTACTAATTGTTCAATAATGAATTTTAAAGATTACGAGGTATCGATATATTCTTTAGAGGCTAATATTTGTCTGATATTTTTTCCAACGTAATGAACTTTTTAAAATTTCCAAATTGCCAAAGAATCGGGAATAATTGGAAATTAACGACCAATAGAAAAGAACGAGAGAGCGTACGATAATAAACATGGTCGTTCACGAAAAGAAACGAAGAAAAGTGTATACCCAAGCACCCCTTTAAAGACTTCCCTTGTACCCACTATCAATTCCAAACGCGAAAGAACGAAACCAGAAGAGAAAGAGAGAGAAGAGCAAAATCCCAAAAGGGGTCTGGAAACCGCACGATCTTTAAATCTACCCATCGATCCCATCCCCCCGGTTTTTTCTTTCTTCCTTTTTTCCCGAAAAACGAAACGGGAGAAAAAGAGGAACGCGATGGGAGAGCTGTGCGACGCGGGGCAAGAAGCCGATTTCAGGGGAGAAAATTGCGACGGGCGGCCGGTCGAACGCGGCGCATCTGCGCGAGGCGGTGTGCAGTTGCACCTGCGGTCGCACGCAATGCGGGTGAGCACGAGGAACGAGGGAGGAAGAGGAGCCGACGAGCACGATGGCAACAACTGGCATCCATCCACCGACCGCGATCCGCACCTGCCAGACGAAGAGAACGCGCGCGCGATCTGTCGCCGACAGACTTGACACCATTGCTTTGTTCCTTTTACGGCCGAGATTATGGAGTCCGTTGGAGAGCATTATCGCAGAAACTGGTTGCGCCGCGGCTTGCCCATTGAAATACGTCAAGGTTGTCCCGCCAGGTAGGTCGGCGGGTAACAGTCAATCGAACGCTGTCGAACGCGAAACTAGGCGTTAGAAGTCTTTCTCCCCTTCCCCTCGATTCGAGAAATGACGAGCGACGGATTCGGAAATGGGGCAGATTCCAAGATATTTCGAATGATCGATGGGGTGACGATCGAAGAAACGATTCTTGCGATTCGGAAATGAACCAGTGGATTTGATGTTTTTCGGATATTTAGAAAGATTTTGAGGAAAAGAAGAAGCATTATTCTACCGGTTCCTAATGTTCCAAACGAGTATTAGAAGTTTGCCAGAGTCAAACATCTTCGTTCGATCATAAATTAAGTATGCATCGGATATTTCACTTTTCATTCGACGAATTATCGCCAAGTTACGATACCACCGGGTAGAAAAGAATGGCGGGTAGGTAGAAGCGACGCATTTTCACCGCGCGATTTCCTTGGAAACGGAGCCGGCCAAGGCTTGGGGAGGGCGGACAGATCGGAGGGATAAGAGGTGATTTAAGAAGAGAAGCCCATAGAAAAAGATGCAAATTTGGGGACGGGCCGCCGCTTAAAATAGTACGGTATTTCGAAACATCGCGTCAAGGGCATCGTGATAGAGGAAATTTCACGAAAAATAATGGTCCAATTATACGCGAACCGTATGATTTTTGAGAGGAAGGCCGAATTTCGATCGAAAGTTCATGGCTTGAAATTTTTCCATCTCCGATTACTACTATTTATAGATAGCTGGGAAAGAATACGTTACAACGTATACTTTTACTAATATTCTATATATATTCACAATATTGAAGATTTAATATAATTAATCAAACGTTATTAAACGATGTATATCAGTAAGTGAGATTGATAATTATTTCAAAATTCCGATTTATTAATTTTTAACTTCTCCTCCCTTTTTATACACGTGTTGATACGAATTCTAAATTACAAATATCGAAAGAAAGGGAGGGGGGATTAAATCGTCGGCATCGATTATCCGCGGAACAACGAAGGCAGCCACAGACGGAAATACCTCGTCGAGAAGGAGACGGCGTCGGTTCATCGAGACAAAGAGGGACGTTGAATTCGGAGGTTTGCCCGGAGGGGGCTGAAATCGGCTTTAGAGACGGCGCGTGTAGTGTTTGCACGGGTTACCGACTGCATCCCTCTGCACACAATTTTGCCCCTATCGAGAGAGAGAGAGAGAGAGGCCAAGGGTTGCACAGCAGAGGGATGAACAGAGATGGAAGAGCGTTTATGTGCGTGCGTTTATATGCGAGTGGATGAGCGAGCGAATAAAAGATAATAATAAGAGAGATGAACACGGACGAACAAAGATGCAGAGAAAGAGAGAGAGAGAATCCGCCGATCGAAGCTGTACACCGCGAGGAATATTCGATACGAATATCGGGAAAAAGGTAACGCTCTGGAAAATAAGTTTCTGTGAATTTTTGTTTTTTTTTTTTTTTATGGTATACGTACGATATACAGGAAAGAGTGGAGGGGATGAGTTTTGGGGTGCTTCGAAGAGCGAAGGGGGATTTTTTTAGTTATCGAGTTTCCAGTTTTTACATTAGGGGATCGAAATTTCTGAAAACTGATGGATAGGATTCTATAGTTGAGGGAATTCGCGTTTTCCACGAAATAATCCATTTTTTGAAACGCTGATTTGTTGAAATATCTGTATTTTGTTTTATCGTATTGTATATATCTAATCGATAATCAAACTGTCGAAACGCGGTATAAAACTTTAAATCATTCCATTAGGATTCGTATAAGTAAGTATCGCGACGAGATGTTCAAAATTTTTTA
>NW_006263359.1:560245-564922 GCF_000469605.1 Apis dorsata | reverse complement strand
AAAAAAAAAACGAATTAACGTAATTCAAGCAACCTTTCGTACGTATTATTCGGCTAATTGGAATTAAAACGGTCTTCCCTGCCGCACATTCATAAATGAAACCCATCGAGGAAAGAACAATGAAAAGAAAAAAAAACGCGATAAAGTAAAAATTGGCGATCGAAACACGGGGACGTAAAAAAAAAAGTGTAATAATTTAACCGGCAAATATTTGAAGGATCATTGGCATTAGATATCTCGCGTGGCGCGGTTATCGATGTAAAAGATAAATATTGCCCTTTTGCGCTTTTTCATTCCGGCCACCGAGCCGGGAAACGAAAACTGCCCCGTTTTACACGGAAATACAATTTCGACAAATTCTTCTTTCTCTCTCTCTCTCTCAGTGTGCGCGTATATGTACATTCCGCCCGGTGAAAAACTGAAAAAGTGTCGCGCGACCGGCCTCTATTAAACCAACGATTTAACCATGTTCGATGAGAGGGAGGAAGGGAGGGGGAAAAAAAAAGGCGGCCGTGAAATTGCGTTTTTCCGATCATGAGAGATTAAAACACCGAGCACGCTCTCTCTCTCTCTCTCTTTCTCTCTCTCGTTATTCGTGGCTCGATCGAAAGAGAGAAACCAGATCGTGAATATCCTTTTTTTTCTTTTTTTTTTTTTTTGACATCGCCAGTTTCCACAACCTGATCAACGCCACCTATTAAAAGTCGAGCAAGTTTTATATATGGGTTAAATTATTCGAGGATTTGGATGTTTCAACGATATTTGTCACGGAGATTGATTTTGAAAAAAACAGATTGACAAAAACCTGGGGAGGAGGGGGATAATTTTTAAGAGGAATTTTTCCTACGTGGAAAAACTTTATTCGAAACTTTCTTCGAAATTCATAATCCCTTTTGTCTCCTGATCGAAAAATTACTCTTCTCAAAATACAAAAAAAAAAAAAAGCTTCGACGAATTATTAATTATTCAGAGATGACGAGTGAGGATCTATCTAATGGAAAAATCTAGCCAAGAGACAATATCGCAATATCTCTAGAGGGAGGGGATGATTATTTTTCACGGTCGATTATCGTAAAGAGGGAAAGGGAGGGAGAGAGAAAGAGAGAACGAAGAGAGTTGGGCAACATTTTTCTTGGGAGCAGCTGCAGCTGCGAGCGAATAAACGCGGCGAGTGAAAAGTCACTCGAGGGGTGGGGCGCGCGCAGAGGGAGACGTCGCACCGGAAATACCCGCAACACATGCTCCGCCGGCTTCCTGTCATGTAGGTGGTTTAACTCCGGCCACGGGGTGACGATAAAATATAATTTCGAGGCGGCACGCAGGAAACTCCATGGCGGCCACGAGTTTCGATCCGCTTTCATTCCGCGCGAAAAAAAAAAAAAAAGAAAAAAAGAAGGAAAGAATTTATCCGATTGAGTACAAGCTTTTGTTGAACGCGTTCAACTTTTCAAGGGATTTATTTTTTTTTTTTTTGTTTTTAGATGGATCTATAGAAAATAGTTTAAAGATTAAAGAGAGAAATCATCGTATCTCAAGAAAATTTCGTAAAAAAAAAAGAAAAAAAAAAAGGAAAGAATTTATCCGATTGAATACAAGCTTTTTTTGAACGCGTTCAACTTTTCAAGAGATTTATTTTTTTTTTTGTTTTTAGATGGATCTATAGAAAATAGTTTAAAGATTAAAGAGAGAAATCATCGTATCTCAAGAAAATTTCGTAAAAAAAAAAGAAAAAAAAAAGGAAAGAATTTATCCGATTGAATACAAGCTTTTGTTGAANCGTTCAACTTTTCAAGAGATTTATTTTTTTTTTTGTTTTTAGATGGATCTATAGAAAATAGTTCAAAGATTGAAGAGAGAAATCATCGTATCTCAAGAAAATTTCGTAAAAAAAAAAAGAAAAAAAGAAGGAAAGAATTTATTCGATTGAGTACAAGCTTTCGTTGAGCGCGTTCAACTTTTCAAGAGATTTATTTTTTCTTTTGTTTTTAGATGGATCTATAGAAAATAGTTTAAAGATTGAAGAGAGAAATCATCGTATCTCAAGAAAATTTCGTAAAAAAAAAAGAAAAAAAAAAAGGAAAGAATTTATCCGATTGAATACAAGCTTTTGTTGAACGCGTTCAACTTTTCAAGAGATTTATTTTTTTTTTTTGTTTTTAGATGGATCTATAGAAAATAGTTTAAAGATTGAAGAGAGAAATCATCGTATCTCAAGAAGAAAATTTCGTAAAAAAAAAAAAAGAAAAAAAGAAGGAAAGAATTTATTCGATTGAGTACAAGCTTTCGTTGAGCGCGTTCAACTTTTCAAGAGATTTATTTTTTTTTTTTGTTTTTAGATGGATCTATAGAAAATAGTTTAAAGATTAAAGAGAGAAATCATCGTATCTCAAGAAGAAAATTTCGTAAAATTTACATTTACACGAAAGGAAGGAAATATTGATTAAAAGTAAGGAAGAGATTCGATAAACGGTTAAAATGTAATTTAGAGGCAGAAAATTCTCTCTATCATCACGTTCCATTCATCGTTATCAAGTATTGATTTTTCCATTTTCCACGAAGAAACTTTGAAAAGAAGAACTCTTCGACGAATGGAAAAGGGGTTATCAGATATCTTCCCTGAACTATAAAACGATAAAATCAGGCAAATTTTTCCTGCGAGATCGACACTTTCATCACCAACCTCCTTCGGAATCTCTGACAAACATCTTCAAAGATCTTCCAACGTTTAAAGTTTGCCTTAAACGGAACGAAGGGGAATATTTTCCTCGTGAGAGATAAGAGGAATTCTGGAAGAATTTCAGAAAATTTCACAATGACGTGGCCACCGTGTTCGGCGACAGGGAACCCGTTCCTCACCTCGGATAATACACTTTCTCACGATATCCGGATAGAATCAAAACTTGTCCCTTTTTTTCCTTTTTTTGATTCAAATTTTTCGTGGAACACGGCCGAGGCACGAAACGTGGAATCGAACTCGAATCGACCGGTCTCTGAGCCAGTTTCCAGTTTCGGCCGAGGAGTCGCGATATTGCTTTCATCCAGTTGGAATATCCAGTTTAGTAGGATGAAGGCGCACGCGTATCTGGAGCGTGACAAGTTTCCAGATTGTGTATGCAAAAGGTGTGTGTGCCGCCGCTTTTCTACGCACTTGTCGAGGCCGAACATCTCGTCTAACACTTCTGATCGAGAAAAAAATGTGAAGGAAAAAAGAAGAAGAAGAAGAAGAAAAGAGATTGTATCAAATTGTCCGAAATGTTTCTCAAATCTTTTTTTATCTCTTTGGGTTCAAGAATGAGCAAGTGTTATGATGGATAAATAACGCGAATTTTTTCAACAAAACCTAGCAATTTTTATCGCGACATGTTTGCACAATAACGTTATTATATTGATATTTAAATAGAAAGGAATGAAAAATATAAAATCGATACATCAAAATAGATAATCGATAGTCACTTCTATCGTGTTTAACAAATTATTAAACACGTAATATCAAAATATGGTGACTTATACATCGATAATCAATAATCTCTGGTCACTTTTATCCTTTCGACGATATCTTAACTTTATTACCGATACATCGATAATCGATAACGTTTCTCACTCTGTCTCCAGTCCCTGTCTCGACTATATCGCCTCAACTATATCAGAACGGATGTATCGATAACAAAAAGGATAAAAAAAAAAAAAAAACGATCTTCGAAACAGCGAGACGATAAGGGAGTCGCGTGCTCCAGGAGCAGCTGCGATATCACCTGTCCATCTGGGAACTTTCTCGTGAATTAAAAGCTACGCGTCCATCCGTTTCTCCGTCGAGCATTGTATAAAAACAGTAGAGAGAGAGAGAATCAGGATTTCATCCTCCTTATAACGACTTTCCCTGTTTTCCACGAGCCTATGCGAGGCTAGAATTCATCCCGATTCGGCGAAGGTGGGATTAGAGAATCGATTGAACAATGGAGGATTTCCTATGAATTAATTCGTTGGATGTTCGATCGAGGGAGAAATTGAATCTGACGAGATATTTTTACAAGATTTTCTTCTCCTCCCACTTATCTAGGAAATAATGGAAATAATCCTTTGATGAAGAGCTGTTTCCATTGAGAATGAAAAAACACGTGGTCGAAAAGGGGCGCTTTTTTGTGTAAAAAAAAAGAAAGGAAAGTGACGAAAGAATTCTTTGAACGAAAAAATTCAGAGGATAGATTTGAGTCTGAGGGTCGATTGGATCTGAATAATTGGATGCGTTCGAGGGAAATTAAATAATCTTGAATAAAATTTGTTTTTCTAATATATCCCAGTGGAATGTAAATAAAGATAAATAAACGTGGGTTTAAAGAGCTATCGAGATAACGAAATTTAATTTTTTGCAAGGAGTTAAAATTTAGTTTCTCGATAAATTCGAGTACGAATGTTGTTAAATGCAATATTTGTTAAATGCGATTGTTACAAATCGGTTTACAGTATCGGATGACACACGTGGCACGGTTTACAATCAGTGTGATTCAGACTAGATATACATTCCATTGCGATGAATATTAAAATACTAAGCCCAAGATATTTTATCAAACATTTAATGATAAAACATAACTTGGAAATATTCGCGAGTCTAAACTTTATAGTTTTAAAAAAATTAAAGTTCTGATGTACGCACAAATGAAAATTGTACTCCGATACAAA
>NW_006263359.1:558247-559888 GCF_000469605.1 Apis dorsata | reverse complement strand
TATATATATATATATATATATATATATATATTTTAGCCTTAAAGAGGGTCGACATAACCTAACTTAAGAATAAGGATTGAACGTCTCGAAGCTAACATCTAGCTTCCCTAACTAGACAAAGTTTGAGGGTAAACATTTCAGAACAGAAGACTTCTCGAGTAGATGTTTCGTAAGACTTTATAGATAACATTAAGAGCAAGAATATCACAGGATTACAGTCGTGGGGAATAAATTTTTTAATTGTACGCTCAAGATTAATCCTCCTTTTACTCGCTCCAATCCATAAAGCAATCAAACAAAATCAAAAAATGACAATCTACGCATCCCTTACAATAAGGTAATCAACTTCCCTCGTTTCAAATCTGAATTGAACCAACTCTCGATTCCATAATTCTATAAAGCAATAAAAAAGAATCAACCTAGCTAACCTAGTCAACCCAGCCCTCTAGAGAGTGATCCCAACTCCATCCCTTATTACAAACTTGCGAATATCAGAGCCAACTGCGATCTATGAAGCAATTCGAAAGGAGCGGAGTCTTGGACAGTTGGCCGCCGATTCGTTTCGTTTTTCACACCGAATATCGCAATGTCTGCGGCTGAAATTCGTCCGTGGCGCAGCCAGAGGCAAGGAGTCTGCCGGGTGAACCAGCTGCCAGGCAGGTGATGGTGCAGCTGCCTGCGAGAGAGAACGTCGAGTTCTCTCGGTAGCCATCTCTCATCGACGATCCCCTCTCGTTTCCTGGACCAGTCCGCGGGATCGATGCTGATGTTTCTCTCTCTCTCGAAAAGGCAGCGAGACGAAAAAGCCTACAGCGCTCTTTCAGACAATTTTCCCTGCCCAAAAAAAGTTCCCATGAACCTTGGACGAAATACGGTAAGAACAGGTTGGTGGATTTCTTTTTTTACAGTTTTCTTTTTTTTTAATTTTGATCCAATCGTCGCAAACCGGGGATTGAGAGAGAGAGAGAGTTCTTAAGATTAGATGCGCTATGAAGATTCTACGAATCTTTGGATTAGATTCAATTGTCGTCAATCACGAGATGTTTCTGATTTAAATAAGAAGGGAGGTAGAGCTCGTGCGTTATTGCGAACAGGTGTATTTCGAACGTGTTATTGGGTTGCGCAAATTTATTTAGAGAATTGGACGACGTGAAATCCAGTCGTAAGAAACACGATGGATAACTTCCAGGACGTTAAATCTGATGTCACGTTGTGAATTTTCAATTTTATCTCTAAGAGTTTATCGATTTTGAGTTCGTTCTCGCCCAATTTTCCAATCTCATTTAATCTCAATTTGTTGCATCGATATCTGGGGCGAGTGTCAGGAAATTCGCTCGAATCGCGGAGGCGCGTGGCGGTTGAACAGCTGGTTTATTTATGCGCGCGAGACAGCCGGACGAAATCGTCGTTCCATGGAAACGCTATTCCCGCGAACCTTCGAATAATCCAACTGCATCTGTCGCAGGATCGATTTTGGTCGAGTCAGATTGGCTTTCACTCGACTTCGAGTTCGAGTTTTCAGCTAATCAAACGATGGTTTTTTTGGAGAATAGTTTTCACTTATATTTCTTTTTCTTCTAATTTCTTTCGTGTACGTTCGTATTATAATTGTGTATTGCATGGTTTGTATACAAGAATAAG
>NW_006263359.1:552316-557957 GCF_000469605.1 Apis dorsata | reverse complement strand
AAAAAAAAAAAAAAATGAATGAGGTAATATAAGACAAATTTGTTAGAGTTTGAAGTTTTAAAGTTTCGTCTCCAAAAGGAATCGATTGGAAATTTAAAAAATGGTTTTTAAAAATATTTATAATTTTTCGAGAGATTTCGAACTCTTTTCGTTATTTCTTTCGTTATTAAATTTCAATAATTAACTCGATATCCTTCAAGCTCTGTTATTAAACGCAATAAAATGTAAAAGTTGGGCGTAATTAAAATATAATAATCCGTTAATCGCCCCTCCCTTTAAATGACACCGGAGTTCGAGTTTGCATGAAGGAACAGGTTCGCTGCTATTATCGATTATAAATTATTCCAAACTACTTTGTTATTCTTGACCACCGTTCTTGCTGTGTAACATTCAACGATCAATTACAACGAAAATTACCGATAAACACCAGATAAAACTCCTCGCGAAATGTAATAATTTGCCTTGGTAAACATTTTTATATCATCCTTAAAAACAATTCCTATAAATGCAATTACTCTTGACAAGTAACTAATTATTCCGAGTGGAGTATTTGGAATTATTAATTTTCCCCTGGGAAAAATAACGAATTTACAAAGAGAAGAAAAATACGAATTAATGAAAATATATCGATAATATCACCTTCGGCAAATATTTGTATCGTCACCCTACTGTACGTGTAATTGTTAATAAGTATTTATCCTTATCATCAACTCGAAAAAAAATAACTAATACCACCCCCAAAAATAAATCGAAATTTCAATTTCCAAAAACAAAAAAAACCACATCGATGATTTCGAATCTTAAAGAAATAACATGTTCAAATCAACATCGTTCAAATCAAATCTGATATCTCGATAAAATCTTCTACAAAAAATCGTTCCAACAACATTGCTCGCGTAAAATCGAAACGAATTCCAACGAAACGATTCGAAAATTCGAATAAAGAAAACATCCTCACGCGCAAGCCCGATTTTCAAAAGAAAATAAAAAATAAAATTCCCAAAAGATATTATTATTGAATACACGCAATCGTCCACCTTCGAGAAATCACGTCGAGAAACTCCTCGATCTCCACGCGCAGAGCCCCGTTTACACGAAATGATTCATTCCTCTATTTATTGGCTCTCAGGTATCGGCTATCGGCATTGAATCGAGGGTATCGCCGTTTAATGCGTCGCGTGATCGCGAAAGGGGCGACTCGTCTCGAGTGCACGAGCCTCTCTCGGGTGTCTGCTTTATTAATTAACCTGTGGATCCCTCCGACTGCCTCGTTTCGCCGGATTACGGCCCCGATTCCGATCCCTTGAACACGCGATACCAAACCGAATCTCTTCTTTTTTCCCCCCCTCTCCCTTTTTGATCGTGTAATAACCTTATGGGATTTTTATCTTGTAACGAGATGCGCTTTTTTTTAACGCCTTTGAATCGGGTTTATCGGCGAGCGGGAAGGTTCAACGTTCCGTCAGGCTGAAGGTAAAAATAAACGCGACGATGTATCGACGTTGAACTAGCCTCGACACTGCAAAGGGTTAATAATACTCTTTGCTCATCAAGTACGGAGAAACTATTTTACTTTTCTTTTTTTTTTTTTTTTTTTTTTGATAAATATGACGTTCTTGACGTTAATTTTCGACGTCAACTTTTATATGAATTATATCGAACGAGGAACTGGGTGGTGGGTTGCTCGTTTGAAATCCTGTATCCTCGAAGGAAGACAATGAAATCGCTACCAATGTGGTTCCTGCACCTGTGCACCGTGAACCACCGTGGTGCGGTTCAATAGTTGTCGAGCGAAACCACCCTAAGGCGTTCTTGGGTGAATACTTGGATCCGAATAAATCATCAGAGCGAACGTTCTCATAAATTATTCCGACGAGGGAATTACGTTTACGATCCACCACGTCTTTTCGAGAATCGAACTGAAAAAATTGATCTCGAATCTTTCAACCGATGACCGATTTCAGCAATGAGATCGAAATTTCGTCGATTAAAAAAGAATTTTATTTAACGGAGAAAAACTTTAGGATAGGATAGGTATTTTAGAAAACGTTTAGAGATAGATATCCTCTGAAATTCAAAGTTCAACGTCGTTGAAATGCATCGTGCGTCGATGCATCGGCCCTCGCATTGGACATCGACGCACGACTGGACATTTCGTCGATCAACGCTCGATAAAATTGATATGCAAACACATTAAATGAATGGAGGGATTGTTTGAAGATACGTTAGCGAAGATAGGCACGTTCGATGCATTGTTAACAAAATAAAGCTGGTCGCATACCAACGGATACCGCGTCATTGTGATACGCGTTGACGAGATGGCGTTTATTATTCGACGATTATTTTTTTTTTTTTTTTTATTTTAATCACGAATCCACGCGAGCGCGCCCATTCATTCCGTTGCATCGCCCGTTTACAAAATTGCAACGACGAAAGCAGCGCAAGGAAAAAGTCCAAGATGTCGAATTCGACGGCTTAACTACTCGTTTTACGGCTCATACGCAATTCAATGTGACGTTACGAACGTGCATTCGTTTCTCTCTTTTTCAACGCCTTTCCTATCTCGGCCAAAACGTTCAAAAACGCTTCGTCGCGTAATCGTTGATAAGCAACTATCTCTTTCGGGTATAGAAAGATATGTTGAATCGATGATTTTATCTTGCAATTATATTTTTTTTGGACTCGTTAAATAAGTAAGTTTTGAGGAGATCTTCCGTGTCAAAATGAATGGGTTTCGTATAAATTTTTACATAATCTGTAAGAGAATAAATCTCGAATAAATTTGGAAATCCAGTTCCAAATTGAATACCAAACTATTTCGATAACTTTCTCGCATCCTGAATAATCGGTAATAATCCCCAAATTCCAAAGCTAACATCCTCCAAATCAATAAATAACGATCTCACTTTCTAACAACCCTCCGAATCCTGATGCACTACTTCCGAACAATTTCTCGAACAAGTACAACCGACAACAATCCCACACTTCGAGTCCGTATAGAAATCCATATTCCTCCCCCTCTGAAATAAATTCCAAGCCCGTTGTTCCCGAGCATGGAGCTAATAAGCATCGAGCTCACGTTCTAAGTCGATGATTACCTCTCGCGGTTAATCGTCCGCGGAACACGTCGAGACGCATGGGCACGCATCGAGAGAAACGAGAGCAGAGATCCGCGGGGCGGTGGCCAGGAGCGGTGGAGTCGGTGAACGAGAGTGCCGCCGCCTCTCTCGTGCAATTTACTCGAATGCCGGTGTCCGGAGTCAATGCTGGGACCTTGCACTCGACGCGCTAGCGCGTGTGCGCGCATGCATATCATAAACGAGGGAGGGAGGGAGGGAAGAACGAGGCCGTGCACGAGGCGGTGAGGAAGCGAGGATGCGAGCGGGAAGGAATGAAATCGACGGGAAGGAAATTCTTCTAGGCGAGGAAGAAAACGCGGGGGGAGGGAGGGAGAGAGAGAGAAGTTAGGTAGGTCTGCGATACGAGACAAGGTAATCGAACGAAGGCACTGGCTTCGAAGGTTGAAGGAAATTCAACGAAATAAGCTCGAAATATATTCCACGGAATGGATTGGGAAGGTGGATCGAGGACAGGTCTGAACGAAGACGATTTTCAATATGATTCGAGTTAATGAGAGACGAGTGAAAGTAATCGTTATATATCAGCGGCAAATACGATTAATAGGAAGAATAATGTGACTTAGATCGAAAAAATTTACCGATATATCGAATAAAAACGAGAAAGTTTCTAATTAGTCGAATCGAGCAAGGTAAAACTAATTGTAATTACATCCGAGGTAAACTGTTTGAGAAACAATAAAAACAGTTTAAAATTGAATTTAAAGCAAGTGTAACTCGAAATAAAAGATTGGTTCAAGAGAAACAGCGGAAAACGAGGCGGAAGAAACTTTGATTGTCGAAGAAGAAGGAAGAAATACAGGGTACAAATAAGAGGATCGAAACAAGGCCAAAAAAAGAAAAGGAAATAAAAGGTAACGAAGGAAAAAGGACACTTCTCAAGACAGTTATCCTTCGCTCGGAGAATCGTTAGGATAAACTGCCGCATCTATTGCTTATTCAGCCATTTCTAGAGTCCGGTTTACTGCCGCATCCGCATTGGGCTTAATCATTAACGGCCCTTCACTTTTCACACGTTCACGCCTGTTTTATCGGCCAGGATTTATGTTTATACGGGGAGTTGGACACGCGCGGCCCGTTATCGACTGAACCGCTGATTTGTCGCTGAACGACCACTAAGTGGAAACGATAAAACGCCGATAAAGAATCGCTTCACGCGTCCTCGTCGCATATCCATCGATTTCTGAATCGAAAACACTTCCGGCTGTGTCTGTGTATTCCATGGCTATTTGAAAACAAGGAATAATTTTATTTTATTAACGAAGTGTATGTACATATATACATATATATGATTCCATCCGTGGATAGCTTTGAGATATTCGATATTGCGTTATTTTTATTTTTTTTTTTAAGACGACGATATTATATTACGATTGCTCTTATCATCGATCGATCGTGTTTCAAATGCTTCTCTTCACCAGACGATCGTTCTCGAGATGTTTGATCTCTCAGTGTCAGTGTCAATGTTTTTTTTTTTTTTCCTTTTTTTTCTTAGTATCGTGAATTCCTCTTGTTGTTTCAATAACATGCGGTTGTATGCAAGATAAGGAAAATTAGAAAAAAAATACTGCTTCGGTCAATTGACTATTGTCCTCGAATGAAAATTGATATATTAGTGTAATTTTTTTTAAATGCTAAAAATCATTAACCAAATGATAATTTCTTCGTGGGTTGTAAATTACTCCAATTTTATATTTTTAAATTACTCCATACATCGCCAATTTTTATATATCGTATGGAGACTTTTTGTTTAAAAGAAAATCATTGAAAACTATTGTAAACTCTCCAAAAAAATTCTCAAAGAACAAAGCTAATGATCCTTTCAATTTTTTCGATGGTTACACGATATTTAAACGACGATGGTAATTAAGTAAGAAAAATTAAATGCATTTGGATCTATCGAACGATTTTTAATTCAATCATCGTAGTTATCAAGTCGTGACTGATGATTGACAGACATTTCTCAACAAAGGATTTGAATGAAACATCTGCCGCTATACCATAGTACCTTTAAATGGTCACTTGGAACAGAGACCAGCCATTTAACCGGATAGGTTACTTTCCATGAATTGTTATCTGACTCCAGTTCATTCTACCATGAATACTTCAAGCGTGAGAATGAGAAACAGACGGGATGAATGAAATAGAATATTACCGTCTACAAAAATCATATCTGAAATTATTCTTAAAAACTTGTTGCTCGAGTAACTCGTAACTATTTAAATGGACAGATTCGTAGCCATTTAAACGAGTGATGCTGCTGTAATCGTAACTCCTATTCTTTCGCGATATTCATCACATTTTCCAATTAGACCATCCATTCCTTTCTAAAAATTATTTTCAAAATACCACTTCCTTCCGTCGTTTCCAACGCTCTCGAAACACGAGGTTTACGAGGATTACGAGATTTCCGCTTCCTACCAATATCGAAGAACGCCATTCACGAATAGCATTCAAAGCGGCGGAGCTCGTTAAACGATTCGAAATCAAGCAGGCGATTTATT
>NW_006263359.1:550149-552130 GCF_000469605.1 Apis dorsata | reverse complement strand
CCCCCCGCGACACGCGGAAACGGCGGATCGTTGTGCACGTGCGAAAGAAATACGCGTGCATCATCGGTTGCGAAACGATTTTGGCACGAGTCGAATCTCGTTTCACCACGTGCCAACTTTTCCAAACCAAAGAGAAGCTAGCAGCTCTAGCGAGAGCTAGAACTTTCCTTCTTTTTGTTTGAAGGAGGGAAGAAATTTTTTCTTTTCCGTGGATCCACTCGAACGAGCCACGGATGCAATTAAAACGTTACACTTGGACGGTCGGTAAGATTTTCTAATTTTTCTTCTTATTTTTCGGTGATTAAGCCAGAGACGCTCGGTCAACCGGAATAATTTTAGACGAAAGTTGAACGCGGGAAGGGCATGAGAAAGTTTGTGCGCGGTTGCACTGGTTTAACTGGATCCTTTTCCTATCCTCGATCTTGTTACACGGAAAATTCTTTTTAACTCCGTGAATTTCTGGGATCTTTTTGTTTTTTAAAGTCGGTACACGCGAAATGAGCGAGAATCGGAAGGCGAGACGATAACGTTTCTAAATTCTTCTGATTTTATTTGTTCGTGAGTAAGACGAAGATGTATGGATACGTGATAAAATGATGTAAAATGGCAGTTGCGAAACTATTTGTATGCGAAAAGCGGCTACGTGGTACGTGGATAATTTGTGCAATGTAGTGGATAAAAATTTTATCGTCCAAAAGTTTACTCTCGATATAGTAATTTCGTATAAGACGTATCCGTGTAATATACCGTATGAAAATTTTATGATCCAGAAGTTTTATCCTCGGCAATAGAAAATATCTGGAAAAATGTCTACGAATAAAATTTTTCAACAATTTCTGTTGTTCAATTCTTTGTTAGAAATCGATGAAAATATTCGCTTCGTTTTTTTTCAAGATCGAATGATACGCGACATAATATTAATATTAAATTCAATCTTGAATAATATTGAAATTTTTCAATTTTGCATGCAATGATATAATTATTTTATAAAAAAAAAAAAAAACATTGATAATCATTATTCCAGAAGTTTCTTCTAAAGTAATGTACAATTTAAAGAAGTATTTCTAGTTGAATTAATATTACGTTAGTTTTTATTGAAATTGTAATGTGTTGTGTAATAGTCAATGCGACATATCAATTCAATAGCCGATATTGCACAACAGCCGAGAAGGAAATCAGTATTACAAACAGATTCTACATTTCGTTTCTTAAACAAAGATGTGCCAATCTATGTTATACAACTATATTTGAATATTCCACTCCAGGGATAATAATCAATAACTTAACCAGCCTAACTTTCGAGCCCCGATTTTTCTAATTTACCACAATTCCACCCCCCTTTCGAAACTCGAAGAAGACTTTAAAAAAATCGAACAATAACCAAATCCGTTCTTTACAAAATTCCGTAAAAGCCAAATTCAGAAATTCGTTCTCGACGAATTCAATTCAAAATATACAAAGCCAAATAAAACAAAATCATCCCCCTGAAAAAACAAAACATATCATCCACCAAGCTCAAACTAACCAGAAACCCATTTACCCATTCGAACCGGTCACTTCTATTTCCGGTTCATCGACTCGACGTCCACGCAATATCCCACAGCGACCCTTCCGTGCCGCGTCCTCCATCATCCGACCTCCATCCCAAGAATTCCCAAGATCCAACGTCGAAACGATCGTTAAACGGGAGGCAAGCGTGTAGACTCGTTGTTCACGCTGCCCGCCCGCTCACCCCACACGAATCCTCTCCCAGGGAGCCCCCCTATCGGAAAAATTGAACTTGGGGTGGCCGCCACCCCGCGAAGATCTCGTTTCTATTTAGCGACTCGAGGAGGGTGGACCCCCTCTCGTTGACTCGAGTCTCTCCCTCTTACCCCCCCTTAGGCATAAGTTATTGCCCCTTTAGAGGGGCGCGCAGATGCCTTTTCCCAACGCGAAAAGAGGGAGCAGCTTATGCACGCGCACGCGTGCACGTGTGCCG
>NW_006263359.1:547201-549943 GCF_000469605.1 Apis dorsata | reverse complement strand
AGAGAGAGAGAGAGAGAGAGTTCTGTTGTTGTGTTCCGTCGAGGGCTGTATCGAGGCGATAGGAGATCCTCCCTTCTGTGCGAGGGGGGAAGATGCGAGATTCGATCTTGGCCACCCCCTATTGATCCGTTAATTGCCGTGTGTTGCAAGATAGGGGGGAGGGGTTGTTATGGGGGCAATTGATCGATCGATCGATGCCACAGGTGACGAGCAGTGACTCTTTTTCTTTTTTCTGTGTCTCTCTCTCTTCCTCGAATCAATCGAATTGGTCGACGTGTCCTCGTTCTTGTAATCTATCTTATCTCGTTGAGTACTCGTGATATCTCGATACTCTTTTTTCTCTATGAGTTTCAAAGAGTTTTCTCGTAACGGTTTGTTGAACGAATATTACAATGTTACAATATTACGATGTTTGATATGTTGGTGGAGGATAGTTTGCGAAATAATATCAAAAAAAAAAAAAAAAGAAAGAGCGTAAGAAGATATCGTTCATATATACGATTCTCTGGTCAATGAACTTTGTCGATATTGAGGTGGATAACGCGTGGTTAATTGAGGGCGAGAGATAGACGCGTTTCCTCGTTCGCGGAAACATTCTTTTTTCGATCTCGAACTATTCGCGATCTTCGTTCTCGTTAATAAGAATAAACACGAGTTGGATCCGTCCAAAGGAGGAAAGATTGAACGTAAGAAAATTTACATTGAAAACACGTTGGGGAATGCAAGGGAAGGGAGGAAAGAAATAAAAAGCGTTAAGGCTGCGAATACATTCGAGAGTAAAACTTTCGAGAATTCCTCTTGCAAATATCTTTCATAGGCAAACGCTTGAGAATAAGTTGGAAAGTAACTTTCATTCTCGACGCAGTCGTCCACCAATGAAAAATAATTCTCGAGAACAACTCTCGATAGCATTGCTCCAACTATCTAGAAATCCACCCTAACGAAATCGTCTTCCTCTCACCGGTTCGAAAAAAGAGGAGTATTCCAGTTCGAAACGTTTCGGTCAAAAAGTCCATACAGATTTTCAAAAACGTTTCCTCAATCTTTTTCTTTCTTTCTTTCTTTCTTTCTTTATCTCTCGCTGCAGAAATTACTCCTCTTTTCGATTATTCAAATTTGGTCTCTTATGCACAAACGAAACGAAGATGATGACGACGGTGCAGCGAGTTGTTTCACGAAAGTTAAGTACAGGATTAAGAGGATTAAGAGGATCGATCTCGAGTATTAATATTAATATTAAGGAAATACACGAGAAATACACGAGGAGAAATACGATTAGTATTCGCGTAAATGATGAATCACGGTGTGAAAGAGGGCCAATAGAGCGGATTCAATTTATTCTATCGCCGGTTATCCAACTTTTTGGACATGGTTCAAAAGTTCAACGGCACACAGGGGGCGGAGATGAAGCAGTCAAAGTTTCACCGCGATTTACTATTTTGCGAGAACAACGGCCAGCCTGTTCTCTTTCCAGAACGCGTTCATTATTACGAATCGGTCCAATTACGAAAATTCAAAATACAAAATATATCATTATTATTAATTTCTTTCTTTAAGTAAATGATAAGCGAGCGAATACTTAATTACGCTGATAATTGATTGGTTGGATTGATGATTGAATTGCACCCCTCCTCCTCCCTCTCTCTCTCTCTCATTGGGGTAATATCATTTCTTAAATGATACTATTCTTGGTTAATTAAATATTACGGATTTAAATGACGATAAATACACAAGCAATTATCCTGTTACTACTACTTTTTTTCCTTCTCAACCTTCCATCTTTTCTACGTCACCTCTATAAAATATATTGCGTCAGAATTTATTACTACCTGCCTTTGAATTATTTAACCTTTAACTGATAATTAACTACGGTAAAAAAAAACAATTTCTATATATTTTAAATACGTAAAAAAACATAGATACATAGATCCTTTGATCATTAACAATCAGTCTCTCTCTGTAATCTTACATAAGTGAAACTATTACTATACAAGTTATTATAAAATTTATTATTAGAATTAAGCTTTTTTTCCGCTAATATGTTTATAGAATTTAAAAAAAAAAAAGCATATACGATTGTCGTATCGTTATATCAAAATCTGAATTTCATTAAAAAAAAATTGTTGAAAATTTTAAACAATCCTAATCCTAATATGCACGTTGAAAAAGTAATAAATCATTCTAGGTCCCTAGAATTTCACAAATTGTCCTTGGACCGACGTTGTTAAATTAACTGGTTCGCAATGTAATCCGCTTAAACCGATTTCCAGCGACAATCCGAAGAGACAGAATAAACAGGACAAAGACTTAGGATTCCGTTCTTTGACACGTGGTTGTAAAACCACGTGGAAAATAACGGATCTTATTATATACTACTCTTATTAAAAACACATCCCCCTTTAATTTCCAACACTTTTCTCTTACTCTCACGCGCGAACAAATTAACGATTCGCTTAATCCGGATAATTTAGAGCGAGTTTTAATAAAACGCGCGTATTCCTTTGCGCGTTAAATTATTTTTACAATAAAAATATATATATACACACGTACACATTGCGATATGTAATTAAATACAACAGACAGGAAACACTCGTTTAGACTCTTAAAACGTTCATGAATAATGCCCGATACAAGCGGTATGTCACAAAGAACGTTCAAAAGTATTTCCTGCCGTTCAACAATTTAATTCACGCTTGTAATCCCTCTAAACGGATAATATAAAGGAGAGGAGTTCCAAGTTAC
>NW_006263359.1:542226-546960 GCF_000469605.1 Apis dorsata | reverse complement strand
AAAAAAAAAAAAAAAAAAAAAAAAAAAAAGGAGAAAAGAGAACAATCGATGCGAGGAATAAAGAAGCCAAAGGATTAATACAATCGCGACGACGGCTAACGAGATCGAGACATCCATTTCGAGACAGTCGCCTATGGCGAAACGATCGAGAATGAACGCGACACGAACGCGAACACATACCAATAAACCGCGAAAGAACGATGCAACAATGCGACAATGCTCTTCCTTATCGAACCTTTCATGAAAACATATCGCGTTTTATATACGTATATACACATATAGGCTGTGCGCACGGTTCACAGAAATAATAATCCTTCGCGTACGACCCTGAAAAGTCCAGGTTGGGAAGCCCGCAATGTAGCAACGGAAACACGGACGCGAATAAAATCCGAATAACACTTATCCTCGGCGAGCGCGCACGCAAGGCTAAAAGGCGGTCGCGCGACAATAGGTGAAAATGTGGCTTTCACATTTTTCCCTGTGGATGCCCGATCCCTCCTCCTCGCTGTGCGCCGACATTAATAGCCCGTTTTCCGAATAAACACCGTCTTTGTCATTTAAATGCGGTTACTCGATGCCTGCTGCTTCCGGTCCCAGGCTATTGTCGTCGATTACACTTGCACGATTGTGCCCGTCGATAGCTGATATTGAAAGAGGAATATGTATTTTCTTGCTTTGCTTTCTTTTTTTTTCCTCCTCCCCCTTCACTGTTCGTTTTTTTTTTCAAAGGATGTCGGGGAAACAGCTTCAAATCTCTGTCTCTCGAGAAAGAGAGAGAATTAAATGAAAACGAGAGAAATAATGTTTGCAGCTGATGAGTGTGGAAAGAAGAATAAGCAAAGATTTGATTAATCCTTTGTCGAAGGATTATTTGTCTTCTCATCGTGTTCGAAAAATATTTGGTAGAGAATTTTGTAACGAAAAGGAAACGTGTAAACTGATTATAGGAACAAAATTGTCTGGTTAATGTGGAAAGAACGAAAAATGTAGATTGTATTAAAATCGAGGATTCGCTTATTGAAAGATCGAGATACTTTTTATAAAAGTTTAAATGTGAATTAAGATCGTTGAGGCGAATAGTGCGCATCATCTTTGATTTCAACGTCACGACATACGTTTGTCATTTAAAATTCGAATATATTATGCAACGTGTATCATCGTGCTCGTATATAAGCATTCTTCGTTTAAACATGCAAGCTCCTATACGCAATCTGGTCACGATTTCTCCTTATCTCGGAATGCCGCGGTCGTCATGGTGATCTTCTGCCCCGTTCTATTCCACCCCCACCACGGATGCTTCTATCCCTTTGAAAACTGCTGACGCGTTGTATAAATTTCCCGCGCTTTCTTCGCAAAATTCTCCGAGTTTCTAAACGATTATTATACCCCTTAAGGGTATAACGAAATATTTTTAAATGAATTTTCTTTTGAAAAATATAAAATTTGTCAGAATCGAATATATAAACTTTTCTGTTTGTGCGTAAAATTAAAAAAAAAAAAAAAAAATTGCCAGCAATAGATATAATCTTGATTTGTTATTTTTAACGAATAAAGTTTCGAAAAATAGAAAACGGTTGAATTTAAATTTACAAAAAATTTCGAATACTTTATTTGTGCGGCAGTGTTTTGTCACATACAAAACGATATTTGAATTCAAAGGCAGCATCAGCTGCATTTAACGAGCAATTGATCGCTCGGTTATCGACGAAACAAATCGATATTAACGGATCCGATACACCGTTTTTCTCATCTATCGGTGAGTTAAATTTAAAGTTTAAATAAAGAGGGAGATAAATAAAGAATTATTGGTGGCAGTTGGATTTATTAAAAAAAAAAAAAAAATGACACTCGATTTATTTCCAAGCATAGAAATGATGAAAGACGACAATAAATATAATGGAAATAACAAGAAATTTAACCTCTTTTAAGCAAGTAAACTTTCGAGGTTATCAAAATTCATCTTCAACGAAGAAGTATTTACAACGTTTATTTAAATGGAACTTATTATTTCATTGAACCAGTAACGGATATTAAGAATACGCTATAGTGAGCTTGTAAATATCGACCATAAAACTGAAAATGCCGGGGATTTTACAACACCGAGAAAGTATTCACAAAATGACAATAAACCAAATACAATAACAAAATCCATGGTATATCCGGCTTAACCGAACTAACGGTAATTATACTGACCGTGGGTCATGCCAAAATTATTACCTCTAGTTTTTAAATTACACTTTATTCCTTTTCACGTTCTACGTTCGAACGACCCTTCCCCTTCCCCCAGGAAATTCCGTGTTTCATCACCAGTCATGTATACTCGTGAAAGAGAAAACAAAGGAAGTTTCTACTATATCTAATCCCTCTTGTTCATTTTTCTGCTCGACAAAAGGCAGCACGGAAAATATTTCCTGACCGAGCGCTTTTTAAATGAACATACTCCGGTTTAGGGAATTTTCGGGACAATACCTGAATGCACGAAAGGCCAGAAACGATTTCAGGCGAACCTCTGTGTCACTTTATATCCCCGTATGTAAATGACGACACGTCCGACTTGTCCACGATATTTTAACCCAGGTAATCCTGGATTTTATCTTACAACTCCGGTTAACTTTATTTTGTTTAGCGTAGCGTGAGTAATTTATCGCATGTCCCCGGTGAACCCGTAATTTCTCACAATTCCTCTATTTTATCAAGCCCGCTGTTATTGTGCCCGCTATTGAAAATCGGTGATTTACGCCAAACCGTGTAGCATTTACACGCGAGACACGCGAACCCTCGAATAACCGGCGCACTTCCTGTTTGCACGCCTCTTATCGGTAAACAAAGAAATCAAGCTCCATCCGACGCGTTGTTACCGACCGTCGTGTATTTCAAACGTATTTTTCCCCCTTTCCCTGACAAACGAAGAACGCGATGGCACAAAATGAATAACGCACGTTCGCGTTATATATATATATATATATATATAATTTTTCCAATTGTTGTCACGTATCCTTGGTGATGAAATCAACTTCTCTCCCTTTGTAAATAAAAATTATAACAAATCTCTCTCTCCCCTCCCCCTCTCCTAGACATTATCATCGACGCGAGAAATGTTTTTCTCACAAATATTCGTCGAATCCAAGTTTGCTTATTTAGAAATAGAACCATTTACGATTCAAGGCGAACAAGTGCACATACTTGAAGCAAATAGTAGTTGAATCTAAACTCGTTTAAAAAATCCATTTACTAACGACAATAATTTCAACGTATATTCGAGGCGAATAGTTTCTTCCTGATCTATAGATAGATTTATAAGAAAAATCGGGGCGCGAGGATAATTGCGCGTTTATTAAAACATTCAGGGCACTGTGTTACCAACGGATACCCTTGACAGCGGAAAGCAAACTCTTCGCGCGTAAACAGAGACTCCAGTGCTGCCATTATTTGCCGAAGAATTAACCGCGCCGAAACACACGCTTACTCAAACCAATGCTGACCGCGTGTTGATTAAAAGAAAATAAGTCGAAGTGGCGCCCCGTATCGTAAGATAAATTAACACCCTGTCCAATATATTTATCAACAAACTCATTTTTCATTGTTCTTCGAAAAAAAAAAAAAAAAAAAATATTTATCACAAAAATTCTACGATTCATCGTAACGAATTCATATATTTAAATTTAAATTCACCTCATCTGAAATATAAAACATGCGAGCAAATAAAAATTTGAAATGCCTATAATTCCAATCGGTACGAATTGAATTTTTCCTAGTATCGATAACCAGTCAGGAATTAATGAGCTGAAACGATATATTCATAATTCTACACGTGCAGCGCTGTAAAATTTCCCGAAATCGAATTCCAAGGCAATTTGTCGAATATCGAAAGGCGGGGATTATCGATAACATGGCCAGTGACGAGTACGGCTCGTGGAAACGTGAAGAAGCTACAGATACAACTAATAGATATGTTCGGAAATAAAATTTAATGGGACGCCACGTGTCGTTTAAAAGAAGATAAATCAAACGAACGAGTTCAGTGACGATACGTCATTCCATTCGCATCACGTTTGCAAGAAATTGCCGACATATAAAATTTAGATGCACGATAAAAAATTGCAAAATTGTGGATGGGCGAAAAGGGAGAAGAATAAAGAAAAGAGATTTATACTGCTGTTTATCGAACTCACAAATTATTCAGGACCGGAAGGCAACGATTTATATGCACGCTAAGAAAGAAAGTGCATTTACTTTCTGGTGTTTCCGGAGAGCTCTTCGACGCGAACGTGGAAAGTGGCGCTAATTAGTCGAACATTCATTTCTCGAGATTAAAATGTTTAGAAAATTTGTCGAGCACAGAGGCGTACCCAAACGCTCATTCCAAACTTTGAGTTTAATTACATATTGCTCCAACATGGTGTACACGAATTGGTATACGGTAAAATTCGCAGACAAAATTTTCAACTTGAGTTAATTCTTTTTTAATGTTAAGCACGTGGACGTGAAAATAAAATTGAATACGAAATTTATATTTCGGTTGTTCAAATATTCCGTTATATATAAATAATTAATTTTGTATTTGAAATAAAAATTTGAAAAGATATGGTAACAAGATTACCATGTATATAATACGTTAAATGGTATGGTTTTTTTTGGGGTAACAATTTCTTACGATTTGCCCGGACGCAAAAAATGTTAGAGATAAATAAAGGAAGCATAACATTAAAAAAAAAGTTGTATAATTAACTCACC
>NW_006263359.1:528626-541560 GCF_000469605.1 Apis dorsata | reverse complement strand
CCCCTGCATTAGCGACATAGACACGCTCATGGACACTCGCGAGTGTCGGCTGGGCCCAACTACTGCCATCAAAACTCTCCTCTCTCCCTACGGGCCACCCTCCTCAACCCTTTCCCGATTCACCGCCACCGCCACCGCCAAGGCCCCTGCTGCTTCAGGGAACCAGGGACACGCCTCTGTTCGTCGATCCTTTCGCCCGTTTCTATTTTTCCCGCTCACTCTTTCACCTTTCTAAAGAAACACTTCTTTTTCTAAATCTCGTTATTGTCTTGGCAAGACACACATGTGACACTGACACAACTCGTCGAAGTTGTTTTTCCTTTTTTTCTCGTTTCACTGCGATATCGATGAGAGCATTCGTTTGAATTGAAATGACGTTTTTGTCGGATTAAATCGGATTAAATCTTTGCAAAATCACTGTTATTGGAACGATTGGTTGACAAATGGATACACTATCAAAAGAAAAGTTGTCGTTTTCTTAGAAGTCAATAAATTTTGATATTGCTCTCGATTCCATCGCGCAATTTTTGTTGTCACGACCAAGTTAAACGTTGATCACGATAGAAAAATCAACGACTCGTGATTCGAAAAAAACGATCAGTTGCGTTCTCCTTTAAATGGCGTACTTTAGTTTCGAACGTCGCGCGCTCTTGAAGAACGACAGGAAGGGCTCAAGCTTGCCGGACACGAGGGGTAAAGGGGAACTCGTGACACCACGCTCGACGCAGCGGCTGGTCGCGTCCTTTTATCGCGACTACAGCAAAAACGATAACATGCGATGAGTAACCTTCAGAAAAGGAGCAGAATCGATATCTTCGTGTATGTTTCTTTAGCAAAGTTGGTGGTAAACAGGGCGTTACGTGTCGGCCGTTTCTATTCTGAAGAATGCAAATACTTTCGAGATTCCCTCGAATTCTTTGATACTGAATATGATTTCTAGACGAGAAGAACACTCGAATGCGTGAATGTCACAAACGCAAGAGTGTTGAAATTAAACGTACCACGTTTTTTCGGTTTACTCTTACTACATCACGGTACAATGTTAGGTTATGTTTGACACACGCACGCAAGCCGTTCTCCCTCTTCTCCGTCAGTTACGCTCAGCTGGCCTCATAACGTTACGATCAGAGGGACGGAGGTGGAAAGGGGGCGGTGCTTGTCCGTAAGAAACACAGTAGCGCGAAACAGAGAAAGAAATGAGAGAACACTGAAAGATTCAGTCAAGTTCTCGATGACCACAGCGAATCCGGCTATGAAGCCGAATTTATTCGGCAGTTTGCAAATGACGAATGATTCCTCACTGTCCGGGTCCTACGTGCGAGCCAGAAACACTGCCACTTCTCGTACAGATCAAGCACGCACACACAACACGAAACACGCGCGCGCGCACACACAAGCGAGAGAGGGAGAGAAAGAGAAAAAGGAGTCTCTCGCGTAGCCGCGATAAAGAGATCGTCGCGGTACGAACTAAACACACGTCTTCTCGCAGCCAAGGCTTGCTGGCCACTAACCGAAGGGGAGGTAAGCTACACTGTCGACAGCGCCAACTGCTCACAAAGGAGGTCACGTGACTTGCGCATTCACTCAATGCGCAGCTATTTCAGCAATCTTTGCATCCTCTTTGCAAATATAACTGCAAAATGATACAAAAATATATAATTTTTATTTTATTGTTCATATTATTATCTCTTAATTTAATTAATTTATTCCCTTCGTATTCATTTATTTTATTACATTAATACACGATAATAGTAAAAACGTTTATTATGTGAAGTACTTAATGATTTTAAATTATTCCCCAAATATAGTAATAAATATTAACAATTAAAAATAACTAGCTTAATTCCAGATTTTTTTTAAATTGTAATGAAATTTTTTTTTAATTTAATTTTATATCACCATTTGTTAAGATATTAAATAAGGTATTAAAATTAAAAAACATCGTATAATTCAGTATATATATTTACATGATTTTTGTCAATCATTATCGAATGTATTAAATTAACAAATCCATCGTTTTTCTTTCAAGTGCATTGCAACATGTACACACTTTTATAAAAAATGTTACAGAAGTACACGAGTATCTAACTTAAACAAGCCATGTACAAAGCGCACTTTCTGTTATTGATACGATTGTAAGAAAAATTCGATTACATTATGTTTTATATTATTTTTTATATTATTTCTTTTTGAGTTTCTTTTAAAATAGAAAAGTGATCTATTATTATGAACAGGTACTGAAAAAGAAATTATCGCTCTCATCCTACAATCGTAACAATTTTATTTGACATTATATCCATATTTGTATAAATATTCACATTTATCATATATATGTATGGTTTCAATGATAAATATACTTATAAAGGAGAGCATTATCTGTTACTTTGTTCAATTGTACATGTGTTTGCACAAGGCATGTATTCACAATTAATATTTTAAGAAAGTGGGAAACTGGTTATTGATCCTAATAAAAAATAACAAAGGCCAAAGTTATTGTATATTATATCTTTCTATACTATTCTAATCAAAATAATTTCTTTACTACAATTCATATTGTGCACTTTAATAAATTAATTGATACAGTTATTCATAAATTATTCATAAACATATTGTTCTATCTTTCTAAAAAAATGTCCATTAATTCTTTATTTCTTTACATTTAGTGAATACAGGCCTGATAAACTTACATACGATCATATAGGAAAATATGAAAAGATTATATCTCGAATTATTTTTTTCATATTAAATAGGCTTCTATCTTTGGTCTGATCGAATTTTTATCGATAATATTACGAGTCATTTGTTATTTGAAATTACGTATAAATCACGAGAAAAATAAATTTCGCTGTAATATTACTCCTCGCTATATTGCAAATAACTAGTGCTCCCTTTTTTTTTTTTTTTAATTTGTTTGGTTTTATCAAAGACTGATGAATTGCAATTGTAGTTACAAATTTAATTCGAAACGTTCAAATAGAAGAACAAACATCATAAGTTCATTCAATTTGAACAAACCGATCTTAAACTCTTAAACAACTATGGATTTTTAACCCATAAGCGCCCGTGGATATAATATATACACATATATATATATATATATATATTTCCAAACAGATATGAATCCCTTTATATATCATGTCAAAAATTTGTACAAAATCTTGAGAAAATAGCTCTCCACAAAATAGAGCTTTAACTTTCAAATAATTTGAAAATTTTAGAAATTTACGGATCCCTTTTTCTTCTTTTTTATCTCTTTTTTCTTCTCTTTTTCTTTTTTTTTCCTTTTTATTTTATTTTATTTTTTTTTTATTATTATTATTCACCGGGCACCAATGGGCTCGGATTTACTATTCGCTTCATGTATTTTATTGATTTAATAGACAGTAATTTATATTTCTATAAACTAACAAGCGCACAATATTAGCAATATTAAGCTCATGAGGTACAGTGTGTTTACACCATAATAATCTACTATTTGGCGAGAAATCTTTCAAAATGAATTTAGAAAACTTATATAAATGCTATAAAAAACAAAGTGAATCCAACATAAAAAATTATTGTATTATAAATAAGACAAATATAATACATAATATAATTTATACATCCATATAAGATTAATCTCATAAAAACTTTAGGAAATACAAAAAAATAGTTCATTCATTATAATTACAGATTAATTCTGCGTCAGTCCCTTGATTGATAAGGAGAAATATCAAGAAATATTAATATAAAAATAGAATAACAAAATGATAACGAAAATGTATTTTATCATTTTATATATATTATGAAATTATACGAATTGTCAATTTAATTTCAATAATTTTTTTTTTAATATTTTTTATAGATAATAGACATGTGAATTGTGGTTTTATCCAATTTAAAATTTATAATATAATTAAAAATATCTCGCCAGACAATTTGGATCGTAATAGTCAGGCACCACTCAATCACTTTGTATAAATTTTCGTTAGCTATTTTGAGCGATATACATCGGAATTACCTTAAATCAGTTGTAAATTACGAAAGTTCAAAACCCGTATTACTAGTAACAGCATAACGTAGCTTCTCTCGTAAAGTACTTTTCTTTTGATAATTTGGTAATTTAAGGAGATTAAAACATGTAGACGACGTAGGTAAACGATTCTGCGGATCTTTCTTACGAATCGTAAAAAATCCTCTTATTACGCTACCTGATTTATAAAGAATTAATACAATAAATAAAAAGTATACAAAATACATATGGTATCTATAGTTTCATACCAATTGTATCACCCGTATCCTCGTCGTCACCAACTTCAACACAACGAATTGAAAATGGTGGTTCTAAGTGTGCAAATCCCAATAATGGTGATTTCGAGCAGCTTGTTACGAACTGTAACGCGAAAAAAAATATAAAAACAAGAGAACAAACATTATTATTCACAATTTTCATATTAAATGATATACCTTTAAGAATAAGCCTCTTTCTTCTTCAGAAAAATCTTTTTCTAGAATATCCCACAACCAACACACTACACGATGACTATCGTGGAAACCGCCATAATATTGCGTATGTCTTCTTAAATCTCGTAAATCTAATGGAACATTGTCACCCGAAATTAATCTCTGTAACTAAAAATAAAGATGCTTTATAGAATATTCGCCTAAGAAATGTTAAATTCCTTAAAAATTATTCATCTTACTTCAGGAGTAGAAAACAATGCCAACCATTCTGGATTGATTATAGAACGGAATCCTTTAATAAAAGCCGCTGTTTGATCTTTAATTTGCATATGCATTCTGAAATGGGCCATTAAATGTATATAATTGATTTTATTTTCGTTAGTAACCGGCACCGCTCGTCCTCCAGGAATCAATTCATGCGTAACCAATTTACCTAAAACGTCTTCATCAAGAGAAAACGTTAATTCTAATTGTCTAACATCACCTTTATAATGCTTCACAAGAGTAAGACTTCGATATAAATCTCGATCTAATGAAGCCAATTCGTCTAACCAACTGTATAATGCACCTCCAGTTTGCCCAGAAAATTGGGAAACAAAAAAAGATGCGAAAGGTACGTCTACAACAATGCCCTACAAATTATAGTATTTATAGAATATAAAATTTTTACATTAGTTTCGTAGTTATATATTTTATATACTTACTTCATATACTGCTTTACCCAGCATACGGCCAACAAATTCAAAAAGTTGCAAATGATTATCTTGCATAGAAGATGTTGGAGATGGATAAAGTCGATTTTCACTAGTGACTTTAAATAAATTCAAAGATGGATCGAAAACTTTCTTTATTGTCTCTTCTAAAAATTCTTTAAAGACTCCATCTTGATCAATGCCTGCTTCAGCTAGACCTTGTTCGTTTACAAAACGAACTCTAATGACACCTTTAAGTGCCTGAGAGGGTAACATCGCTAATTGGCGATAACCGTCTTCCACTATACGAGTTCTATAAAATATTTATATTATTTCTATATAGGATTTTTAATACAAAATTTTTCATATAAAAATTTTAATATAGAACTTCTTATATAACAATTTTTAATACCTGTGAACAATTTATAAAAAATAAAAATATATCCGATTACCTGTGAACAACAATAAGAGTTGTTGGCGTACTATTACAAGCACTTTCAGTTAAACCCAAAACTGCTTTTTCGTTAGCAACATGCTTACGAAATAGTACAACGCGTTCCGAATGAGGAATAACATGAGGCATTTTAGAAAGGAGAAGAGCTGCACCTCGCCTGCCTTTCTCCAAATCTGCCAAAAAACCAGATACTCGAACTTCCTGTTTTAAAATATTCATAATTTAAAATATTCATTTTTTTTTTTTTTTTTAATGTGATATTAAAATGTGAAAAAGATTTAGTTTAAAATACTTAACTTTGCCAACCAGTGCCCTTCTGGACAAAAAGTTCGTCTACAATCTCGTCGGTAGATTGCCATTAAAAGGGTATGAAGAGAAGTAAACAGGGGATTATTAGGAACCGATTTCACGTCTGGAACATCTAAAACTTCAGTACATAACTAAACCACTTAATTCTTATGCTTATATATTGAAAAAAAGAATAATATCAATTATGTTATAAAAAAATATAATGCAAAGATTATAATACCCACCAAACAAATTATTGAGCACTGCTTTATATAAAAACTGGTTTAAAAAGTACGATATCGTTACAAAATCACTAAGTTTGAACGGATCTTGTTGTTCATACATTTCCATATCATCTAAAATTCTGAATAAAAATACATATATCATTAATATCATTAATATATTTTTTATAAAATATTATTATCACAAAATATATATACTTACGTAACATAATGTGTCATACAATCAGAAAATAATATCAACATTTGAAATTCAGGTGCTGTACATTTTGTATTAGCAGCTAAATGATCCAAAAATGCTTTTAAACCACAATGAGGACCCAATGTTCCCAAAAATAGATACATATGGTATAAAATTTTATCTTGATAACATAGACCTATTGCATAATGAACATAATATGATAATATATAATATATATAATATATATATGTATTTAACATAATATGATAATATATAATATATAATATATATATGTATTTATCAATACTTACCAGTTAATATTTCCATTTTCATTTGTGTAAGTGTATGTAAAGCAATTTGATAAAGGGAACAAATTAAAGCTATTCTAGTAGTCTCTGCACTTCCCAATTTTCTATAATTTTTAGTATTATTATTTCTATTTGTACGTGCTTCCAAAAACGCCCTTCTAAAAATATTAGTACCAACAGATGTACTCTGTTGCTCTATTGATGGAGGTATCTCTTTTTCAATAAGTTCAGTTAAAGGTTGACCTAAAAAATTTGTATTATAAAATTTGTTATTTATACTATTATTTTTAATAAAAACTTATGTATCTATAGAAATATATATCTATATAATTACCAATTAATTGTGTAACTATTCTTCCTGTCCACAAACAGGCTAATTGTGATTTCACATATGGGATAGGTTCTTGTAAAGATGTATCAACCTTTTGTGCAAGCCAACCAAGAATAGGATGCCAATGTGTTAAATTACTTTGTTTTGCAACTACATATTGCTGACATGCCTCCAACATTTTTGTTACAACAAACTATAAAATTTAAAAAAAAATGAAGTTTATTTTTTATAATTAAATATTAATATTATATATAATTATATATTATATAATAATCTATACCGTAAAAGATGGAAAGTATAATTCTTTTAACACTTCATCTCTTTCAATATTAGCTAATTGTATTAAATTAGCTAATAAACACAGTGCATAACTACCTTCCAAAGCATTAAAAACTATTCTTAAATTTTGCTCTGAGTTTAACAATTCCAAACTTCTGGCAAATAAATTGTTTGTAATAAATGATGAAATACACTAAAAATATATAAAAAAGAAAATATTATATGCTGTAAACTAATTTAATTTAATATTATATATTATTGATTACATACTACTGATGATATATTATTTAAATGATAGATCAATGCAGGTACACTAAAAATATTTATCAAAAATAATGAAACCAATTTATCTGACATCTGGGAAGAGATTAATGGTCTTAATGTTAATGTAACTGCTGCTGAAAGTGCAATTGGTTTTAAAGCAATCTCGACTCTACCCAAACCTTTTACTAAAAATGCCTAAAATAAAATTAAATATAATGAGAAAATTAACTACTCCAGATACATAAATATACTAAATAATAAAATAAACTTATTATTAATAAGATAATCACTTGCATAATGGGATAAAACCCATTGTTGACTAGGTGGCCCATTATGTTAGCACAAAGCTGATTCATACCAGCTTTAAGTTTTTCCATTCCTTCTACTTTTTGAATTGCCCATGTTCCTGGTGATGTAAAACTAACTAATGTATGTAATCTTAAATGGATGGATTTATGGTCAGATATTCTTTCTGGTTTAAGATTATCTAAACCAATCAGACAATAAAGTAATATTGTTTTCATTTGTGATATCCATGATATGTAGCGATCTTTGTTCAATACAAGTCCTACATAAGAAATTTCTGGTGATTCTGAATCTAGGGTCAATACTAAATATCTGAAATATTTATTTTTATCAATTTTTTAATAATTACTTATAATTTCTTATTTTTTCCTCTTTTATATTTTTTATAAATATTTTTTATATATACATACCTACATAGCTTTTCTATTCTTTCTTGAACATAATCTTTTTTATATATATACAAAAATTTAAAAACGATTTTATACACATCTAAAGCAGGTTTTAACTTTATACTTGTTTCTGTATTACCATCATTGAGAAAATTTGTATCAAATTCTTCTCTGAAAAATCATATTCTTTGATCTATTATTATATTGAAAAATTAATATATAAAAATTAATATAAATTTTTTATATTATGTAGATTTATAATATATACCCGATAGATGAGCGGCCAATGGAAGATTATCAATGAATAAATAAATATTGATAACTGATTAAAAAATTATAATTATTTTATTTACTATATTTAAAAAAGTTATTTAAAAAATCGTACAACTATCGCAAGCAAACACAATTTATTATATATTTAATAATTGCAGCAAAAACAATATTTAAAAACTTACAAAATTCTTTTACGCGTCAACCATCCCCTAATATAAGCCTGAATTAAGATGACAGCAGCTTCTCTGTCTTTTTCATGAGCTCTTTCTTCTCTGGCAGCCTTCATTTGCTGAAGGAAGCTGTCTTTGGACGGCTCTTCAGCTTTAAACATCCTTGATTTACCGCGAACGCCCGCTAAGCACTAAATTATGCTAATGACAAAACATTGTCAGCTGGTCATCCGCGGTCACTCTAGTTGACATAACGATTCAACTACCCACTAGAAAATCATCCTTTCCAGTAGTACACGTCACGTTGATTTCATTCGTTCTATAATCACTGTGACCGATCGGCAGCAATTGCCACTCGCCACAGGTTTCTCACCATCACATAATCTGGATATACCTCCGTATGACAGCCAACTACGACGGCCATTGTTATTAATTTGATTCGAGGATGAATATTGAGGACAAAGGATATTAGGTTAGGTTAAAAAGCACGTGACTAGTGGCGCCAGAAGATTATCAAAGTAAATTATCAAATCATATACTTGCCGATTATTAGTTTATGATTTGCTATAATATAATTTTATTGCAAACATATTTTACTCATTTTTTGTTTAAAATATATTAAGTATACAAAAATTGCAAATTATGAGACATTTTGTTTTATATATTCGAATAAATTGTATTTCATTATTTTAAATGATATCCTGAATAATAGTTAACATGTCAGACGAAAAAGTTTTACATTTTCTCTACAAAAATAATGTTAATTTTATAATACTATATACTACTATTTAATATTTTGTACTTTGTTTAAATGAACATTGAAAAGAAATTCATCAACAATTCATAATATACATATAATCAAATTTAAATTGTATATTTAATGTAATTTAATATTTATTTACTCACTTTTGATAAATTAATAATCTATAATCAAAATTTAAAGAATTATATAAAATATTAATATTATTATTATTATTATATTATTAGTGTAAAGATATTAATTTTAAAATCCACATCATTAACTTGAAATCAAATAAAATTTAATTTGTAAATATCTTTCAATTAGAACTTTTGTTTTCAAAATTAAGTGAATAGATGTATAAAAATTTGAACAATTAATTTGAATCACATTGATATCATTAAACTTTTCAATCAAAATAGTTAATACAAGAAAAATATCAATTACGAGTGCATTATCTATAACAATTTTAAAAAAATATTTATACAATAACTGCACTCAAATTTATTATTATGAAGTGTCTTATATTCAAAATTCTTTTAAAGAATTCATAGTAATTCTTAAATATAAATCAAATGATCTTTCTTAAAACCATTTGTCATTACTTTCATAATAAACTTATACTACAAATTCTAATTTAATTTGTTCTTAAATTAATATATTTTTATTACTAATTGTTTAAGGTAATCCATAAAGTTTTAAAGTTCTATCCATACTAGTTGATGCTATATATTGCGCATGTTTTCCGAAACGAACACCAGTTGCGGCTGCCGTATGATCATTAAGCACTTTCAGTTCTTGCCACTGCTTACACAAATACACTCTAAAAATAAAAATATCAACAGATAAAGAATTTATTTTAATATAATTGAAATTAACTATTTCATATGATATAGTTCTTACCTTACATCTGTTCCAGCTACCGCCAGATATGTTCCACTTTGATCAAAGCAAATATCTTTAACTTCATATGATTCCTCTAATTGAAGAGTTTTGAAATTTTTCAATTTACGCAAATCCCAAAGTTTCACACAAAAATCTTCTGCAGCAGTAGCTAAATAATAACCATTTTCAGAAAAACTAATTGCTGTGATAGGACCTGAATGACCTGGGAAATTAGCTACATTTGATTGTTCCTTTAAGTCCCAAATCTTCACTTGAGAGTCTTGAGTACCAGTGCCAAAGATCAATCCATCAGGATGAAATTGCGCTGTGGTTAAAGGTTGACTGACTTGTCCAGCAACCTAATAACATATTAAAATAACAAACGTATATAATATGTTGAACTTTAAAACTATAAAATTTTATTTCTGAAAATTATTATTTTTTTTATAAATATACCTTAGTTAATAATCTACCAGTACGTATATCTGAAAATGCCCAATGTTGATCTAAAGATGAACTTAATAAGTAATCCCCTGTTGGATGTAAAGATAGTCCAGTCACAGGAGCATCATGAGCTTTCAATAGCAATGTTGTTTGACTAGTTCCTACATTCCATATACGTATTGTAGTATCAGGTGATGCAGTCATTACTATATCTTCTTCTGGATGATAAATTACTCTAGTAACCTTGGAAATATTATAATAATATTAAATATCAAAAAATATTCAGAATTAAAAATAAATAATTTATACCTTTTTAGTATGTCCTTTTAATATTGCAACAACTTGTTCTGTATCTTTATTAAATACTGTGGCATTTTTATCTGCACCACCTGTTAAAATTTTACTAGTATCTGCACTGTGGATATCAAGTGCAAGTATACCAGGAACGCTAGCTGAATGGAGACCCTTAAAAGTATAAATAAATAAAATTAATAATAATACATGGAAATAAACAAATATTTATTATATAAATACAAAAAAAAATGTTACAGGATGCGATGCAAGTGTTTGAAATGCGCGAATACTATCTTGTGGAAGTAAATCTTCAGGAACTGAACGTCCACGACGTTTTCTTTCCTGTGTGAGTACTGTGGCTCTTTCCTGAAGTTTTTGTATTACATCCTCAGTAATTCCAGCTTGCTCCATAGGCTGAGCAGCTGTACCACCAGCTTCCACTGCAAGTGCCTATAACATATAGTTTATAAGCATATATTATGATATATAAATAAAATTAATAGAATTTTATTCTTACAGGTTGTGGAATGGTAGTAGCCTGAACAATTCCTGCTTGAGGTTTCAAAGTAGCTAAAGCTTCTCTAGCAGCAGTTACTTCTTTTGTCAATCTAGCAATTACACGACATGCTGCATCATGTTGATATAATGCATGAGATAATTCCTGTCTAGCTGTTTGAAGTTGTTGTCTAAGTGTAAATGAATGTAACATAACAGCATCCCATTCATCTTGTAAAATTTTTAATATAGCTGGAATTGAAGTAGCACTTGGTGGTTTAGGTTTCACTATTGCAGTGGCTATAAAATAATAATATTATTGATAATTTAACATTCAATAGTGAAATTTAATAGATATATTTTATAATATAAATAAATTTTCTAAAGGAATAAAAATAATATACTTTTAATATCAATAAGTTGGTCTGCAGTTAATTCCTTTCCAGTTATAGGATCTACTCCATTTTCGGCTAAATATTTTTCAATTAATCTCTTTTCAAATATAGAACCAGATACTGGAGATACAACCGGATGCTCCGGGACTTCATTAGAAACTGAAAATAAATATTTTTCTCAGAAAATTAGATGAAATATAATGCAGAGATTCTAGGTTATGTTCAATTCTTGCCGGTATGCATCAAATTTTATTACAAAAAAAACTAATTCATTTCTATTATTATAATATGATATCATCAATAAAAACTTAATACAAATTTTTATATTTTTAAATAAAAAATAATTAAATGAAAAAGAAAAAACTTACTTGCACAAGAAAGCGCCATTTTCACACACACAGGACGTGTTTACTACGCATGACATTTAAGTTGAAAAACTTATTAGTTTTTGCTATAAATTTAAATATATGCTATTTATATATATAAAAAACATTTTATGAAATTATAAAAATATATATGAATTACAATTATATTTATATATTACAAAATATTTAAATTATAAAAAAAATTAAATATATGAATAAAATAATTTTAATGAAAAATGAATTTTAATAAACAGAATTTATAATTAAATATAATATTTTCTTATTGAATGAACATTATTTATATAAAAATATAAAGATATTTATTTTAAATTTAAGATATATCAAGAATTTTTTAAGAAAGATTTATTATATTGAACATAGAAAATGCTATATATCAATTTCCGTTTTAATGAAGTAAACATGGCTTTTATAGTAACTGTCATTTTCTTTCTTGTAAATAAATAAATCATTTTTACAATTTCTTATGTCAATTCAAGAAACAAGTATTACGCATCTGCAAAAATTGAGGTATTAAATATATTTATTTTAACTAACAGAAATATAATTATATTAACATATTATGAGTTTAAATCAAATCAGAATAATTCAAAATATTAAAAACTTCGTTCAGAGCTGTACTGATAGTCGTTTAATCTGGTTCGCAAATATTAAACAATTTATCGTTAAAGACTTATTTACT